>NW_004443961.1:1714183-1839622 GCF_000243295.1 Trichechus manatus latirostris
CGCCGTGCCCGGCCCCTCCGCGCCACCGCCCGCCCCGGGGCAGCCCTCTCCGATCCTGCAGCTGCAGCAGAAGCAGAGCCGCATCAGCCCCATCCAGAAGCCGCAGGGCCTGGACCCCGTGGAGATACTGCAGGAGCGGGAATACAGGTAATGTGCCTGCGCTGGGGGCAGGGGCGGGGGCTGCTGTGTTCTAGCAAGTTCCAGAAAGCCTGGTGGGTGGGTGTCTCCCAGGGTTGTGGTCATTCCTTTCATTGGACAAGGGAAGGGTTAAAAGAAATTGCTAGGACTGAAGTTCATGCTGCTGAGAGCATTTTCTAGAACAGAACAAAGTCACAGAGAAGAGTTTGTTTGACTGAAGGGGACTTAGGATGGCTCTGGGGCAGTGGTGGCTCAGGGGTAGAGTTCTTGCCTTCAGTGCAGGAGACCTGGGTTCAATCCCCGGCCAGCGCACCTTAAGCACAGCCACCACCCATCTGTCAGTGGAGGCTTGTGTGTTGCTTTAGTGCTGAACAGGTTCAGCAGAGCTTCCAGACTCAGACAGACTAGGAAGAAAGTTGCCTGTGGATCTACTTCCAAGTATTGGCCAGTGAAAAACCTATGGATCACAAAGGTCGGATCCCTAACTGATCATGAGGACGGTGCAGGACCAGGCAGCATTTCGTTCCATCGTGCGTGGGGTCACCATGAGTTGGGGCTGACTTGAAGGCAGCAAATAACAGGATGGCCCTGGCTTGGAAGGACTTTGATTTTCAGATCATTCAGTCCGAAAATGCTTATCCACCCCTGTGACATGCCAGGCACTGTGTTAGGCCCTGGGGATTCTGACATCAAAAGCCCAGCCCGGAATTCATACACATTCAAGAAAGTGGGCATAGCACACTTAGATTACGGGATGCATTTTCTCATTTGTAAGTTTGTGTGCTTGAATAAGGAGTAGGAGGTGATCAGACGTTGAGGGTGTTATGCTGGGCTGCCCTTCAGGATAGTGACGCGTCTCATGACACTGAAGCATATCTCAGGACCGTGGTGTGTATTTGTCTCGTGGGCGTTTTGCTTTAGGGTCCATAGAGAAATGGTCAGATTTGCCATACATAAACTCATTTGGTTTCGTGCAAGGTGGTCATGGCATCACATGCAGGTAAGACCCTAAGACCTTCCTGTAGACCTGGAGAGTCAGGGTAGGGTGAAGTTAGTCCATTAATTAAAGTCCAAACGTTCAGCCTTCAGGCAGGTTACCTTTAACGAGTGGTCTCAGGAGGAGGGGTTGTCCAACAGGTCATCCTCAGCAGGGGTCCCTTGTAGCTGGGGTCCAAGATTGGTGGCAAAGGGCACAGTCCCCAGCAGAGCCTCCCTCTGGCAGTCTCAGTCTTCGGAGAGGATCAGAGACTCAGCTAACAGAGTCTTTCTGCCTCTACCTTGCTCTCGTTGGAAGAGCAAAGCCCGGGGTTTTTACGTGGTTTAGTCCCTCTGGTCTCATGGACAGTGTCCAGCTCATATTGCATCAGGGTGACTCACATTACAGGTTCACAAACAGGGGTGCACATTTGGGGTGCCCTAACATAGATAAGGAAACCCTGGTGGCGTAGTGGTTAAGAGCTACGGCTGCTAAGCAAAAGGTCGGCAGTTCAAATCCACCAGGCGCTCCTTGAAAACTGTATGGGGCAGTTCTACTCTGTCCCATAGGGTCGCTATGAGTCAGAATCGACTTGAGAGCAACCAGTAACGTAGATAAACTAAGAGCTGTGTCACACCGCATCACGAGGTTTTTGCTTATAAGATTAGAAATTGTTTATGCCAGAAAAGTTAATTTGTCAGTTTTCGGTTGTTTAATAACTTAGCCTAAATGTTCAAGTCACATACTCCATGGGTCACACATATGTGATTTGGGTTCACTGCATTCTAAGCATACATCACAATATACCATCTTCACAATCGTTGTTATGCTTGAGCCCATTGTTGCAGCCACTGTCAGTCCATCTCGTTGAGGGTCTTCCTCTTTTTCGCTGACCCTCTACTTTACCAACCATGATGTCCTTCTCCAGCGATTGATCCCTCCTGATAACATGTCCAAAGTATGTGAGACATAATCTCGCCATACTTGCTTCTAAGGAACATTCTGGTTGTACTTCTTCCAAGACAGATTTGTTCATTCTTTTGGCAGTCCATGGTCTATTCAGTATTCTTCGCCAACACCACAACTCAAAGGTGTCAATTCTTCTGTCTTCCTTATTCATTGTCCAGCTTTCCCATGCGTATGAGGCGATTGAAAACACCATGGCTTGGGTCAGGTGACCTCAGTCTTGAAGGTGACATCTTTGCTTTTTAACACTTTGAAGAGTCTGTGGCTTGATCTGGCTTTATAGGTAAACCCTACATATGTGTCTTTATGTGGAGTCCTGATTTAAACTCATACTACAGCAACTTCATTTTCACCTGATTTGGCATATCGATCTAAGTAGAGTTGGCAAATTCTTTTTGTAAAGGGTCAGATTGAAAAAAAAAACGAAAACAAAAAACCATTGTCGTCTAGTCAATTCTGACTCATAGTGACCCTATAGGACAGAGTGGAACTACCCCATAGGGTTTCAAAGGAGCTGCTGGTGGATTCAAACTGCCAGCCTTTTGGTTAGCAGCTGTAGCTCTTAACCACTGTGCCACCAAGGCTCCAAAGGGTCAGACAGTAAATATTATATAGGCTTTGTGGGCCAGAAACTCTCCGTCACAACTACTCAGCTCTGCTGTTGTAGTTCCAAAGCTGCCACAGACAATAATGAGCTGTGTTCCAATAAAACTTTATTTGTAAAAACAGGCTGCAGGCAGGATTTGGCCCGCAGGCTGTGGGTGGCAGACCCCTGATATAAGTGGTCAGCATCTAACTGAAAAGGGAGTTAAGTAAGTATTGAGTCAAGATAAAATAAAACTAAGAGCCTGGTTTCTGGGGTCCAACAGAAAGCACACTCTACCACTTACTAGCTGTGTTACCTCGGTCAAGTCACAGCCCTTCTGTGACTCAGTTTCCTCATATGTAAAAAGAGGGCTCTTAGAAACCTCTCGTAGGGTTGTTGTGAAGATAAAATGAACATAAGCATTCAGTAAATATTAGCTATTATTTTTTTCCAAGTATGATTTAATTTAAAAGAAAATCCAAATTAAAAAATTATAGAGAATGTCAGTAAACAATGTCTGGGCTCCCTTTTAAAGCATTACATTAATCTTGATTGAAAAGCAGGTGACTCGCTCGTGTTACGATCAGAATACCGAGCTACCAGCTTTGAGAGCCACACAGAAAGGAAGCATGGTAACTTGCGATGAGATGTGTTTAGCTTTTTTGGATGAAGAGTACGATGTTACTCTCATTACTGTTACTAATTATCAATTAAGAGCTTTTATGTTGCTATTGCCAGCACTTCATGCAGCTCTAGAGAGCTAGATACTCATTATCAATTAATAATTTCAGCGTTGATAGGCAGATTCTGTTGGGTGAATGATCACTGTGTGTTGTAACGCTGACTACTAGAACCGTATACTCATCTGGAGCAAAATAACAGTACAGTATTCATATGCAGTACTTTCTTTATGTTGCTATTGAATAAAAAAGTCAAAAGTATTAAAAAAACAGCAATGGGGTGGAGAAGTATAGCTTAGTTACTCTAAAATTCTGACTTCCTAAAGCTAACTTTTTTTTTTCCTACCTTGAAGTTATTTGTGCTGTTAGTATCTTTGTTAAATAATGCAAACTACCCTCACAAGATTTTTTATACCTAGACATTTTCTGTAACACTTCTGGATGTTTTCCTTTATTCAGCCTATTTTTTTTGCGTGTGCTTTTTTAGTTATTTATTTTGCCGACTCGTAAATTTTCTTTATCTTTTTCCGCCAGAATTTTAATTGCAGGGGTTTCTTATAGTGAGCTCAATTTAGCACCTTCTTGGAAAGTGATCTTAATGACTGCTCCCCTAAATATACAGTATTAAATAGTACAATTTACCTCTTCCAATATATAAAACTAACTTTGCCTTCCATTCCTGCGTTAATAATCTGTACATAAATAGCTGAGGGCAGTGGTGGCTCAGTGATAGAACGCTTGCCTTCCAGGCAGCAAACCCAGGTTTGAGTCCCAGCAAATGCCCTTCATGCGAAGTCACCACCCATCTGTCAGTGGAGGCTGGCGTGTTGCTGTGACGCTGAACAGGTTTCAGCAGAGCTTCCAGGCTATGACGGACTAGGAAGAAAGGCCTGGCCAACGAAAACCCTTTGGATCACAGTGATCCGATCCCATCGTGCATGTGGTCGCGGTGAATCCAGGCTGACTTGACAGACGCTGACAACAAATACAGACATTATATATATATATATGTAAATTTTTTTTTAATTGCAAGCATTGCAGGATGTGATGAAATGGCTGCTTTTCCTCTTCTTATTATTATTACTTGATAAATTTCTCCCCTTTTATAAAGCTGCATGGCTTTTGGAATGATGAATCTGGACAACCCCGGATCCAAAAAGCTAGTGGGTCTTTTGGCCTGAAATTCCCCTCAGCCATCTCTAGAAGCACAAAGGTTTGTAGTAGCCGCAATGCTGGAGCTTCTGAAATCTCTTTAGTTGTAGAGCAATAGCTGGCTTCTGCCGGAAGATAAATTGTTCAACGGCAGAGATTAGTTAAATTTATCCCTTAAAACGGGTTTGATGAAGTCCCTTAGGCACATGGAAAAGACAGCTAAGAAACAGTTGTCCTTTTGGCCGTCCACGTAGGATCGACTGGCTCGCCTTAGCATGATACCTAGAAGGGTCCAGTGTATCTTTATCACCTGATGGCGGATTTGAGTGAAGTCTTAGAAGAAGCCTCCTTGACACTTTGATGAACTTGGTTTCAGCAGAAATCACCTGTCAGGAAGTCTTTGACAGACATTAATTGTTTTTGGTCGTCAGCGTACCACTTACCTTGTCTACAGAAATTGAAAGAAAATGGCCAGAATCTTAATTTTTTGAACCTGTAAGCCACTTGGCTGATTTTCCTTGTTCGTCATGAAAATCAGAGTTTTAGCAAATTGGCCTTCTTTATCCGGCGGTAGTGTAAATCCGTGTCTGCGTATGAATACTTGGCCTCAGATTTCTACAAGCTCTCCCATTAAGCATTTATCCCCCTTATTTCATTGGATCTTTTTTCTCTGACCATCTTTCTTTTATGATGGAACTTTATTGCTTCCCCCCCCCCCCGTAGTAAGGGCCAGAGACACATTTCCGTGGGCTTTTTAATTATCTATTTTCTTTTCGACACCGCTTGCCTCACCCTCTTCAGAATACCTAACTTCAGTTTCTTTCACATAGAATTAGTTGTTTGCTCTCAAGTACAACAGGAACTCACACACTGGTAAATAAACTAACTCCACAGCCGTGTGTGGGAGATGTATTTCACACTTAGAGGGGTTTATTTGGGAAGAGCAGCTTTGAATTATGTCCGTCATGTTTGCTATCAAGTCAGAATTTAGTATGAACACCGCAGTGCCTCTTCCTTGATGGGGGAAGCAAATAGAAGCTGCTTGCCTGGGATTTGTGTCCTGCCCTGGCCTCCATCCCAACCCTGAACATTCCACCTCAGACATTACCAACAGCCCCTTTATCAGCACAGTTACAAAAAGCCTGCTCTCTCTCTCTCTCCCTCTCCCTCTTTCTAAAGTGTCTTCGGGCTCCTTGAAGGAACAAAATGTACCAGTGTCATTTTCTGTTCAAATAACTCTCCTACAGGATTCAGAAACTTCTCCTCTGGAACTGAGCAAATATCTGTTGCTTTTAATGGAACTCTTCTTCTCGCCAGAACAGTAACCCCTCTTGATTTACCGTTCAATTCGTACAAAAAACCCGAGTGACCTAATTCCACTTCCATTTTCTGTCCCCGTGAGCAGGACGCTAAATGAGTCTCCCGCAGTTAGGCACTATTACCTCTTCTTGTTGTTTTGGCAAGTTCAGAGCCCTGAGTCTGTTTATCGGACTACCTGCTGAATCCCACTGATGGGGAGACGAAATTGTCTGGAGAGAAGCGTTATTTAAAATGAAGGTTAATGCCAACAGCAACAGAAAGATGTAATTGTCTACGTCACAGGAGCCCCTCCCATGCCGTCTCTGCCCACTCCCCACGTGCTGAATCAAATGCATGCAGTTTCACTGTGGAATCTACCTTTCCTCTTCTCTTATAGTTTGTACTTTGTACTCTGCCTGCCTTGCAGAAAAGAGGTTCTTTTGTGCTGGGGAATCTGAGCTTCACTGACAAATTACTAGGCTCTTGTGGAGAAGCATTCATTGCAAAATAGCACCCCATGCGCTCCAGTGCCACTCACCCAACTTCCCCTCTACCCCCAGCCCCCATCTACCCCAAATCCCTACCTCTTCCAACCCCCAGCACCCCAACTCCCCATCTACCCCAACTCCCCATTTACCCAACTCCCCGCCTCTGACCCTCCCGGTTCGGTGTGATCTAATCTCTATAGAGTCAGCCTGGATGCCCTGCATTATTTACTTAGCTGTAGTTTTTCTGTAGTTATTTGGAAGGCTAAGGAAAAAGCAGCTATTCCTCTAATTTAGCACCTGACCTACTTTGTCAAAGGGAGTCAACTAGCATGCCAGAGGACAGCCTGGGTGCTGGGCTGTTCACAGGAGAAAGGGCTGTGATCAGTCTAGAGCCAGCCGAGGAAGCAGGACCACCACGTGGCTGGCTATCCTCAAACCCCACTGTAATGTTTAATTTTCTTTTAGTATGGCCCAAGTCTTAAAATTGTCTCCGCTTTATTTTTTCCCTGGAGGTTATATCTTTGGGAAAAAAAAATCCATAATGGATTTTTCTCTTACTATTCTAATTGTCAAATCGCATCCTCTCCTGCTGTACTTCGGGAGCTTTGGCTGTGTGGGTATTTAAGACACGGATGGATCAATGAAATAGGTGTTTGTTTCATGTAGAGAAAAAATACCACGGTGATAATTCCAGGAATATAGGGAATGTGGAAAGAAAGTTGGGAGAGTTTGAACAGTTTTGCCCAAAGAGCGAAAGGATAAAAATTTATTATTGTTTAAACTCATGGACTCAACAGCAGATGATATGAGTAATAACACATTTTGATGATGAATTATTCCGGAAATCAGAATCAATAACATGTATGTATCAAACTAAACAGGAATCGGTCATAAATACTGTATTTAGTAAGTCAATGGAAATTTTAGCATTTCCCTTACTATTAAAGTTTTTGTAAGAGATGGCATTTTAGTTTCCTCCCAAAGCAAAGAACTCTAAGTCTGAGAAGGCGCTCATTTTGATACTGGGCTGTATGAGCTATTACGATATTTTGCAGCATGTAAGTCACAGAAGGCTTTAATTTTTAAGATTAATATGCAGCATTGTAAAGGTTGACAAAACTGTAATAATTTTGAGTAGAATCCTTAAATGATTACCTTTATAGTTCAGGTCCAGGAAAGTTCTCAGTTAGAAAGTGTATTTTAATTACCTGTAATATCATTAGGGGACTGCTGGGTAACACAAGTGGTTTGTGCTTGGCTGCTAACTAAAAAGGTGGCAGTTCTAACCCACCCAGTGGTGCCACGGAAGAAAGACCTGGTGATCTGCTTCCATAAAGATCACAGCCATTGAAAACCCTGTGGAGCTGAGTTCTCCTGTGTAACACAGAGTCAGCTTGATGGCAATGGGTTTACAGTATCAGCGCAGCGGTTTTGATGGCAGGCAGACCAGGGTCTCAGTGTTGGCTCCCCCTGAGCTGTGATGTCTTCGTGTTTCTTAATATTTCCAGGCTTCACTATTCTCATCAGTAAAATGAACTATTAATAGCGTTTACCTTGTATGGGTGTGTATGTGTGTGAGAGAGAGAGAGAGGGAGAGAGAATTAAATGTAATTGTGCATTTAATGCACTTAGTGCAGTGAATTTATTTCAGCGTATTACTGTTTTTATTACAATTCTTTATTTGTTGAAAGATATCCCAAGGCAGTTTTGCCCTAAATTTGAAGGAAGGAGTTTCTTTAAAAAAAAAAGAAAACAAACAAACAAACAAAAAAACAGATTTAAGTGGCATGTAATTATTTTTAAGATTAAAATGTTGTTATGATCCAGGCGAACTCTGAAACCAGAGCCATTGTGTGGATCCAAACCACCAACCTTTTGGGTGACGGGAATAGTAGCCCAAATGAATGAAGAAAGCGAGCTGTCTTTTCTCTTCTGCCTTATTACAAGGAAGTACCTGTAGTTATAGGCATCCCAGGGTGGTGCAAATAGTCAACGCGTTTGGCTGCTCACCAAAAAGTTGGCGGTTCGAGTCCACCTAGAGGTGCCTCAGAAGAAAGGCCTGGCGATCTGCTCCCAAAAAGTCAGCCACCGAAAACCCTATGAAGCAGCACAGTTTACTCTGACACACATGGGGTCGTCATGAGTCAGAGTGGACTCCACGGCAACTGGTTACCTGTAGTTGTATTTTTGATGGTTACTAAAATGGAAATCCCTGGTAATCCTTTTCTAGAAACTCTTAGTTTTTAAATACCATTAGATCTGCTGCCCCAAACCTGGTTTTTAAAAATGCCTGGTTCGCCTTTTCTTTTCTCAAGCGAGCGCCGCCTACAGGGTGGTTTGGGCTGACTGCTTTCTGCAGCCTCAGCGCCTAAAACTGCCATTGCCCGCTCTGCCTTACGAGCTGTTGCCATCATCGTCTTGGCAGCAGGACAGACGGCCTTGTTGCCTTAGAACAGAACTAGAAGTTGGAAAGGAAAGCCTGTTTTCTCAGCTCTGCGCCCTGGCTGGCTGGGAGTCAGAGAGCAAGTCAGATTTTTCTCTCTCGTGTTTTCTCTGTCTGCTCAGAGCATCAGCATTTGACTTTCCTGCCGGATGTAGTATGACACCTTCTTCCTGGATGGTGGTGTAGCTGGGTGCCGTGGAGTCAATTCCAACTCACTGCGACCCCATGTGTTACAGAGTAGAACCGCTCCATAGGGTTTTCTAGGCTGTAATCTTTACGAGGAAACTCTGGCGGTGTAGTGGTTAAGCGCTACAGCTGCTAACTTAAAGGTCAGCAGTTTGAATCCCCCAGGCGCTCTTCAGAAACTCCACAGGTCAGTTCTGCCCTTTCCTATAGGGTTATAGGGTTGCTATGAGTTGGAATTGACTCGATGGCAACGGGTTTGGTGTTTTTTTTTAAATCTTTCTGGAGCCCTGGTGGTGCAGTAGTTAAGAGCTTGGCTGCTAACCGAAAGGTCGGAGATTTGGTGCACCAGCTGCTCCTTGGAAACCCTGTGGGGCAGTTCTCCTCTGTCCTGTAGGGTCACTGTGTGTTGGAATTGACTTAACGTCCACAGGTTTTGGTTTTTTGGTTTTTAATCTTTATGGGAGCAGATCGCTGGGTCTTTCTCCCTCAGAGCCATCGGATGTATTCAAACCACCAACCTTTTGGTTAGCAGCCGAGCGCGTAACCACTGAGGTTATATGGGAATGCCAAGTGTTGAGTAACATGCAGCACCTGTCTGCATCAATGCCAAGTGAGTTTTTCTCTGCTGAACATCAGAAACTCTGGTTGGGTGTCAGACGCTGGCCGTGAGCTCCGGGGATATGTTTTGCCATGAATTTAAACCTAAGGTGGTGGTTTATCATTTAAGACTGAATTGCACTGTGTATTTCCACGCCCTGCCCGCTGATTTTATTAACTCGTTTAGACTCCAGGCCCGCATAGCTCACAGAATACAAGAGCTGGAAAACCTGCCTGGCTCCCTGCCACCGGATTTACGAACCAAAGCCACCGTGGAACTGAAGGCACTTCGGTTACTCAATTTCCAACGTCAGGTAATTCCTTTTCCCCAGTGAATCTAAGACGTGGGAAACACATGTAATTGTTCAGTGAGTGCGATCTGGTAGGCTCCTCCAGTCTATTCAAGATGGTTCTAAAAATATAAACTTGGAAAAAGAGTGTATCTTTTAACCCAGCCAGCACACAGCTAAAAGTACTGAGGAGGACCTGCAGATTATTCTGTTTCTCTCTTCTGTGTATCGGAAACATTTTTCTTCTCTACTACAGTTTACAAAAGGAGCCCTGGTGGCACAACGGTTAAGCACTCAGCTGCCAACCAAAAGGTTGGCCATGTGAACCCACTCTGCGGCTCCGTGGGAGAAAGACCTGGCGATTTGTTCCTGTAAAGATTCCAAACTCAAACCCACTGCTGTCGAGTCAATTCCGATGCATAGCAACCCCATAGGGTTTCTGAGGCTGTAAATGTCTATGGAAGCAGACTGCCACATCTTTCTCCCACGGAGCCACTGGTGGTTTTGAACGGCCGGCGTTTCAGTTTTCACCTGTGTGACTTTGGCCTGGTGGACCCAGAAGGAGCTGGTCTCCCATTCCACAGCCTGCCTCACCTCCCTAAGCCTTCGTTGTTGGTCAGATAGGCTTGTTCTGTTGAGGTCCTGGGGTGTGCAAAATGAATTATTAATGAATGAATGTTATTTGGAAGTACTGAATCGCATGAGTTGGTCTGTTGAAGGATGTGACAGAAATCACAAGGCCACCTCACTTTGGTGCACGTGTGCCTTATTGACTGTAATAGCACAAGCAGCACCGGGGTGGCTCAGTCCTACGTGGCTTTGGGTTTGTGAGAGTGCATTTCAGCTAAAGTAGCAAAAAGAAAAACTCTGTCGAGTTTCATTTACTTCTTTCTTATAGGGGACTTCATAATGTGCATAATAAAGTATTATAAATAATGTCATATTATATAATACTATGAAGTGTTTGGTAAAATTTTGTTCAATGAATAAATATACGCCAAATACACTTTCAGGAATAAGATTCTCTCTGAATCCGCTTCATGATGCTGGACTTTTATTGGTCTCTGGTTGTTATTTGATATTACTGAAAAATCTGTTATCTATGAAGTTTCCCAGTTACAAGAACTGTAATTGATACTGATTTCAGATTCTTTTGAATTATTATTGTAAGGTATATTCCTAACCCCCTGCCCCAGTTCCTACCTACCACATCACATAAAATATTGATAAGATTTTATATTTATGATACTATAAAATAAGACCATGACATAATACCAAATTTAAATATTTTTCGAAGGGTATCATTGTTAAGGATGGAAGGAAGCCAGAACCAGAATCCCCCATCCTTTCTGTGAGGCTCTTAATTAACATTGTTTAAGTACCTGCTGCCACCATACATTGTGGAAAGAAAGTATTTCTTTTATTCTTTTTGCAGAGAATCATTAAAGCTAATCCTTAAACACAAAGAGAGTATTGGTACGGTTTTTAAAATGAAGTAAAAAATTTTAAAAGCCTGTTATCTAATTAATGTCATTAGAATAATTACATGGAATGAATGGATTTATTCAGAAGCCAGGGCAACACTTCCTTACTTTTTTACTGTTACAGAGCTATAGTTGCTTTTATCTGACTTATTTGGAAGGAAAGCTTATACCATCTTTGAAAATACCATGTACATTTGGCATAATCTAGTTCCTTCGTTTGATAAAAGTCCAACTGTGATTGAGAAAGAAGGGCCCTGGGTGGTGTAAATGGTTAAGCACTCAGCTACTAACCTAAAGGTTGGTGGTTCGAGTCCATCCAGGGGTGCCTCAGAGGAAAGGCCTGGAGGTCTGCTTTTAGAAAATCAGCCATTGAAAACCCTACAGAGCACAGTTCTGCTCTGACACACGAGGGCACCCTGAGTCAGAACTGACTTGGTGGCATCTGGATTTTTGGTCTTTTTTGGTGATTGAGGACTGTGTGGTGAGTTCCCATTCTGTTCCATTGAGTGGAAATGAGAGGATCGAGGTTCAGGGATCAGCTTCCAGTGGAGAAGGCACACTAACAGCTCTCCTCTCCACAGCTGAGGCAGGAGGTGGTGGCCTGCATGCGCCGGGACACAACCCTCGAGACGGCCCTCAACTCCAAGGCGTACAAACGGAGCAAGCGCCAGACGCTGAGGGAAGCCCGCATGACAGAGAAGCTGGAGAAGCAGCAGAAGATTGAGCAGGAGAGGAAACGCCGGCAGAAGCACCAGGTACTTCCTCAGACCTGCCCCAGTGGCCTGAATGACCACACACTTGGTGGCTTAAAACAAGAGGCGTGCATTCTCTCACAGGGCAGGAGGCTACCAGTCCGGAAGCAAGGTGTCAGTAGGGTTGCTTCCTTCTGGAGGCTCTGAGGGAGAAACCCCATGCTTCTCTCCTAGCTTCTGGTGGTTGCTGACCATCTTGATGTTCTTTGACTTATTGACGCATCACCCCAGCCTCTGCCTCCGTCTTCCTATGACCTTCTCTGTGTCTCTCCAGATCTCCCCCTCCTTTCTCTTACAAAGACGTCAGCTGTTGGACTTAGAGCCCACCCTAATCCAGGATGATCTCATTTCAAGATCCTTCACTGACAACATCTGCAGAGACCATATTTTTAACTAAGACCATGTTCTGAGATTCCAAATAGACATGAAGTTTAGGGGTCACTATCCAACTCACTTAAGAGCCCTGCTGTGGCACGGTAGTTAGAGTTCAGCTGCTCACCCAAAGGTTAGCAGTTCAAACCTACTCAGCAGCTCCATGGAAGAAAGACCTGGCGATCTGCTTCTGTAAAGGTTACAGCCAAGGAAATCCTATGGGGCAGTTCTACTCTGTCACATGGGTCACTGGGAGTCGGAATCCACTCAAGGGCACCTAACAACAACAGCATAGATACTTCAGTGAATTATCTGTTGTTCTTGTAATGGTTCTTAGTAGTCATTTATGAAGAAAAGTTAGTATAATGATATATTTCATCCTTAAGCTCATTTTAACAAAGATGTTCTAGTAAGTAATTGGATGGAGTTGGAACTACTGAAAAATGTATCATTGTGGGTGGTGGCGAAATTACAGAATGGCAAAGTTCCTTGGAGGTTATGTAGTCCAACTACCTCATTTTTTAGATGAGGAACCTTAGGCTGAGACAGGTAAGTGAATGACCTGCCCAAGGTCACACAAGGTCAGTAGCAGGATGGGGTTTAGGCCCCGGCTTTCTTGAATTCCAATCAGGTGTCATACTCATGATCACATGGGAAGCTGCTGACCGGGTAGGCATAGGTGGGTCACCTGGGGCAAAACTGTCGGGAGAAGAGTCTTAGAAAAGGGAAGAAGAGAACAGAAAGTTATTTTTGTAAAAAACAGCGATATAGTATCCTGGGTGCTTTGAAGAACCCAGTTGGAGATTTCACAGGAGCAAATATTTAAAAACATTCCTTTCTAGGAGTATGGAAGTATTTTGCCATCGGATTTGATTTTGGGTCATAACCTTATAAATTTTATGTTTCTCTGTGCCTAATTTAGTGCCCACTTAGTTTAGCTTTTGAAAAAATGTTGGAGTTTATTGTAACCAAGGTAAATGTTTCCCTGCTTTTATATAAAAAGTAGACACAAATGACATATGACAGTTTTAGCTTTGTATAACCTTACTGTGAGTCATGACGGAATTACCCAAGGGTATTTAAGTCTGAGAGTCCCTGGGCGGTGCGAACGGTTGATACGTTCGGCTGCTAACCAAAGGTTGGTGGTCTGAGCCCACCCAGAGGCACCTCAGAAGAAAGGCCTGGTGATCTCCTTCTAAAAAACCAGCCATTGAAAACCCTATGGAGCACAGTTCTACTCTCACACGCTTGGGGTCGCCAGGAGTTGGAACTGACTTCGACAGCAACTTATTTGGTTTTTATTTAATGTTGTTTTTATAACCCGACTCTCAGCGGGCACAGCTTCATCCTCCGGGTTCATTTTGGAATGATTTGCTTTAAATTTTGTCACTGCCATTATGCAGGTCTCCATCTTCCCATGTCCACGCGGCCACACCTTGAGGCTGAGGAGGCTTCTCTCCCAAGGTCTCGCAACAGAGCAGACTCTGAGAGGCCAGCTTTCCCAACAGCCTCACAGTCTCCACCTCGCGTCACAGACACACCACGGCGCCTGTCGCAAAATCGATTTGAGGTTTTTCTGTTTGTTAAATACACACACATTTCTCTTCTTGGACCACATGGCAACCTCACGGGCCGTTTGGAAATGGAGTTTGAGTGTTCTTTGTTTCTCCCTTTGGACCCTTGTAGGAATACCTGAACAGCATTTTGCAACATGCAAAAGACTTCAAGGAGTACCATCGGTCTGTGGCCGGCAAGATCCAGAAGCTTTCGAAAGCCGTGGCGACATGGCACGCCAACACCGAGAGGGAGCAGAAGAAAGAGACTGAGCGGATCGAAAAGGAGAGGATGCGGAGACTGATGGTAAGGGGCCGGGCAGCAGGAACGGGAAATGCTCAGTTCACATCTCTATGGGGGGCAGTCAGAGGAGATGTGGGAGAAAGATGTGGCAGTCTGCTTCCGTAAAGATTTATAGCCTCGGAAACCCTATGGCACACTTCTGCTCGGTCCTGTAGGGTTTCTGTGAGTCAGAAATGGCAGGGCAGCAACAGGTTTGGTTTGTGGTTTTTTAAGAGGAGAGGAGAAGGCTTTGGTGGTTCAGTGGTAGAACTTCACCTTCCCTGCAGGAAGCCCGGGTTTGATGCCCAGCCAAGGCACCTCATGCACAGCCACCACCCATCTGTCAGTGGAGGCCTGCGTGTTGCTACGATGCTGAACAGGTTTCAGCGGAGCTTCCAGACTAAGAGGGACTAGGAAGAAAGGCCTGATGATCTACTTCCGAACATCAGCCAGCAAAAACCCTGTGGATCACAAAGGTCTGATCACAACCAATCATGGGGATGGCGCAGGACAAGAAAGAGTTTCGTTCCTTGGTGCGTGGGGTCACCACGAGTCGGGGGCTGACCTGACAGCCAGTGACAACAACCGCGGAAGGAGAAAGTGAAAGCTGCCTATCAGAAATGTTAGTAATTTCGTGCTTCACTTCAGGGAGATGGACTACAAACGGTTTTTCTTTCATAAACAAAGCATGCCACAAATCTAGGACGGCAGCTGATCAGTTTAGTATCTCTGTGGCCCAGGATGGCGTTGCTGTTCACGTCATAGCTTCTTATATAAAGAAGGTACTATGCTTTGCAGGGGAGCCTTGGTGGCACAGTGCTTAAGAGCTCAGGCTGCTAACCAAAAGGTTGGCAGTTCATATCCATCAGCCACTTCTTGGAAACCCTACAGGGCAGTTCTCCTCTGTCCTGTAGGGTTGCTATGAGTCGGAATCTACTCAACAGCACACAATACACACACACGTATTTTGCAGGAGCGTGGTAACCAGATCTGGAAGGATAGAACCGCGGTTCTTTCTAAGATATTGCTGCTTTTAGGCTAGCCGCACAAGTTACAGTGAAGGCAGTAACCCGTTAAATTGTGTCTCAGAAGCTAAGAAGGTCTGTTTTCTTCAAGTCTCTGGTACTTTCCTTTTTTCTTTTTTTAATAACAGGAATTATTTGTTCTCTAACAGTGTAACGTGGTTTTGAAGTTAATTTTGAAGCATTACTTTTGTTTTTTGCGATAGCCATGTTCTTGTCGAAGGCCATTTGTGGATGGTTGCATTGCTGCTGTGTTGTTTCTTAATGGACAGGTAAACACAGAGGCGATCGGTTTGGATCATCGGCCTGAGTGTTGGGCTTTATTGGTCATCGTGTTTATAATTGGGCCTCAGAGCGAACAACAGATTTTAGGAAAGGGTGTGTGATCTGTAAGACTAGGAGACCACAGATTTCCTTCTGGGACGTAATGCCTGAGTGGATGAAGATAAAGTCATTAGCCTCAGTCTGTAATTATGTCCCGGGAAAATTCGAAAGGCTGCTGTCTTCCTTGCTGATTTGCGTTTTGTTTTCCTTATTTTTTTATTTTAGATTCCAGAAAGGAGAAGCTCTATTTTAAAAGCCTCTGGGTCCAGGGACCACTAAAGCTTAGTGTTTTATCCTGCCTCCCTTTCCTCTTTTTGGGAGGGAGGGGGCTGGCCAAAAGATTCCTCAATGGCTAGTTGTGACCATTTTATAGTCATTTGAGCTATAAGCGAACACATTTGTCTGATTCAATGAAGTAAAGCTGTCTTCAAACTTCAGTAACAGATTGGTTTGACACTAACGATTAGGCATTTGCAAATCATTAATTTTTGCAGTTAAATGATGGGATACTCAGATAACAGAGAGACTAAAGTTTTTTGTTTTGTTTTGTTTTGTTTTTGTATCACTCTTTCTTCAAGTGAGATCAACCAGAACCAAAAGCAATTAGAGTTATAATAGCGTTTGAGGTTCACGCTCATCCATGGGGCAGACAGCAGCTAGACTGAGCAACGAAGCCGCTGTCACTCTGGCACATTCTGGAATGACACCCCGGGATGAAACAGCCTGACCTTGCCTGGAATGGACTCGTCCCTTGATGATTTTGCAACGTTTTTCTTTGATCCTGGCTTCCCATGAGAAGATTATTTTGGGGTGTCCTTTTATTGAGATGTATACAAAAGATTCCTCTTGAAATGGCTGAAGGTCTCATTGGTGTGTTCGTTCCATTTAACCTTATCGTGTTGGTTAATAGAAGTGACGGTGGAACCACTGTGCCTGTTTTATTGGTGACCAACATCCAGGCTTTAGGTGCTCCATGACCCCGGTCCCCGAGGTCCATAACTCAGGTCAGGCCTGTAACAAAAATCCCCCAAAGCTTACTTTTCCTGTCAGCCACAATGCTTGTAATGCCAAAAACGTTGTCTTTAAATATTGAAACACTATTTGTTAAAAGCCCATTTGATGCCTTATCTTTAGGGATGCTTTTTGAGATATTTAGGCAGGACAGGACCTTACGTCTGAATTTGCTCCCAGACAACCCAGTTTGTGGCTGGAATGAGGAGTTGAAGGAAGAGCAGTGCTGAGACAGGGGTGACTATGAGTCTCTTTTTATTTTTTTATAATTTATTTTGTTGTTGAGAATATACACAGCAGAATACACACCAATTCAACAATTCCTGCATGTACAATTCAGAGACATTGATTACATGCTTTGAGTTATGCAGTCATTCTCACCCTGCTTTTCTGAGTTGTTCCTCACCCATTAACATAAACTTACTGCCCCCCTAAAGCCTCCCATCTAATCTTTCAAGTTGCCGTTGTCAGTTTGATCCCATAGAGATAGTTCTTTAATAGAGCACGATGTTCAAAGAGATATTCTTTACTAATTAAGCTAAACTATTTTGGTTTAAAGAAGACCTCAGGGGATATTTTTGGTTTAAGTTTTAAGGTTTAAAAATTATCTCAGGGAAGAGTTTTGGGGGTTCATCCAGCCTCTGTGGTTCCATAAAATCTGGATCCCATGAGAATTTGAAATTCTGTTCTGCATTTTCGACCATGAGTTGATTTTTGTTACTTGATGATGGTTATGCAAGGATTCGCCCTACCAGTCTCTCTGCTTGTGGTTATATTTGAAATCATCCAAAATAAAAAGTTAAGAATCCACTTCAGTTGGTGAATTGTCAAACTTTGACATCTTTTTTTGGTGTGTGTGTGTATATGCAGTTACAGATCACAGAAGAAAAGGAATGTTGACTCACAGTGCTTGATCACACCACATACCT
The DNA here is from genome assembly GCF_000243295.1 of Trichechus manatus latirostris. Lineage (NCBI taxonomy): Eukaryota > Metazoa > Chordata > Mammalia > Sirenia > Trichechidae > Trichechus > Trichechus manatus. The sequence goes on from NW_004443961.1 coordinate 1,731,715, forward strand.
CTTGGTGTTGGTCGTACAGTGTGGCTGTGTGGCCTAACTCTGCCTTTCTCACTGTTGTGGGAGTTAGCCGTCCACCTCCCTGGGGGCCCCCCAGTCCCTGCTTGCCTGTGACAGTTTGTGCAGCCGGCTACAGTCACGACCAGTCACAGTTCACACCTGTCAAGGGGAGAGAGGAGGCAAAAAGGATTGTCTACAAACTTTTATCGGGGCAGCGGTAGTTCAGTGGCAGAATTCTTGCCTTCCGCATGGGAGACTTGGGTTCAATTCCCTGACAGTGCACTTCACGCACAGCCACCACCCATCTGTCACTGGAGGCTTGTGTGTCAATGATGCTGACTAGCTTTCAGTGGAGCTTCCAGACTAAGACAGACTAGGAAGAAAGACGTGGTGATCTACTTCCAAAAATCAGCCAGTGAAAACCCTGTGGGTCACAATGGTCCGATCCACAACTGATCATGGGGACAGCGCAAGACCAGGTGGCACTGCATTCTATCACGCTAGGGGTCGCCATGAGTCGGTGTTACACTCAGTGGCAGCTAACAGCAACAGCGAACGTTCATTTTGTTCTCATTATGCTCCTCTTTCCTTCCCAGGCTGAAGATGAAGAAGGCTATAGAAAGCTGATTGATCAAAAGAAAGACAGGCGTCTAGCTTACCTTTTGCAGCAGACAGACGAGTATGTAGCCAACCTGACCAACCTGGTTTGGGAGCACAAGCAAGCCCAAGCAGCCAAAGAGAAGAAGAAGAGGAGGAGGAGGAAGAAGGTGAGTAGCTCTCCTGGCGGCGCTCCTTGGTATATTAGCAGGGACTAGCTTAACGAGCTCAGCTGCTAACCGCTAACCGAAAGGTTGGAGGTTGGAGCCCACCCAGAGGCACCTAGGAAGAAAGGCGTGACAATCTGCTTCTGAAAAATCAACCACAGAAAATCCTGTGGAGTGCATTTCTGCTCTGATGCACGCGGGGTCGCCAGGAGTCAGAGCTGGCTGACTCCACTGCACGTACAGCAATGACGAATGGGTACAGCGTGAAAGTTGGTGGGTGTATTGGGCAGTGTGCTGGGGGGAGGGGCTTATGGATAGGATGTGTTCACCGAAACAATTCAGTCCATGTTCCCATTGTTTAATACAATACTTAAAAATTAAATATCCAGCGAAGTAATGGGAAATACAGGAAGTAGACAGACACACACACACAGCCAATAGGAAAAGGAAAAACATGGATTAGTTTGGGGATACTTGTGGAACATTATTTCAGCCTGTTTATTTGGACAGATGAGGTCGGTGGTGTTTCCGTGGTAGAGTTCTCACCTTCATATGGAGTCCTGGGTTTGATTCCCGGCCAATGCACCTCATGCACAGCCATCACTAGTCTGTTGGTGGAGGCTTGCATGTTGCTGTGATGCTGAGCAGGTTTCAATGGAGCTTCCAGACTACGATGGACTAGGAAGAAAGGCCTGGCAATCTACGCCCAAAAATCAGCTTATGAAGACTGTAGGGATCACAATGATCCGATCCCGTTGTGTGCGGGGTCACCATGAATCGGGGGCTGACTCGAGGGCAGCCACCAACAGTAATTGGGACAGATGGCTATGCCAGAATAGCTCATTCAGTTCTGCTACCTTGATGTCACAGTAAGGGAGGTATGCAGATAAAGGTGTGAGTTAGTTACAGGAAAAAAAAAAAAGTCTTACGTAAAATATATCCTAATTATCATGAGAAATGAAGGGTGAGATTTGAGATCTCTGCTTTGCAGATATTACATTTCAATGTAAGGGTCACCTGCTGGGTGCAGGACTGTGAACAGAGATCCCCTTTGACACGTCAGTAGTCTCAGAATCTAGTTCTTGGTTAATAGTTTTCATGACAAATTCTGGTAGGGCTGGGCACGAACACCAACAGGAAATCTCCATCAGAATTGCAAAGATTAAGGATCTGTGGTATTTCATCATTTATTCTGTGCGCCGAATAACTGAACAAAACGTTTTTCAAAAAGTAATTAATTTCATGGCTTCTGAATTCTCCTACCTGGCTCCTAATTAAGGAGGAGGAAGAAATGATTAAGAAGGCGCCTCCTTCCACCTGACTTCTCTGGCACAAGACAGCTCACCTCATTGTGGGGATGAGCAAGGGGTGACTCAGGACTTGAATTCAGCATTTAGCCTCTGAGGAACACCTCATTTTCTTGTCAATGCAGCATTGTAGACTTTGCAGAATTCTAGCCCCCAATTTTTGACTCAAAAGGTGTTTTCAGAATCTATGAAGAGCTCATAGGCAGACAGACGCAGTTCTGTTACAGTCCAGAAGGAACCCCATTAAATGACAGTTTTAGTTTCTCCTAATGCAGAGGAAGGAGCCCTGGTGGTGCAGTGGTTAAGCACTCGGCTGCTAACCAAAAGGTAGGCTGTTCGAACCCACCAGTGCCTCCGCGGGAGAAAGACCTGGTGATCTGCTCCCATAAAGATTACAGCCAAGGAAACCCTATGGGGCTGTTCTACTCTGTCACACGGGGTTGCTGTGAGTCAGAATTGACTTGACGGTGCATGACACCACCCCCGTCAGTACAAAGGAGTATTTTGCAAAGATTGTTGCAGAAGTCTAAAAGGTCACTGTTATGTGTTTAGTACTGGAGGCCATATTCTACATGCCTTTGTGACTGAGTGCTCATGGCCCTGATTTGAGCTCCTGACTTGTAATTAATAGATTTCTGCCATGGTATGAGACAGTCATATCATCATAGAGCAAAAAAAACCAAACCAGACCCATTGCCGTCGAGTCAATTCCAACTCATAGCAACCCTATAGGACAGAGTAGAACTGTCCCATAGGGTTTCCAAGGAGCAGCTGGTGGATTCCAACTGCCGACCTTTTTTTTTTTTTAATTTTTTTTATTGTACTTCAGGTGAAGGTTTACAGAACAAATAGTTTCTCATTAAATACTCAGTACACATTGTTTTATGACACTGGTTAACAACCCCACGACATGTCAACACTCTCCCTTCTTGATGCTGGAGGACCTTTTTTTTGGTGAAAATATGCATAGCCAAAGTTACACCATTCCAAAAATTTCTACATCTACAATTCAGTGACATCAATTACATTCTTCCAGTTGTGCTGCTCTTCTCACTGTCCTTTTCCAAATTATTCCATCAGCATTACCAACTGCTGACCTTTTGGTTAGCAACCATGGCTCTTAATCACTGCGCCACCAGGGCTCCAAAAAAGGATGTATGATTGAGTGTTAATGATTATGCCTATATTTTGGGGTTAATCTGTACAGAGCAGGGCCCTCGCATGGTATTTTTCACCATGCAGTCTACTCTACACGACCAGCGCTTCTCTACTTTCCAGCTCTTGTCTTAAGGCTTGCTAATAGCACCTATTCTTTCTTTCAAGCATTCACACAACAGATACTAACTGAGCCCTTACTATGAGCTAGGTAGTGTGCTGGGGGCCAGTGGTGCTCAGTGGGAGAACTCCTGCCTTCCATGCCGAAGACCCTGGTTCAGTTCCCAGCCACGCTACCTCAGGTGCACCCATCTCTCAGTGGGGGCTTGCGTGTTGCTATGGTGCTGAACAGGTTTCAGTGGAGCTTCTAGGCTAAAATGGACGAGAAGAGAGGCCTGATGATCTGCTTCCGGTAATCAGCCAGTGAGAACCCTATGGATCACAACAGTCGGATCCACAGCTGATCATGGAGATGGCTCGGGACCAGGCATGGTTTTATCCCGCTGGCCATGGGGTCGCCATGAGTCAAGGGTGGCTTGATGGCAGCTAACGAAAACAACAGGCAGTGCGCTGGACGCCGGGGAAGGGAGGGTGCAATGGTGAGGGAAAGCATTCCTGCCCTGTCTCACAAGTTCATTAGAGAAAGAGACATTCGTCAAATAGGCACCAAATACATAACTATAAACTCTGATGAACTGATGCTATGAATTAAAACTAGGAGTCAGGTTGGGGACGGGGTTTGCTCTCCTGGCAAATGAATAGCAGATTCCAAAGCAACTAGCACAGTCTTGTGTCTGTCTCTGGTCACCTCCTGATGCCACTCTCACGGGACGGAGTGTGCAGAGCTAGTACTCCCTTATCAGCCATCTCCAGGGTCCCTGGGTGGCACAACGGTTTGCTCTCGACTGCTAACCTAAAAGTTGGAGATTTTAACCTACCCAGCGGTACTGCGGAAGAAAAGGCTCGGTGATCTGCTTCCGTAAAGATTAAACCAAAAAACCAAACCTATTGCCGTCAAGTCGATTCTGACTCATAGCGACCCTACAGGACAGAGTAGAACTGCCCCATAGGGTTTCCCAGGCTGCCATCTTTATGGAAGCAGACTGCCACATCTTTCTCACGTAGGGCGGCTGGCAGGTTTAAACCACTGACCTTTTGGTTAGCAGCCGAGCGCTTAACTGCAGTGCCGCCAGGCCTTCCCTATGGAGCACAGTTGTACTCTGGAACCTGGGGCTGCCATATGTCAGGAGCTGACTCGACAGCAGGAAACAGCAACATCAGCCATATCCCCTTCCCTCGCGTGGTCCTGTGGTCCCGAGTGCTTGAACCCTCCCTGCTCTCAGCAGGTGATGCAGAGGGGCTGTGGCTGTATTTACTTTCTGAGCCATCTTGCTGGGAGAAGTGGGAGAAAGAAGGAAAAAAAGAATTGGGCACCTTCCTGGTCCTTCCTGGCCTTTCCTGTCCCTGCCTGGCCCTTCCTGGCCCTTCCCAGCCCTTCCTGACCCTTCCTGGTCCCGCCTGTCCTGTCCTGGCCCTTCCTGGCCCTTCCTGGTCCTACCTGGCCCTTCCTGGCCCTTCCTGGTCCTGCCTGGCCCTTCCTGGCCCTTCCTGGTCCTGCCTGGCCCTTCCTGGCCCTTCCTGGTCCTTCCTGGCCCTTCCTGGCCCTCCCTGGTCCTGCCTGGCCCTTCCTGGTCCTGCTTGGCCCCTCCTGGTCCTGCCTGGCCCTTCCTGGCCCTCCCTGGCCCTTCCTGGCCCTCCCTGGCCCTTCCTGGCCCTCCCTGGCCTTCCCTGGTCCTCCCTGGTCCTCCCTGGCCCTTCCTGGCCCTTCCTGGTCATGCCTGGTCCTGCCTGGTCCTTCCTGGCACCTGTCTTTTCATGGGGCTTTAAGACATCCTTCAAAGTGGTTTACCAATTCCGGATGCACCTTTATTCAAGGGCAAAGAAAAGCGAAGCTTTCAGAACCTGATTATTTGACATTTTGGATTATCTGTCATTCAGCTTCCCTCCATTAGAATGAATCATGAAGAGCTGCTTCTTCCAGCCTCTCTGTGCTGGAGAAAAACTCGGGTATCCGTGAGCTTAAAAATTCCATGCGATCCCTTTCAGCATTTTCTCACAATATAAAATACTAAGTATCTGCATTTTTTAAATTAACGAAGGTATCAATAAACCCTCATTTTGAGAAAACGGCTTTATCCTCTGAGCTAATAGCATTGAGCTGGTAGCAACACTTGTAGGATGGCTCAGGTACAGAAATTGTAAAAACTATGCTATTTAAGATGAGTATGGTTGACGCTGGAGCCCTGGTGGCACAGTGGTTAAGAGCTCAGGCTGCTAACCAAAAGCTTGGCAGTTCAAATCCAACCAGCCACTCCTTGGAAAGCCTGTGGGGCCGTTCTACTCTGTCCTACAGGATTGCTGTGAGTCAGAATAGACTCAACAGCAGTGGGTTTGTTTGGTTTTTGTCATGGTTAACGTCGTTTAATTGGAAAAGGACTTTTTTACTTCCAGCGTTAAACTACTGTATAGCTTTTGGTTTTGTTTTCAACTCTCTGAGTATAACAGAGAAGACCCTTTTCCTTCTTGTGGAGTTTTTTGTGTTTACTTGTTGTTAGTGAATAATTGGGTGGGTTTCCTTTCACCTGTCATAACCTCCTTCAGTTTTCTCTTTGGAGCATCAGTGCCGTTTCTATGAATGTCTTAGTCATCTAGTGCTGCTATAACAGAAATACCACAAGTGGCTGGCTTTAACAAAGAGAAATTTATTCTCTCACAGTCTAGGAGGCTCAAAGTCCAAATTCAGGGCGCCAGCTCCAGGGGAAGGCCTTCTCTCTCTGCCACTCTGGGAGAAGGTCCTTGTCATCCATCTTCCCTGGTTGAGAAGCTTCTCAGCGCAGGGACCCCGGGTCCAAAGGATGTGCTATTCTCCTGGCTCTTTTTTCTTGGTGGTGTGAGGTCCTCACGTCTCTCTGCTCGATTCTCTCTTTTATATCTCGAAAGATATTGACTTCAGACACAACCTAATCTTGTAGGTTGAGTCCTGCCTCATTAACTTTACTGCCACTAATCCCCCCTCATTAACATCATAAAGGCAGAATTTACAACACGTGGGAAAATCACATCAGGTGACAAAATGGTGGATGGACAGTCACACAATACTGAGCGTCATGGCCTAGCCAAGTTGACACATACTGTGTGGTGGGACACAATTCAGTCCAGAACAAGGAAGTATACGCTTATAAATCATTTTGAAACTGCTTGTTCTCAGACTTGCCTTCCATCACTGCCCTTGAAATGGAATAAAAAGAAGTGCATTATATGTATCTACTCAAGTACTGGGGTCAGTGGTGGTTCACGGGTAGAGTTCTTGCCTTCTATGCAGGAGACCCGGGTTCGGTTCCCAGCCAGTGCACCTCACGTGCAGCCACCACCTGTCATTGGATGCTTGCGTGTTGCTATGATGCTGAACAGGTTTCAGCGGAGCTTCCAGACTAAGATGGACTAGGAAGAAAGGCCTGGCGATCTACTTCTGAAAAATCAGCCATTGAAAACCCTATAGAGCATGGTTCTACTCTGACACACATGGGGTCACCATGAGTCCAAATCCACTCCACAGAACTGGTTTGAAATTAGTAAATTGGATCACCACCCAAATCACATTAGCATGCAGTCCCTTAAATAAGTGCATAATAAAACGTATCACACGCATTAGGCCCTTGTAGGATATTTCATTCAAAGATCTGTTACTTAGTACTTCAGTGTCTTCACCGGTAAGAAGGTCTCCGGAACAGTACCTACTTCGTAGATCAGTTGTGAGGGTTACATGGGAAACATTTGTCTAAAGTGTTTAGAACATTCCCTTGCACATAGTAAGTGCTCAGTAAATATAATTACTCTATCAAGCAATTCTGGGGTATAGATGTGGAACCGTGATCGTTGAAACGTGATTATAAGATTTTTTTGAAAAGAATTTTTATTATACTCTAATTGCACATCCTTTGTGATGTTGGATGCATGCATGGTTGTTCTTTCTAGCTGAGGATCAGCTGGTTATTATTAAGTACAGTGTCTTTTAGGATAATGTCTGATTTTTGGATGATTGAGGCATGAAGGAGAAAAATGGGCATTTAGTATTTTGGGTGGCTTCTCCTTACCACCCCTCCCCCAACTCCTACATAGAGAATTTTCTAGTTCTGGGGCCTCTCACTTGCCATAGTTCCCAGTGATAATAGGTATTTCCTGCAGTGTTTTAGGCTCCAGTCTTTCCTTCAGCTGTGGTCAGGAGCTCATGCCAGAGGCACTCATCTGCTGTTTAAAAGTCCAGTCATTTCAGGGCTTCAGCTTCTGGAGCTGTTGGCCTCAGGCAGAAGAGAAATATTTAATCCCACCTTCCAGATCTTTCAATGGGATGCACAGCAGCAGAACTATGCCCTTGTTATTTATTTGTGGGATTTCTTGCAAACCCCTGGTATTAATAAGAACATACACAGGGAGTATGTGGACGATGCTGTGCCAGCTATCGTTCTCATTATGGCGCTCGTTTTCCTTTCTAACAGTTCTTTTCTCTCCCTCTCTGTCCTGTCAGCCACTCTTATGAATAAGCCTCAGGACTGTGAAGTTTTGAAGCGGGAACCTTCCTAGTATCATGTATTGATCAATATACTCCTTGCCCTTGATTCAATTCCAACTCATAGCGACCCTGTTAAAAAAAACAAAAAACAAAAAAACCCCAAACTCATTGCTGTTGAGTCGATTCTGACACATAGTGACCCTATTAAAAACAAAAAAAGAAAGAAACCCGCTGCCTATAGGGTCACTGAGTGACCCTGTAAACCTTAAAAAAAAATAAAGTTGCTGTCGAGTTAATTCTGACTCATAGCGACCCTATATAACAGAGTAGAAACTGCCCCATAGGGTTTCCAAGGAGTGGCTGGAGTGGCTGGTGGATTTGAACTGCTGACCTTTTGGTTAACAGCTAAACTCTTTTTTTTTTTTTTTTTTTAATAAAGGTAGTTTTCGATGATGGTTTACAGAGCAAAGAAGTTTCTCATTAAACAATTACTACACATACTGTTTTGTGACATTGCTTGCCATCCCCATGATGTGTCAGTACTCTCCCCTTCTCAACCGTGGGTTCCCCACTACCCGCTTTCCTGCCTTCTCCTGCCCCTGGGGTAGTGTGCCCATTTAGTCTCGTTTTGTTTTATGGGCCTGTCTAATCTTTGGCTGAAGGGTGAACCTCAGGAGTGGTCCATTACTGAGCTATAAGGGGTCCGGAAGCCATACTCTCGGGGTTTCTCTAGTCTTTGTCAGACCAGTAAGACTTAGCAGCCAAACTCTTAACCACTGCGCCACCAGGACAGAGTAAAACTGCCCCATGGGGTTTCCAATGCTATAAATATTTATGGAAGCACATCTTTCTCCCCCTTGATCGATATAGTGATAGGAAGATCCTTTTAGGTGTCAAAAGTCAGAAAAACCCCTTTGCATAGTTTTCCGCGAAAAAAGCATCAAAATTGTAACATTGTTGAGACATTTGTTTTAAATTCAGTTGTTCTCAATTCTTTTATCGCCTATGCTTTCCCCAAAATGATACCGTTTATTGACGCTTTCTTCTACATGAAGGTTTTCTTTGCTGAAAGAAAGTTCCTAAGGTAAATCTGCACACTCGTGTGTAGCAACTGCTGTAAGCATAGGTGAACGCAATGCCATATGATTAGATTTATTTGATTAGTTCAGTGTCAAAAAGAAGTGAAGCCAGAAGTTTGGATTAAAGTCCTGCTTAACTGGATTGACAAGTTACTTGAGTTAAAATGTCCCAATTGGTTTTCTCTGCAAGACACAATCAAAGTAACGTACAAAAATCCCTGTTAATTTGATATTCCTGGGCACATTTTATTGCCTGCTCACCTATCTTAATGCTCAGAGGTCCACTTAAGTGACAGGAAAAACAGCCCAAGTGATTTCTGAAAGCTTAGGTTTCCATTGAAGCAGAAAGAGTCTTTCAGATGCCAGCACATTTGAATCTTGTTTCAGCATATTATAACAACTCCTGCTGGCGGATAAAATGCACTCACTTTATAATATAGATTGTAAAATATTTGGCATAAAACTGTTTCTTTACAAAAATGAGGCTTTTTGTAGCATATGTTATAGTAACCTAAATAAAGTGCCTCGTTGAAGTCTTTTCTTGAGTTCAGCTCTCAAGTCAATTTTCGACTCATTGGCGGCCCCATGTGACAGAGCAGAACTGCCCCATAGGGTTTCCTAGGCTGTGATCTTTACGGGAGCAGATCGCCATGTCTTTCTTCCATGGAGTGGCTTGATGGGTTTGAACCTTTCAGTTAGCAGTAGAGTGCTTAACCATTGCGCCACCAGAGCTTCTGCAGGGAAGACAGGTAGCCTTGCAGGTAGCCCTGTTTGTGTACGTAAATGCAGGGTAGGAATTGGCATTGCCCTTGGGGGTTGGGAACCCACGTTGTCTTTGGTTAATGAGTAATTTGGTTCGCGTCCCTTTACGTGACTGGGGTAATTCCGCTCCTCCCTGCACACTTGAGCGTAATCGTTTCCAAACTTTTTTTCAGATAGGAAGCCAATACAAGAGTGCCTTCAGTCCCACTGTAATTAGTGGATGAGCTGTAATTTGTTTGCTTTTTTAATCAGTGAAGTAAGCTCAGGCATCGGCTGGTAATACTGATAACGTGTGTTTGTAATTACGTGACTCAGATAACGATGGGAAACTTCTCCAGGTGCCGAGAGGCTGGGCGGAGTTACCGCAAATGGAGGCACCAGCCATAATCCGCTTGGACTCCATTTCAACCCAAAAAAAAAAAAAGGAAGGTTATTTGTTGTTGTTGTTGCTGTTTGGTTTTTTAAAGATAAATCACCAGTTTGATGTAAGGAAAGCACACCAACCAGAGGTCCTCATAAACTGGAGGAATCCAAAGCATGATGGGAGAACTTGACGTCCGTCCCCGCAACAGAGTACAGTGCCACCTGGCTGCCACCTCCTGTAATAACATGGCAGGACTGGGTGTAAGTAAAGGAGCACACGAAAGCTGGACAATGAATAAGGAATACCGATGAAGAATTGATGCCTTTGAATTATGGTTTTGGCGAAGAATATTGAATACACCATGGACTGCCAGAAGAACGAACAAGTCTCTCTTGGAAAAAATACAGCCAGAATGCTCCTTAGAAGCGAGGATGTTGAGACTTCATCTCATGTACTTTGGACGTGTTATCAGGAGGGACCAGTCCCTGGAGAAGAACATCATGCTTGGTAAAGTGGAGGGTCAGAGAAAAAGAGGAAGGCCCTTGATGAGATGGATTGACACAGTGGCTGCAACAGTGGGCTCAAGCATCACAAGAATCGTGAGGATGGTGCAGGACTGGGCAGTATTTTGTTCTGTTGTACGTAGGGTCACTATGAGTTGGAACCAACTCGATGGCACCTAATGACAACGAACAACAAAGGAGCCCTGGTGGCGCAGTGGTTAAGTGTTCCATCTGCTAACTGAAAGGTTGGTGGTTCAAACCCACCAGCAGCTCCACAGGAGAAAAGACCTGGTGATCTGCTCCCATAAAGATTACAGCCTTGGAAACCCTATGGGGGAAGTTCTACCCTGTCCTATAGGGTCGCTATGAATTGGAATTGACTCAAGGGCACCTAAAAACAACAACAAGGGGGGCCTGGTGGCACAAGAGTCAAGCGCTAGGCTATTAACCAAAAGTTTGGCAGTTCAAACCCAACCAGTGGCTTTGCTGGAGAAAGACCTGGCAGTCTGCTCCTGTAAAGATTACAGCCTATAGAACCCTATGGGGCAGTTCTGTTCTGACCCATGCGGTTGCTATGAGTTGGAATCAACTTGACAGCACCTAACAGCAATAACAGGGCCTATCTGGAGTCTCTATGTGGCGTGTTGCAAGCGTTTGACATGCTCAGCTGCTAACTGAACAGTTGGAGGTTCGAGTCCCCACAGAAGCACCTCAGAAGAAAGGCGTAGCAATCTACTTCCAAAAAATCAGCCATTGAAAACCCTACGGAGCACAGTTCTCTGATACACAGGGGGTCACCATGAGGCAGAGTTGACTCTTCGGCAGCTGCTTTGTTGCTGTTTTGTTTTCAAGGGCATGTGAGAGAAGTCTCGCAGAGCGCCTTTACAATGAGAAATTGTGTTGTGTGTGTGCTTTACTATTTGATTGGCACCTAATTACAATAATCATAATAATGCACTGAGTGCATACTAAGTGGAAGGCATTGTTCTTCATGCTTTTATTCACTCACTCACCAAATATTTATTTAGTGCCTCATGGGTACCAGTGTTTCCTTCTGTTGCACGTAGGGTTGCTGTGAGTTGGAACCGACTCGAGGGCACCTGACAAGTGCTAGACACCTTTGCAGGTATGGGGACAAAACAGACAGAAGTCCGTAACCTGTTATCTTATGAAGCAGTCTTCAGACAATACCATAGCCAGTCTTAATATAGGCATTAAAGAATAGTCTCGTTGATTCTTTTACTTGGTGGCGATTCATGCTGGAAACATACGTTGCATTATACATAAAGCTGGATTGTTGTTCTTAGTTGCCGTCAAGTCGATTCCGACTCGTGGCGACTCCACGTGTGCAGAGGAGACCTGCTCCATAGGGTTTTCAAGGCTGTGACCTTTACAGCAGCAGGTCACCAGGCTTTTCTTACGGGACGCCTCTGGGTAGGTTTGAACCACCAGCCTTTGGGCAAGCAGTCGAGCACTTAACCAGTGGCACCACGCAGGGACTCCTTAATGCTGGATCGTGCGTATTGAAGCAATGGTCCAGTCCCAGAGCAGCCCCCTGAGTAGGCTCTGTTATTGTCTCTGTTTTACCGAAGAGGGACACAAGGCACAAGGAGCTTTGCTAAGTTCACACAGCTGAGGTCTCTTGCACTCACTGTTGCTGGGATTCAAACTCAGGTTGTCTAATTCCAGAACCTGCTTTCTTTAATATTGCATTGCCTCTTGAATTTGATATCTGATGGAATTTTTAAAATGAGTTTAAGGGATTTTAAGTGATGAAAGGGCATGATTATGGAGCAGCTCTTAGCCCTCCGGCTCATCTATGGTGTATTCATATGAGCGCATCCTTTAGAATAGTTTTGATTCTATTAACTTAGGGGGCTTCAAGCTTTTCAATGTACTGTCCATTGAAATGGTGATCCAGTTCTATTTGCTAGATATTTGAAACTGGCTGTGCCTCATTTGATTTCCTTTGTTGGCTAAATTGGTAGCTTATTTCCGATTTGCACGGAGAGAATGGTGGGATTAATTGACTTTCTCCCAGTAATTACATCAGTGGCCTGAGTAGAGTGCTTGAGAATTCCAAAAATGGAGCCTTCAGTGGCCGGTAGCAGGGGATGGTTTCCTTTCTGAGCTGAGGGGCCCTGCCGTTGTTCTCTGGGTCCCTGGCCCAGACATCGGGCCTAGTGCTTTTGGACGCTAATCATTCCTTTCGGGCTTGTAAATATTTTCAGTTTGGGGTGGCATAAACAAAATAAAGAAATACATTATCGGGAAATCATAACAAAGGGAGGATTTCATTTTCTACTGTTTCGTAAAAGCTGTATTTTTCTGCTTTGTGCCTTGGCACACATACGTACAAACCAGTTTTTTTTTTTTTTTTTTTTTTTTTTTTTTGGTAAGAACATCATATTCCATTTTAAAAGAAGTTCAAAATATTTCAAACATTTATGGAACTAGTTTTCTTCAAAATGGATAAAAGACTGGATTTTCAACATGAAACATTTTCTGTAGAAGCATTTTTGCCAAGAGACCGTTATTTTCAAGGAAGGCAAAAAAATTATTACTACTGGGAAAGCCAGCACAACTTGTCCAAGGCAAGGTCATGGAAGCTCCATAGACACATCCAAACTCCCTGAGGGACTGAATTGCTGGGCAGAGGGCTGTGGCGACCATGGTCTCAGGGAACATCTAGCTCAATTGGCATAACACAGTTTATAAAGAAAATGTTCTACATTCTATCTTGGTGAGTAGTGTCTGGGGTCTTAAAAGCTGGTGAGCAGCCATCTAAGATACTCCACTGGTCTCATCCCTTCGGGAGCAAGGGAGAATGAAGAGAACAGGATACAAGGAAAAGATTAGTCCAAAGGACTAACGGACCACAGCTACCAAGGCCTCCACCAGACTGAGTCCAGTACAGCTAGATGGTGCCCAGCTACCACCACTGACTGCTCTGACCAGGATCACAACAGAGGGTTCTGGACAGAGCTGGAGAAGGATGTAGAACAGAATTCTAACTCACAAAAAAAAAAGACCAGATTTCCTGGCCTAAAGGAGACTGGAGAAACCCCGAGAGTATGGCCCCCAGACACCCTTTTAGCTCAGTGGTGAAGTCACTTCCAAGGTTCACCGTTCAGCCTGGGAGTGGACAGCCCCATAAAACCAAATGGGACTAATGAGGCACAGCAGTCCAGGGACAAGGGCCAGAAGGCAGAAGGGGACAGAAAAGCTGGTGATAGGGAACCCAAGGTTGAGAAGGGAGCGTGTTGACATGTCGTGGGGTTGTTAACCATTGTCATAAGAGAATATGTGTACAATAAAAAAAAAAATGTATTATAGAAGCAGTGTCTTTAGTAAGCAAAGTTGAGTTAATATTGGTTCTGTATCACTGTATATATATATCTATTTCTAATTAACTAAAGGACCCAGGGGAAGAAAGCTTGTTTTCTTAAATGTCTTAATAAAGGTAAATGACTATTTTTTTTTTTTTCATTGTAATACACAGAAGCAGTGTTGGCCTGCCAGTGATACCTTAAAAATAAGGATTCTGTAAAGGTGGTGTTAAAGATTTCACTTGTCAAAGAGGGTATTATAAATTTAAGAAATTTTAGACTATTTTATGTATATTATAGCTGAGACTCTCAATCCAAAACCCGTTGCCATTGAGTCAATTCCGACTCATAGTGGCCCTATAGGACAGAGTAGAACTGCCCCATGAGGTTTCCAAGGAGTGGCTGGTGGATTCAAACTGCCAACCTTTTGGTTAGCAGCCCAGCTCTTACCCACTGTACTACCAGAGCTCTGAGGCTCTCTTAGGAATATATCTGAGACTCTCTCAGGTTATGTACTAAGTGTTACATAATGCTATTGTTGTTGGGTGCCTTCGTTTTAATTCACAGTGACCCAGTGTGATTGTAGAACTGCCCCATGGGATTTTCTTGGCTGTAATCTTTACGGAAGCAGATTACCAGGCCTTTCTCCCACAGGGCCGCTGTGTGGGATTCAACCACCAACCTTTCAGTTAGCAGCCGAGTGCTTTAACCACTGTGCCACCAGGGCTTCTTTTCCTAACTTTTCGAATGGGCTGTCTTTGAGGCACACAGAGGTTAATGGGCTAAGATATTTAAGAAATGGTAGGTGGCAGAATTTTTCATGAGATCACAGTATCTGCACCAAGTTTCCCCATATACCCACTGTGGAGACACTGCATTATGAGCCAAATTAGGTAGAATGAAAACGTCCAGAAAACTCACAGAATGGTGCATTATTTTGTGTTCGTATGACCCAGGAGAAGCACGTGGCTTATTCTTGAGGGGAATTTTTAGATTGATGTTCTTTTGCGTTCATCAAATGAAGTCCTAATACATGCTGCAACACAGATGAACTTTGAAGACATACCACGAGGGAAATAAGTCAGTGACTAAAAGGCAATGTGATATGATCCCACTTACATGAAGTATCTAGAATAGGCAAGTGTATAGAGACGGAATGGTTGGTGGTTCGAACCCGGCCAGTGACTCCATGGGAGAAAGACTTGATGATCTGCTCCCATAAAGACGACAGCCTAGAAAACCCTCTGGGGCGGTTCTGCTCTGTCACATGGAGTCGCTGTGAGTCGAAGTAGACTTGCCGGCACCCAACAGCAACGACAGCGTAGAGAACAAAGTTAATTAGTGGTTACAGGGGCAGGCGAGAAAAGGGGGACTCATTGCTTAGGGGACGCTGAGCTTCTGTTAAGGTCATGGAAGAACTTGGGAATGGATAATGGTGATGGTTGAACAGCATTGTTAATGTCATCGGACTGTACATGTGAAGAATGTTGAAATAGCAAATGTTTGGGTACATTCATATTTACTGTAATTAAAGCAAAACAAAACCTGATTAGGGAATAGGAAGATTGTGCTATTATGCCAGGACTTGTCTTCCTAGTGCCAAGCCTGAGAAGAACATTCCAGATTCTGACCACCTTCTTGATGCCGCCATGTCTTAAGATTTTTGGGCCCTTGAAGTCACAGTCCGCAAGTCTCCAGTCTGCTGGCCTTGGACCACCCATTCAAAAACCTGTTGCCATTCCGACTCATAGCGACCCTATAGGACAGAGTACAACTGCCCCATAGAGTTTCCAGGGAGCCCCTGGTGGATTCAAACTGCCGACCTTTTGATTAGCAGCCGTAGCTCTTAACCAGTACACCATCAGGGTTTCCCTTTGGACCACAGCTGGCTTGAAATGATTCTGCAAGTCGTTAATGAAGTATACACTTTGCTTCATAGTGAAGAGAAGTAAAAATAAAAGGCACTCTTGCTTAAGTTTTGTTAGATGCTGATGAGTAGTAGTGAAATACCATTGCATACCAAAGAATTACCATGAAGTCCTTCCTGTACCCACCTTCTTGGTTGGCACATAACATTTGTCATTGTTGTTTTGCAGAAGGCTGAAGAGAATGCAGAAGGAGGGGAGTCTGCCCTGGGGCCAGATGGAGAGGTAAGGAATTTTGCAACCATTTCTACTATTTTTTGCTGAATGAAGTCCTTGCTGTATCTTTCAGTTCCGTTCTCTGTGTATAGTAATTTTCTTGTTACTCAGCCATCCATTTTTAAGTAAAGCAGTAGTACATTAGCATGATAGAAAACTAGAACGGTATAAAAGGGATACAGTGAAAAGTAATGGATTGCAGTGAAAAGTTGATTGCAGACTGACAATCAACTGATTTAAGTTTCTCGTATACCATTCTAGAATTTTCTGTGCACGTAAACCCACGGCCATCAAGTCAGTTCCAACTCATTGTGACCCTGTAGGACAGAGTAGAACTGCCCGTAGGGTTTCTAAGGCTGTGAATCTTTACGCAAGCCGACTGCCACAGCTTTCTCTCGTGAGCAGCTGGTGGGTTTGAACTGCCGACCTTTCGATTAGCAGCTGGAGCGCTTTTAACCACTGTGCCACCAGGGCTTCTTGTGCACACATAGGCATATATTTATGAATACACAGAATGTGTAAGAATCTTATGCGATTCTTTAATTACGTCTGCCCAGTAAGCAATACAGAAGCATAAACTATGACCCAGCTTGCCTCGTTCATTACTAATTTGAAATTATAAAAATGTCTAACCCAAACAGTTCACCTATTCGGTTAACTTATTTTTCTGACATCTTCTGTAGGTTTACGGTATCATTCCTACCTGTGGACTTAGCAGCATATCCTTAAATTTTATTTCCTAGTATTTACAATAGTCTCCTGAAGCGTGAGAATGCAATTATTTATTTATTGGATTTTTTTTCATAAGAGACTCAAGGTTCTATGCCTTTGTGCAATTAGGAGGCATGGCCAGAGCAGGTGGGAAGGGAGTTTGTTCAAATCACCTTGCCCTGCTCTCACATATGCTGATAAACCTTTCCGGAGAGTGGGGTGCTAGGAAGTTGCCCCTTCCCGTTCTAGAATCACTGTGCCTGCGAGGTGTATTGTGAATGTGAACAGCCTGGATCTAGTTAAAAATAATAATAGAAGGTGGAAGCCACTATTCTCTGCAGAAACCTGTGGAACAATGAACATTGCTTAACCACTATAATCCATCACAAGGAAAGGAAGGACTTGGATAAAGGTCTAAAGTGTAAGAAACTCTCAGTGGGCTGGAATGGGGGAAGAATATCATATACGAGGGTACTTAGAAACAATTCTAATTTGCAAAATCCCAGCCTTAGGTACGCCCACCTCCCACCAGTCTGTAATTAACAAGCTCACATGGAGAGATTTAACATGTTAAGGTAGAAGTGCTCTTCTTTTATTCTCTCTTGGAAAAATTAGCTACTGATCTGGGACCTGTGAACATACACCTTTTTTAGTTTGTTTCTTTTTACTCTTAACACATGCACGTTCTGTTTGCAGTAGTTTGCCGAGTGGCCATCCTGCCCCGTTTGTTTTGAAATGATGCTCTTATTACACTCGGTTGTGCTCATTCCGTGCTTTTGGGCAAAGTTCTAATTCCAGCTACAGTGGTTTCCAGTTTCCTCTGAGGCATAACGTAAGCAATAAAACATGCTATATGATAATAGTTACAGATAGTGGAATATAATTTTTCCAGAAGAGGTCATGCTGAATGGAAGACTCCCTTCGTTATCTCGTGAGCATGCAGATGACCTTTTACAGTAATGAGGAGGGAGCCCCATCTTGGCACGGAAAGTTAACGGTACTCGCAACCATTGCTTGAGCGCGCACAAAGGAAGAAAGGACAGTGTGGAGGATACTTTTTCTTTCTTTAAGGGTTATTTTTGTGGATAATAGCTAACACATTGCCTCTTACGATAACGGGAGTCACCATGGGTCAGAATCGACTTGATGGCAAAGGGTTTGAATTCTTTATTACTTTTTTTTGGTAGGGGCAACAAAACACTACTCTATGGCGTTTGCTGTAAGAAATAGAAACTAACCCACAGTGTGCTGTTGCGTTTTTCTTAACCTTCATTAAGAATAATTTAGGAAATATTCTTTGGAGTGAATTGCTTAAACATCTGATTTTATTACTTTTCAGGAGATAGATAACTTGAGCTACTTACAAATTAAGCCTTTCCAAACAGAGGACTCGCCTGGGGGTCTGCTCCTAGACAGCCATCACCCTGTGATCAGTAACACTTACTTGCATAGGATTAGTCCTTTCTAGACCTTTTAAAACAATTCCTTCTCTGTAGTAGGTTAAACACAGCCTCTGCAATTTCATTTACTCTCTTAATTTCCTGAGCAAGCCCATTTTTCATACAGTCTAGTAATGAACTTCAGTTCAGTCATAGTCATTCGTCAGGTTTCAAATTAGCAGAACTTTTTTTCTTTATCGGAGCCCTGGTGGTGCAGTAGTTAAGCGTTTGGCTGCTAAACCAAAAGGTTGGCAGTTGGAAATCACCAGGTGCTCCTTGGCAACCCTGTGGGGCAGTTCTGCATTGTCCTGTAGGGTCGCTGTGAGTGGAACCGACTCGACAGCAACGGGTTGGTTGGTTTGTTTCTTTATCTCACTTACAAGTGCCAGCGGGCGGGTTAGCTGCCTGCTGGTTCGGTTTGGGATGGCACCCCTGAGTGGTGCAGATGGTTAACACGCTTGGCTGTTAACCAAAAGGCTGGAAGTTGACGTCCACCCGGAGGCACATTGAAAGAAAGTCCTGGCAATCTGCTTCCCCCAAATCAGCCATCAAAAACCTGAGGGAGCACAGTTCTCCTATGACACACACGTGGGGTAGCCATGAGTTAGAACCGAGTTGAAGGCAACTGGTTTTGGTTTTGGATAAAAGACGTCGGCTCTGCGGGAGCCAAACCAACCCCCAGTGAGATGATAAGAGATCACAATACCTTCTCCTTTTCCTGGTCTCTCTGAAATCATGACTTTGCAGTTGTCATTATCGGTTTTCCTGTGGGAAAATGTACTGGTCAGGGGTTCTTATTTGTAAAGGAGAAAAATCATCGCTCCCTGATTTAAGTTAAGAACAACAACCAAAAATAAATAAATAAATAAACAAACCCATTGCCGTCGAGTCAATTCTGACTCATAGCGATCTTATAGGACAAAGTAGACCTGCCCCAGAGGTTTCCAAGGAGCAGCTGGTAGATTTGAACTGCTGATCTTTTGGTTAGCAGCTGAGCTCTTAACCACTGGGCCACCAGGGCCCCTAAGTTAAGAAGGGGATGTATTAATAGGATATAGGGCTGTTATTGGTCTCCAGGAGGACGGGAGAACCTGACTCGAGGCTCTACCCAGTATTATATTGTACAACTGGTCCAAAGAGGACATTGCTGCTAGTGGGAGGAGGCAGTCTATTGGCACGGCCAGTACCACCCTACTGGCCTTGCTGCACCTCGTGTGCCCTTGCACCAGTGTTCCTATTGCTCCCACTTCCTTGAACTTCCAGCTCCTAACTCAGAGCCTTGGAGAGTGCATCCTCATGGTGGTGCTGTGGTCTGGTGCTGCCTGTACCACAGCACCACCAACCGTGGTATTTTCAGTTTCTATATAGGAGCCCTGGTGGCGCAGTGGTTAAGTGCTCAGCTGCTCACCAAAAGGTCGGCAGTTCAAATCCATCAGCCACTCCTTGGAAACCCTGTGGGGCAGTTCTACTCCGTTCTACAGGGTCATTATGAGTTGGAATCGACTCAATGGCAACGGTTTTTTTTCTTTTTTTTTAAAATACAGTGAGATCCCCTGGGTGGTGCCCACGATTTGCCCTCAACTGCTAACTTAAGGTGAGCGGTTCACACCCACCCAGCGTCACCACAGAAGAAAGCCCTGGCAATCTGCTTCCGTAAAGATTGTTGTTGTTGTTGGGTTCCGTCTGTCAATGACAACTCATGAAGACCCCATGTGACAGAGTAGAAGTGCCCCATAGGGTTTTGCTGGTTGTCATCTTTATGGAAGCAGATCCCCAGGTTTTTCTCCCTTGGAGTCGCTGGGTAGGTTCGAACACCAGCCTTTGAATTAACAGCTTACCTGTTGTATCACAAGGGCTCCTTCCGTAAAGATGAGAGCCAGGGAAACCCGGTGGAGTGCCACTCTACTCTGCAGCACATGGGGGCGCCACTAGTCAGAGTGGACTCGATGGCAGCAGGTTTATTTTATGTAGTGAGAAGTGGTTTCCCATTTCCCAGAAAGACTTATTAGGTGGTGAAATCTTCAAACCCCGAAAGAGGCCTCAAGATGCTGGGCAGCCCAAAGGCAGAGGGGCGTCCAGCCCAGAACTGGGAGAATGTCTCGGCGTCCTGTAATGGTGTGTCTTGTTCCCCCTTCCCAGCCCATAGATGACAGCAGCCAGATGAGCGACCTGCCGGTCAAGGTGACCCACACGGAAACCGGAAAGGTCCTCTTTGGACCAGAAGCTCCCAAAGCAAGTCAGCTGGACGCCTGGTTGGAAATGAACCCTGGGTAAAGCAGAAACAGTGGTGTTCTTGGGCTTTTTGTGACATCCTGAAACTAAAGCAACATGGCCTTTTCTGAAGTGGTTGGAATTGATATCCATCTTTGTCGTTTGTGCATGGAACACGCCAGCCATGCCGTGCGTGCGTATCATTGTTCTGCAATTTAAAAACTAAGTCCCCTTCTCCCCGCTCCTTTTCTTGTAGCTACGAAGTTGCCCCTCGGTCTGACAGTGAGGAGAGTGATTCCGACTACGAGGAAGAGGTATGTAGGTGTCTCTGTTTCTGATCTATTGGTTTGGAAGTTCACGGGGAAGAAACTTCTCCCTGAGCTCAGGTCCAGCACTTGTGTCTTCCCTCCCCGCCTCCCCCCCAACGTTGGCCGCCGGGTGACGAGTGGAGCTAAGGATTGTCAAACACTTTCCTGACGCAGGCTCAGTGCTACAGAGACCTCTTGGAGGCTCCTGGCCAGTGGGGAAACTCGGTGAATTCCAGATTTGTTTGCACACAAGAAAAGGGAATGAGGCATTGGTGGTTCAGTGGTAGAATTTTTGCCTTCCATGCAAGAGACCTGGGTTCATTTCCCGGTCAGTGCACCTCGTGTCCAGCCACTACCCATCTGTCTGTGGAGGCTTGTATGCCGTTAGGATGCTGAACAGGTTTCAGCAGAGCTTCCAGAGTAAGACAGCTAGGAAGAAAGACCTGGTGATCTACTTTTGAGAATCAACCAATGAAACCCCAGTGGATCACAACCAGTTATGGGGATGGTGGAGGACAAGGCGTCATTTCTTCCCATTGTGCCTGGGGTCAACAACAACAACAATACTTGGGACCAAGGGTTCTAGGTGATCCCAAGCAGGTTCCTTTCATTGATTCTGATTCAGTGATTTAAACAGCAGTGAAATTAATTAATTTTTTAGGCACACATTCAGTTTCCTCCCTCTCTTAATTGTATTTGCTTACTTCACTTGTGAAGTTCAAATACAATTTCATCATCTATTTTCAGAAAATGCCAATCATAGCAGTTCCCTTGTTCAAACGTCATTTTTTCCCAATCTTTGTTCCTTCCCCAGGATGAGGAAGAAGAGTCCAGTAGGCAAGAAATGGAAGAGAAAATACTTCTGGATCCAAACAGTGAAGAAGTGTCCGAGAAGGACGCTAAGCAGATCATTGAGTGTGTATCTTGCTGAGTTTTCTTCCTTGGAAATGGGTTTCGTGATGACTACGCGAAGTTTCCCTCTGTGGGTGTCAGGATCATGTTCCTCCTGGTCGTTTGAGGTCAGGCAGACCTGCGTTCAAATCCTGGTTCCCCAGCTTTTCAGTTATGTGACCCTGGGCAGATTAGTTAACCTCTCAGAGCCTCAGTGTCGCCATATGCATAAAATGGGGATGGTAGTAATACCCACCTTGCTTAGTTTGGGGAGGATTAGAATTCTCGCCTTCCATGCAGGAAACCTGGGTTTGATTCCCGGCCAATGCATCTCATGCTCAGCCACCACCCATCTGTCAGTAGAGCCGTGTGTTACTATGATGCTGAATAGGTTTCAGCATTACTTCCAGCCTAAAACAGACTAGGAAGAAAGGCCTGGTGAACTACTTCTGAAAATGAGCCATTGAAAACCCTGTGGCTCACAGAGGTCTAATCCACAACTGGTCATAGGGATGGCCCAGGAGCAGGTAGGGTTTTGTTCCATTAAGCACAGGATTGCCACGATTCAGGGCCAACTCAGCACCGGCTAACAACGTAGATAATGCTTGTTAACTTTAAGGCATGTGCTGTGGTTGTTAGTTGCTGTTGAGTCGATTTGGACTCACGGAGACCCCGTGTGTGCAGAGTTTTCACCTTATGGAAGCAGATCCGCCAGGCCTTTCTTCTGAGGCACCTGTGGGTGGGTTTGAACCACCAACCTTTCAACTAGTAGTTGCAGCCCTTAACCATTGGCGCCACCCAGGGACTCCCAATAGAGGTGATAAGTAAGCTACACTTACCGCAGCTAACTTAGGCCGTCAGTGCCTCTTTGGAATGACATTAAGTAACACACACATCCAATTCAGCGTGTGATTCCCCCCCTCCTCCTCAGGACGGCCAAGCAGGACGTGGACGACGAGTACAGCATGCAGTACAGTGCGCGGGGCTCCCAGTCCTACTACACTGTGGCTCACGCCATCTCCGAGCGGGTGGAGAAGCAGTCGGCCCTCCTCATCAACGGGACCCTGAAGCATTACCAGGTAATGCCGTGGCTCATGTCTCCTTGGCAAGGAGTAACCTTTTGATCCCAGCATGTTACACACATGTTGATTGCTCTAGAAGATGTGAGGATGGAGGAAAATTTTAGGTCACATGACTTGGTGCCTGCGATTCTTTTGGAGCACTTCCATGTTACTTATTTTCCAGGGGCGTATCAGTTTTCTCGTTTATGGTTTGGGGATGAGCTTTGTTTTAAGGAAATAATTGGCTTAACATTTGGAACAGTTTTATTATGCATCTCTTCAAAATGGAAAACCCAGCCACGTTCTTTTCAAGGAAGGAACATCTGAACCTCATCTTGAAGTCAGCGAAATATTTCTTTAAAACGTCGGTGGTGGCTATAGGTTTAGCCCTGACTCCACCACCACGGAGGAGCCATGTAGTACATCTATGCTTTTTTTTTTTTTAAGGCACAATAAAGTTGGGAGCATCTGTGCTTTGATAAAAATTTGTTTGTAAGCATAACAGGTGTTTCATATGACTTCTATGTTTCCTGGGGCGATCCCATGCACAGGGGAACTAAACACTGCCTGGTCCTGTACCATCCCTATGATCAGTTGCAGATCAGACTCTTGTGATCCACAGGGTTTACCCTGGCTGATTTTCGGAAATAGATTGCCAGGCCTTTCCTCCTAATCTGTCTTAGTCTAGAAGCTCAGCTGAAAGCTGTTTAACATTACAGCAACATGCAAGCCTCTCCTGACAGACGGCTGGTGGCTGCGCATGAGGTGCATTGGCTGGGAGTTCAACCTGGGTCTCCCACATGGAAGATGAGAATCCTTGGGGGCGGGGACACCTCCCATATGGAAGGCAAGAATTCTTGGGGGCGGGGACAGAAGGGGTGGTTAATTATTTTGTATTTTCACTCAGCCTCTCTTGTACTTAGCATGGGGAATACAAAGCTCCATGTCTGGTGCAGTGATGTTGTACCTTAAAACTGCACTGACCGTGTTTTCCAGACAGCTCTGGCATGCCGCCCTCAGGGGGCACCCACATTGCAAAGTGCCCACATGCTGCTGGGAGCTTTCTGTTCCCCAGAACTGGGAGGGCACAGGCCCAGCAGAATGCCCCCTCGCTCCTTGGTCACCCTCCTTCCTCCCTGAGGGGACCCTACCCCCAGGTTGGCCTCTTCCTCACCAGGAGGGCTGTTCCTGACAATCCAGTCTTCTCACCCTGCGAGGCGCCGGGTTTGTCGTTTGTCTTCCCATCGGCTTTTTGTTCTTGGAGTGGTTGGAGTCGGCGGTGGCTTGGGTTTTCTTCGTGTATAATAATTCTCGAATGCCGTATACTGTGAAATGCTAAGCCGGGAAGAGCGGCAAAGCTGCTTAAAATCCCCCCAGTCTGCTGCCACCGTCACTTCTAAATCTGATTAACACCCAGCTCCTGCCAAGCAGCAGGCATGATTACAAGCTCAGATTATAAATTCTGTCTGTGTTGGTGCTTCCCCACCTGCTTCCCGACTGCGGGGAACCCAACCTACAGGGCGACAGAGTTGAGAAGTCGCAGCCACACTTGAGTTGTATTAGTATTAATTACCTGTGCAGATCTTGGGTAATTGAAGCAATTACTCTTCATTTCAGCTCCAGGGCCTGGAATGGATGGTTTCGCTGTATAATAACAATCTGAATGGAATCTTAGCGGATGAAATGGGGCTGGGGAAGACCATCCAGACCATTGCACTCATTACATATTTGATGGAGCACAAAAGACTCAATGGCCCCTACCTCATCATTGTGCCCCTCTCGTAAGTACAGGGTTTGTTCCACGGTGACCCTCCTGCGTGGTGGAGATCACCCTCTTAGGAGCTTGTCCTTGTTTTTTACTTGAGGCTGAACACCAGCATGGAGCGGGGTGGCCAGGTGCGTGTGAAATCAGGCTTCATGCCTCTGCCTCCTTGATTGGCTAGTAAGCCCGGGACACAGTGGTTTTATCAGCCATCAGCATTGCCACCTACACAGCTCGCCCACAGCACAGTGGGTGGCGTTCATCATCACTTATTAAGTGGCCCAGGAGAGGGAAAGATTTTTTTTTTTATCGTGTCTTTGATTTTTCCTTGTTCCACTTCCAAAAGGCTTTCTATTTATATTTCTAGAGAATATATGGGAATATGTGTTCTTATATAAAGGAGCCCTGGTGGTGCAGTGGTTAAGCGCTCGGCTGCCAACCGAAAGGTCGGCAGTTCAAACCCACCAGCAACTCCTCGGGAGAAAGATGTGGCAGTCTGCTTCCGTAAAGATTATAGCCTAGAAAACTACGGGGCAGTTAGTTCTACTCTGTCCTAGAGGGTCTCTATGAGTCGGCATCGACTCAATGGCAATGGGTTTATTCTCTTACTATTATAGATTGTTGTCGTGTGCCGTCAAGTCGATTCCAATTCATAGTAACCCCATTTGACAGAGTAGAACTGCCCTGTAGGGTTTCCTAGGCTGAAATCTTCAAGGGAGCAGATCATCAAGTCTTTTCTCCTGTGGAGCCGCTGGTGGGTTCGAACCACCAACCTTTGGGTCAGCAGTCCAGTGCTCAACCTTGAGTGAAGGAGTAGCTGCTCCCAGCCTTGGAGTTTAGTGTATCTACCTGTGGGATGAGGTTGCCCCTTTCTTCACTGAAGTCTCCTTACAGATCTTGGCGCTAAGTCAAACTTAGACCTTGAGTGAAAAATAAGGGTTCTGTTTATGTATGTCCCTCAAATTTTGTCTAAATGAAGACCATTTGCAGGACTTTTTATCTCCATTATCTGAATCCATAGTAATTAGACAGACGTCTTTGCATTTTATCTGTATTTTGAAATCTGCATTTTGTACTTTACCTGTATTTTGCATATTCTAACTTGTATGTCCCTGTGACCCTTTATGGGATTTTTAAAAAAGTCATCCACGTTTTCTTCCCCTGGATCGTTTCAACAGATTTATTTAATATTGCCATGTGGTTTTGTAATTTCTTTTTCCTGACTCAGTTTTTCTCTGAACTTACATGGCTGTAAAGACTCACGAAATCAGTCTGGCAATGGCGGATTCTCAATGCCATATTGAAATTTCGTTTTTTTGTCCTCTGTTTATGTATTCTGTAATTTTTTTCTTATGAGATTTTTTTTCTATGATCCACAAACAAACCTTTGTCGTGCTTTGTGGCAGCTTCTTGCTAACTTATCTCTGATTACCACACCTTTAAAATCAGTACTCAGTGGCGATATTTTATGTTCTCCTAGCCCTTACAAGGTGAGACCTGAAAAATGAGTAAGAGTACCTTTTTGACCAGTGATATTTGTATGTGTGTTTATTTCTGTGTGTTCTTTTGTCTTTGTTCTGTAGGACTCTATCTAACTGGACATATGAATTTGACAAGTGGGCGCCTTCTGTGGTGAAAATTTCCTACAAGGTCTGGAACTCTGTGTTTGTGTGTGATTGTGGGAAAAGCACAAAGTTGATCCCGTTTCCTTCATCCCCCAAGCACACCTGTCAACGGTGTCTGGTTGTAGAGTTTTGCCATGTTCATCATGTCCTAAACAGTGAGAGTTAATCATCCTGGGAAGATTACTGTAATAAACCATAATTACTTTCAGATAGTGAAATGCAGGAGAAATTGTTAATTATCATATTATGAAGTTTCTGATGAGAGTAATTCAGATGACAAATACTACACGTTCTGAGCGCCACTGGCTGCGGACGGTGCCTGCCTGCGAGGCCAGGCAGTGGTCACCAAGGCGGCCGGCCTGCCTGCTGTCCTCCCAGCAGCCAGTAGGGTCTCCACTCCCAACGTCACCGTCATCGGCATTTCCTCCCCTCCCCCTCCCTTCCCTCGCCTGCCTCTGGGAAGCCTCCCTGGAAGGGTCTGGAGAGTGTCAACACGTGTGCGATTTCAGCAAGCACTGCCCCCAGAGAGGATGAATCTGTGTGTGATAATTCATATGTATGTGATAACAGGCATGTGTGTGATAACATGTGTGATAATGCTTACATGTGCCGTCCTCCATCACATGCTTCCGCCCCGTGAAGCTGGCAACAGTGAGAAACAGCGCTCTCTGACTTCCACTGGACAATGTGTATTTTCTTCTCTCCATCTAGGGCACCCCTGCCATGCGCCGCTCCCTAGTCCCCCAGCTACGAAGTGGCAAATTCAACGTCCTTTTGACAACTTATGAGTACATTATAAAAGACAAGCACATTCTTGCCAAGGTATGTGGTTTTTTTTGTGTTTTTTTGTTTTTATTGTACTTCAGGTGAAGGCTTACAGAACAAATAGTTTCTCATGAGACAGTAGTACACACATTGTTTTATGACATCGGTTAACAACCCCACAACATGTCCACCCTCTCCCTTCTCGACCTTTTTTTTTTTTTTGGTGAAAATATACATAGCCAAAGATACACCATTTCAAAAATTCTCTACATGCACAGTTCAGTGACATCGACTACGCTCTTCCAATTGTGCTGCTATTCTCACTTTAGATGAAGGCTTACAGAACAAAATAGTTTCTCATTAAACAGTTAGTACACATGTTGCCCTATGACAATGGTTAACAACCTCACAACACATCAACACTATCCTTGCTCAACCTTGGGTTCCCTGTCACCAGCTTCCTTGTCTCCTTCTGCCTTCTGGCCCTTGTCCCTGGACTGCTGTGCCTCGTTAGTCCCATTTGGTTTTATGGGGCTGTCCACTCCCCGGCTGAACGGTGAACCTTGAAAGTGACTTCACCACTGAGCTAAAAGGGTGTCTGGGGGCCATACTCTCGGGGTTTTTCCAGTCTCCGTTAGGCCAGTAAATCTGGTCTTTTTTTTTTGTGAGTTAGAATTTTGTTCGACATCCTTCTCCAGCTCTGTCCAGAACCCTCTGTTGTGATCCCGTTCAGAGCAGTCAGTGGTGGTAGCTGGGCACCATCTAGCTGTACTGGACTCAGTCTGGTGGAGGCCTTGGTAGCTGTGGTCTATTAGTCCTTCGGACTAATCTTTTCCTTGTATCCTGTTCTCTTCATTCTCCCTTTCTCCCGAAGGGATGAGACCAGTGGAGTATCTTAGATGGCTGCTCACAGGCTTTTAAGACCCCAGACACTACTCACCAAGACTGAATGTAGAACGTTGTGTTTATAAACTGTGTTATGCCAATTGTGCTAGATGTTCCCTGAGACCATGGTGCCAACAGCCCTCTGCCCAGCAATTCAGTCCCTCAGGGAGTTTGGATGTGTCTATGGAGCTTCCATGACCTTGCCTTGGACAAGTTGTGCTGGCTTTCCCAGTAGTAATAATTTTTTTGCCTTCCTTGAAAATAATGGTCTCTTGGCAAAAATGCTTCTACAGAAAACGTTTCATGTTGAAAATCCAGTCTTTTATCCATTTTGAAGAAAACTAGTTCCATAAATGTTTGAAATTTTTTGAACTTCTTTTAAAATGGAATATGATGTTCTTACAAAAAAAAAAAAAAAAAAAAACTGGTTTGTACGTATGTGTGCCAAGGCACAAAGCAGAAAAATACAGCTTTTACGAAACAGTAGAAAATGAAATGCTCCCTTTGTTCTAATTTCCCGATAATGTATTTCTTTATTTTGTTTATGCCACCCCAAACTGAAAATATTTACAAGCCCGAAAGGAATGATTAGCGTCCAAAAGCACTAGGCCCGATGTCTGGGCCAGGGACCCAGAGAACAACGGCAGGGCCCCTCAGCTCAGAAAGGAAACCATCCCCTGCTACCGGCCACTGAAGGCTCCATTTTTGGAATTCTCAAGCACTCTACTCAGGCCACTGATGTAATTACTGGGAGAAAGTCAATTAATCCCACCATTCTTTCCATGCAAATAGGAAATAAGCTACCAATTTAGCCAACAAAGGAAATCGAATCAGGCACAGCCAGTTTCAAATATCTAGCAAAATAGAACTGGATCACCATTTCAATGGACAATACGTTGAAAAGCTTGAAGCCCCCTAAGTTAATAGAATCAAAACTATTCTAAAGGATGCACTCATATGAATACACTATAGATGAGACTTTTAAAAAATTCTTTTCTCTCTAATGATGGGACATCACACTGAAGTGTAAGGCAGTCCCCAGATTACACTCACTAGTGTCATTTGAAGGAGCCTTGGTGGCCAGTGGTTAAGTGCTCGACTGCTAACCGGAAGGTTGGCAGTTTGAACCTACCAGGTGCTATGCAGGAGAAAGACGTGGCAGTCTGTTTCCATAAGGATTACAGCCTTGGAAACCCTCTGGGGCAGTTCTGCTCTGTCCCATAAGGTCCCTATGAGTCTGAATCGACTTGACGGCAATGGGTTGGGTTAGTGAATTTGATTAGATGGCTTCTGTCTCTCTCCCTCCAGCCCTCTTGCTTTCTCTGTCTCTCTTTCAGAGAATCAGATATATTTTGGTCATTGGACTCCCTGGGTGGCTCGGATTGCTAAGTGCTCACCTACTAGTCGACAGGTTGGCAGTTCTAACCCATCCAGAGGTGCCTTGGAAGACAGGCCTGGCGATCTGCTTCTGAAAGGTCACAGCCTTGAAAACCCTCTGGAGCAGTTCTACTCTGCACACATGGGGTCGCCATGAGTCGGAATCGACTCCATGGCAACCAGCACCAGCAACAACAGCAGCTTTTTGTGGGTGTGCTTCATCCTGGGACTCCTACCTGTCTTTCATGGATAACGGGTTTTGTTGTTGTTAGCTGTCGTTGCGTGTATGCTGACTCATGGGACCCCATGTGTTAGAGAATAGAACTGCCCTGTAGGGTTTTCTTGGTTATAATCTTAACGGAAGCAGATGGCCAGGCCTTTCTTCTGCAGTACAACTGGGTGGTTTCGAACCACCAACCTTTAGGTTAATAGTCATGCATAAACCATTTGCATCACCCCCCCAAAAAAACAAAAAACCAAAACCCATTGCCATCAAGTTAATTCCGACTCATGGCAACCCTATAGAACTGCTCCATAGGGTTTTTGAGGCTGTCATCTTTATGGAGGAGCCCTCATGGTGCAGTGGTTAAATGCTATGGCTGCGTAACCAAAAGATCAGCGGTTCGAATCCACCAGCTCCTCCTTGGAAACCCTATAGGGCAGTTCTACTCTGTCCCATAGGGTCTTTGTGAGTCGGGATCGACTCGACGTAGCAGGTTTGGTTTCTTGGGTTTAATCTTTATGGAAGCAGACTTCCACATCTTTCTTCCACAGAGCACCTGGTGGGTTTGAACGGCGTACCTTTTGGTTAGCAGCCGAGCTGTTAACGTCTCCGCCGCCATTATTATATGCTCGCTAGTATATTTATATTATAGTCCCCAGCATAATGTGATCATTTGACGCAGCCCTCGCCAGCTCTTTCTCTCTCTGTCACTCTTTCAGAGAGTCATCTGGTTTTTGGTCTTGGGGTTTCCTTTTATGAATGTTGTTGTTTCGGTGGGTGTGCTTCCTTCTGGGACTCTGACTTACCTTCTCTTAGTCAGTGGGCTTACACCTCTTAAAAACCTTCACCTCGGCTCCTGCAGCAACCCTTTTCTCTCCCAGGGCCCTGAGCGCACTCGTGAAAGCAGGAATTGCTTCTCTCACCCTGGGGTATTGTGGGAAACGTAACTTCACTCCTCCCAGGCCTTTGTCTCTCCACAGACAAGCAGGCACCCCTCCACATGGTCTTCTCCGTGCGAACATTATCCAGGCTGTGACGTTTGTACTTGTCCCCAAACCTGTTGCTGTCGAGTCGATTCTGACTCATAACAACCCTACAGGGCAGAGCAGAACTGCCCTATAGGGTTTCCAAGGAGTGGCTGGCGGATTTGAACTGCCGACCTCTTAGTTAGCAGCTGAGCTCTTAACCACTGTGCCACCAGGGCTCCTTTGTGCTTGTCCAGTTCTAAGTTTTTCCTGGTAAAATAATGGGCTGTTATTGTTCGAATTCAGGAGCCCCAGTGGTGCAGTGGTTAAAGTGATTGACTGCTAACCGAAAGGTCCGCGGTTCAAAACCACCAGCAGCTGCGCAGGAGAAAGATGTGGCGGTCTGTTTCCGTAAAGATTTATAGCCTTGGAAACCCTATGGGGTCTCTGTGCATCGGAAGTGACTCAGCGGCAGCGTGTTTTGGGGTTTGAGTTTGGGTGGCATAAAAGGTTTAGCGCTCCACCGCTGACTGAAAGGTTGGCGGTATGGGTCCACCCAGCAGCTCCACAGAAGAAAGGCCTGGCAATCTGCTTCCATAAAGACGACAGCCAAGAAAACACTGTGGGGCAGTTCTACTTTGTCACATGGGGTCCCTATGAGTCAGAATTGAATGTTGGGCACGTGTCAACAATGACAGTGTTCGAATTACTCAAGGCTGTTTCTATATCTCTTTATTTGGAGGTGAGGAAGAGTTGCTTTCTACCTGTGGCCCCTGTGTCTCCTAATTTGTATGTTCTAAATTGTCCTTTAGCCACAAAATAGAAAGATTTTTTTTTTTTCCATTTATATCTTCTTGTCTCCTGATGTATTTCTGTAGAATGAATGAACTTGTTTCTTTCATGGAGCAAATATGAAAACTTAATTTTTTTTTTCCCCTTTGGAATTTTCTCTGCCTCGTGGTGTTTGCAGAGCACTATAATCTGAAACTAAGTTATGGCCAGAACAGAGCGGAATCCCTGTTTCTGGGATCTGTTGTGTCTCTGCATCAAACCTTTGGTCTGGGAACGGAGCTGTCCCTTCGTGGCATCGTAGGAAATAAGAGAAAGGCAGCGTGGTCCCCGGGGAGGGTGAATAATTGACATAGCACTGGCAGCAATGCTGTGTCCCTGATCCTCGGAGTCAGAGACAAATTTGGCAGTGTCGAAAAATGATGTCTTTTCCATATTGCTGTGGGAATGTGCTTGTACATTTGAGATCCTTTTACAAAAAAAATTCACATCGTGTCTTCCGCATGTGTGTTTCAAAATCCATTGGAGACGCCGGGTAACGAGACGCATTGCTTTTTGTTACTGGAGAAATGGAGCTGTAGCAGGGGGTCGTCATTTCTTCCTGAGTGGAAGACCCAATTAGTAGTAGACCCACTAGCAAAATCAGAGGCCTCTGGCTCTCAGTTTATTATTTCATAAGCGAAGTTAGGCAGGGAAGTAGATCGAGAATGTTTATTAAGTACACTTCTGTCTGCTGGCCTCTTTCAGGGGTATTGGTAAGTTGAGGGCAGTTGATGGCACAGCTGTAATGATTCTTAAACACTTTGCTTGAAGGTAACGGAGGAGGGAAAGAACAGAACTCTTGCGGTTCCCTTTCCCTGTGTATCCCGGCCTGTCTGATGAGTCTCTTCTTTCTCCCTGACTTTACCTTCTTCTAACAAGAAGGTGAGGACTGTACAGAATGCTCTGCTCGCTCCCTCCTCTCTCTCTCGGGGCTTCGCAGGGGGATCAGGGATATGTGCACACCCGAGGCTTCTCTTGGCCGCTGTGGCCATTTTGTAGGGAATAGCTGCGTTCAGTGGAACATTCCTCACTATTCTCACTTTCAGAGACTGTGAACAGTGACCTTGGTGAGGGCTGAAGGGCAAGATGTGAGAGCAGAAGGGGTTTGGGTATAGACTTAGGAAGGAGAATCATGTCCTCTGGGACTTCCTGATCTTCTAAGTGGTAGTCATCTTGGGGGCATAGCCTTGTATTTCGTTCTGCAGTTTGGGCATACGTGGAGGAGTGATATTTTAGCATGGCCTGTCTGTCGGTGAATGCACCCTTTCATGTTAGATATCTTAAAACAGGGGCTGCAGACCCAGATTCCTTCCTGTAGGGCCTGGCAGGTGAGGAATATGCGTGAGCTGAGAGCCCAGTGTGGCCAGATCTTCTGATTTTTTTTTAAGAAGCTGGAGGTCCAGATTTCTGAGTGAAATAGTCCAACTTTTAAGTGTTAGCAACCAACTCAAATTTTTTTAAAAAAAGAAGATTCAGAGGAGCAGTGAGCCAAGCCTTAAAGCTAGTAGCTGGCCAATGTACTGAGAAGGTACGGGGCCAAGGGTGTCTCGGCCATGTTGTTGTTGTTAGCTGTCAGCGAGCCAGTGCCAACTCATGGAGACCTTAGGTATAACCGAACAAAATGCTGGCCGTTCCCGCACCGTCTTCACAGCCTTTCGTCTGTTTGAGTCCATTGTTGCAGCTGTTGTATAGTGCCTTCCAAGCTCATCTTCCAGCACCTCATCAGACAGCATTCTGTTGTGATCCATCAGGTTTTCATTGACTAATTTTTGCATGTAGATTGCCAGGCCTTTCTTCTTACTCTTATCAGTTTGTTGTACTGTGGTGGCTTGCATGTTGCCACAATGCTGGAAGCTATGCCACTGGTATTTGAAATACCAACAGGGGTACACATAGTAGGCAGGTGTCAGTGGAGCTTCAAGCTAAGACAGAGTATCTCAGCTATAAAAATAAAGCAAAACAAAACCAGTTGCCATGCAGTCAATTCCAGTTCATGGAGGTGCCTGCTAGCACCATCTTGGAAGACTCAGTCATTAACTTCTGCTCCAGGTGGAAATCTATAATCTACACTTACTGGGTGCAGAGGTAGCATGACCTTTGCAATCTGAGAAAGCAGCTGTGGTGTAGTATTAATGAAAGGAACGTTGGGTGGGGAGAAGCGGAAGCTAGTCCTGGCACCACTAATAAGCAGGGTGGAACCATTCATACTGGGCCCAAGTGTCCTCCTCTGGAAAAGGGTCATTTGGAATCACTTGGCCCCTAAGGAACATTATTACTTTCCAAACCTGTTGTCGTCAAGTTGATTCCGACTCATAGCGACCCTGTAGGACAGAGTAGAACCGCCCCATAGGGTTTCCAAGGAGCGGCTGGTGGATTCAAACTGCCAACCTTTTAGTTAGCAGCTGAGCTCTTAACCAGTATGCCACCAGGACTCCTTAAACTTAGAAAGGGCTCAGGGTGAGTGCACAGTGATCAAACCAAACCAAACCTGTTGCCGTCAAGTTGATTCCAACTCATAGCGACCCTATGGGACAGATTAGAACTGCCCCATAGGGTTTCGAAGGAGTGGCTGGGGCATTCAAACTGCCAGCCTTTTGGTTAGCAGCCATAGCTCTTAACCACTGTGCCACCAGGGTCCTCATTATTAGCATTCCATTATTACATAATGATGTCTTCTGCATATGTATTTCAAAATATTATCAAGCATAGAGAATGGACAGTTATCAAAATATTATCTCTATTATGAGGCATAGAGAATGGACTATTTGTTGAGATGCTTGTATTGTAAGGAATCTCACGCCACACCCTGTCCCACCTATGGGGTCTTTGGTTTTCCATATCACCACTCGCCGGCTGGAGATAGTTGCGTTTTCCGCATTAATGTTCCGTTGCTCACCACCAGTTGACCCTCTCTCGTGATTACAGATCCGGTGGAAATACATGATCGTGGACGAAGGCCACCGCATGAAGAACCACCACTGCAAGTTGACCCAGGTCTTGAATACTCACTACGTGGCCCCGAGAAGGGTTCTCTTGACGGGGACCCCACTGCAGAACAAGCTCCCTGAACTCTGGGCCCTCCTCAATTTCCTCCTCCCCACAATCTTCAAGAGCTGCAGCACCTTCGAGCAGTGGTTCAATGCCCCGTTTGCCATGACTGGAGAAAGGGTACTGGTCTCACTTTTGGGTTTTCCACTGTGGGTCAATGAAATGAAGTGAAATGGCCTAGAGTTGAGAACATTAGACCTTACCAAAAATAATAAAAAACCAAACTCATTGCCAGCTAGTTGATTCCAGCTCATGGTGACCCCGTGTGTTACAGAGTACAACAGTGCTCCATAGGGTTTTTTTAGCTGTAATCTGAACAGAAGGAGTCCTGGTGGCACAATGGTTAAAGAATTGGGCTGCTAACTGAAAGGTCGGTGGTTCGAACCAACCAGCCGCTCTGTGGGAGAAAGATATGGTAGTCTGCTTCTGTAAAGATTACAGCCTTAGAAACCCTGTGGGACAGTTCTGCTCTGTCCTATGGGGTCTCTGTGAGTCAGAATCGGCCCATCTTAATGGAAGCAGATTTCCAGGGCTTGCTTTCACAGTACCACTGGGTAGGTTTGAACCGCCAACCTTTAGGTTAGTAGTTGACCGTAAACTGTTTTCACCACCTGGGGACCTTTGTAACACACGAGAACATTAGACAGAAAACCAAACCCATTGCTGTCGAGTCGTTTCTGACTCCTAGTGACCCTATAGGACAGAGAAGAACTGCCGGATGTAGTTTCCCAGGAGCGGCTGGTGGATTCAAACTGCTGAACTTCTGGTTAGCAAATGAACACTTAACCACTGTGCCACCAGGGCTCCATTAGAGCTGCAGAAAACACTTATGGGGTTTTAAGAGGTCACTTGCTAATGGGAGCCAATAGGTGGATGGACATGTTCACATTCGAGGGTTGTTGTCCTCACCCGAGAAAACGGATTTAGTGATGCTGGGGCCGTCCTAACCCCTTTGTGTTTTTGCCAACATGCCAGCCAGCCCACTCGAGAGACACAGATCAGTGGGGATGCTTAACTGTGATGAGGCACAGGGAGGGTGTGCTTGGAGATTTTACTTGTTGAATTAATTTAACCAGCCCAGCCCAGCCAACTCAATGCAAACGTTAAAGCAAGCGTTTCCTTGTTATAAACCTGGGCTGTCCTTGAAAATGTTTCCACATAAAGAGTCTAAGTATAGACCAGAAGTCTTTACACTAATACTCGGCACACTTTTTTTTTTTTTTTTCCTCTCAGATTTTAGTACGAGGCGCTTCAGTCTTGTTTGTACATAAATACTCCTCAAATCCCGGAGTAGCCATTTTAAAATTTCTCATCATCATTCCTCTCGTTTCCCCAGCTCCTTTCTCGTGGAGCCCGTTTACAAAAGGAAGACATGGGCCATTGAAGACAAGAAATGGCCACATGTCGTTTTGATTAGTGGTTCCTTAAATACAGGAATGAAAATCCACAGCAGAATGCTCTGGTAAAATTTGTTTGAACTGTGCGCCCCTCTTAATTTTGAGGCACTTGGGAGGTACATCCGCCATTTGCCAGTAATAATTGAGTTGCCTGTTTGTAGAAAGTTGTGCTGAATGACTGTACCCCCTAAGGGTTAATAGAGCAAGATGAAAGGGAAAGTAAGGAATTTTTAATAAATAGGGTGAAACTGGACCAAGATCAGGGCAGAGAAAAGGAAAGGAGGTAGAAGAACTTACCGCCGCACCAGCATAAACGGGGTCTGCTCTGTTCTTCCTCTTTGCAAGCTCAGGCCCTCGTTCGTTTTTTTTCCATGTATCTGAGACAGCCTAAGTTAAGGGTCTGATGTAACGATTCAGCCTTAAATAAACCAGTAATCAGTTACCATGGAGTCATCTCCAATTTACGGTGACACTGTATGTGTCAGGGTAAAATTGTGCTCCAAGGGTTTTTCAGTGGCTGATTTTTCAAAAGTAGATTGCCAGGCCTTTCTTCTGAGGCACCTCTGGGTAGACTTGAACCTCCAGCCTTTTGGTGAGCAGCTGAGCACATTAGCCATTTGTAACACGTTAACTATTGCCTGCCTTCTCCCATTCTATCCCAGTTCTTCGATCAGTCTTTATTGACAATCCCATCCAATAAATTCTGGGCTGTTAATACTGTTGACCTAAAACTAGGGACCCTTTTCTGCAGAACTCAGCATTAAGACAAGGACATCCAGGTAGAGGTCATTTTATTTCTACCCATATAGTCAGGTGGGAAGGGAATCCTGAGGTGTACACAGCTTGCGTGGCCTTAAAGCAAATAAAGTTTCAGTGGTGTATTGACACTAAGAGTAGGTGTCCTAAGGCATTATGACATGCAACAAGCTTGTCTAAAATTCAGATTCACCTGAGGTTCTCTTGCAGGTGGACTTAAATGAGGAAGAAACTATATTGATCATCAGACGTCTGCATAAGGTATTGAGACCGTTTCTGCTGAGGAGACTGAAGAAAGAAGTAGAATCCCAGCTTCCAGAAAAAGTATGTGGCAGATTCCAAACTTTTGTTTTTTTTCCCCATCTGCAAGGGTCTCTGAGTATTTGAAGTACCTGCATCCGCAGTTGTGTGGCTAGAAACAGCTCTAGGCAGGCTTGTATTTCAATTGCAGCTGCCTTAGAAAAGGAGCCCTGGTGGCGCAGTGGTTAAGCGCTTGGCTGCAAACTTAAAGGCTGGCAGTTCGAACCCACCAGCCGCTCCTCAGGAGAAAATATGGCAGCCTGCTTCTGTAAAGAAGACAGCGTTAGAAACCCCATGGAGCAGTTCTGCTTTGTCCTATAGGGTCGCTATGAGTTGGCATCAACTCGACAGCAGTGAGTTTGGTTTTTTTTTTGTTTGTTTTGGAAATTATTTTAGAGTCCTTTTTTGTTTGATAGAGCTTGAGGATTTTGTGGAGAAAGAAGAGACATTTTAGCATTTTCAGACCAGGCTCTAAATGCTGTTTAGAACAGATTTTATAAAACCATCAAATTCATTGAGTCTTGTTATTTATTTGCTTATTTTTATTTATTTATTTATTTATTGTGGTGAAAATCTATTTACTACAACACACACCAGTTCGACAATTTCTCCATGTACAATTCGGTGACGTGGATTTCATTCTTCGAGTTGTGCAACCATTCTCACTATTCTTTCCAAATTGTTCCTCCCCCATTGACATAAGCTCACTGCCCCCTAAGCAAAACTCCCCTCTTTTGCCCTGCCTCCCACCCCTGGTAACTACTAATAAGCTTGGATTCTGTGTATTTGCTTATTTCATGCAAGTGAGATCATACAGTATTTGTCCTTTTGCAGCTGACTTATTTCCCTCGCGTGATGTTTTCAAGATTCGTCCATGTGGTGGCAAGTGTCTCATTGCATTTTAACTGTAGATTTTTTTTTTTTTTAAGTTACTGACCTCATTGAGTTCACCGCTGTAGGCAGGTCAGCGTTGTTCTGCTTGAAATTCAAATAAGGATTTGGGTTAGGGCCTTACATTATTATTATTGAAGGGCATAGTCAACCTTTGGCAGGTTTACTGAATGTTTATTAAATAGTTAATGCTTGGAGTGTCTTAGTCCTGGTAATAAGTTAAAAACAGAGTCCTTGCAAATAACAAACCCATCCTCTCATGATTCTGGGACATGGTTCTTTTCCTTCACTGTAAAAACAAAGTTTCTGGGAACATTTTAAGTGAATATCTTTCAGATTGCTTTTTGGCAAGTGAGGTTTCAGGGCTCGAGAACGTCTTTTAGAATGCCCTTAGCGCTCTGTTTGTGGTTGGCCGAGAGCGTGAGTTTCATATGTTTCTGATCGTATTTGGAGCCACACGCATTTGTGTTCTGTGTCATTCTTGTAACGATGGACCACTGGGCATCGTGCGTGATTTGCAGCACGAGATATTTTGATTTGAGTTTCCCTTTAGCTGGGCCAGTTCTGAAAGGTTGGATTTTGCATCCTTGTGTATTTCTGCGTCACAACTCCGTTTCTGGACAGATCGGTTCAACCTGTTCAGTTTTAAGTGGGAGTTGGCCAGATAGTGTACAAGGTTGATCACTTTGCTAACGGAGAGTTTTATTCCCTAATTCCCTACTCATTAGCCGTCAGAAAAAAAATAAAACTAGCGATGTTTCTTATAGCACACTCATCCCAGTGAGAGCCTGAATAGTTAGAGATGGACCCTCGTTCATTTCTCTCATGAAGGCATCTTGGGGATTGAATGTTATAGGTGTTTGTACAACACCCCATGGTGCTGTTGTTAGGAGTCATAGAGTCGGTTCTGACTAGTAGTCACCCCGTGTACAACGAAACACTGCTCGATCCTGTGCCGTCCTTCCTATGTCATTGCTGTGTTTGAACCTATTGTTGCGGCCACTGTGTCAAGCCATCTCGTTGAG
Source organism: Trichechus manatus latirostris (assembly GCF_000243295.1). Classification (NCBI taxonomy): domain Eukaryota; kingdom Metazoa; phylum Chordata; class Mammalia; order Sirenia; family Trichechidae; genus Trichechus; species Trichechus manatus. Next base: position 1,770,157 of record NW_004443961.1, read on the forward strand.
GGTCTTCCTCTTTCTCCCTGACCCTCTACCAAGTATGATGTCCTTCTCCAGTGATTGGTCTTTCCTGTTGATGCGACCAAGTAAGCAAGACAAAATCTCTATCCTCGCTTCTAAAGAGCATCTTGGTGTACTCCCTCCAAGACAGACTTGTTCTTCTTCTGGCCAAAACCAAACCCATTGCCATCAAGTTGATTCCGACTCATAGCGACCCTACAGGACAGAGTAGAACTGCCCCATAGGGTTTATAGGGTGTCCAAGGAGTGGCTGGTGGATTCAAACTGCAGACCTTTTTGTTAGCAGCCAAGCTCTTAACACTGTGCTACCAGGTCTCCGTTCTTCTGGCAGTCCGTGGTATATTCAGTATTCTTCGCCAACACCATAATTTATATGCATCAATTCTTCTTTGGTCTTCCCTATTCATTGTCCAGCCTTTGCATGCATACGAGGCAATTGGAAACACCATGGCTTTGATCAGGCGCACTTTAGTCCTCAGAGTGACATCTTTGCTTTTTAACAGTTTAAAGAGGTCTTTTGCAGCAGATTTGCCCAATGATTTCTTGACTGCCTCGTCCATATGTGGTATTATTTAGGAACAGGCTACCTTCTCCAGGAAGGTGCTATTGAGATTTTTAAGCAATAGGATTAAGTTTATGGAAACCGTAGCTTCTGGGATGTACGGCATGGGAGAAAAACAAAGTAATGATTATACTATCGAGCATTCCAGACTTTTACGTTAAGAACTTGAGGAGTGGGCAGCATGGGTTCTGCCCGTTGGGGTGGACCCGGGTCCAAACCAGATTTTTCTTCTCTTGGCTGTGTGAATTTGGGCCATTCAGGTAACCCAAATGGGTCTAGGGTTCTCCTCCATGAACTGGAAAATAACTAACGTCTGCCTCATAGAATTGTTGTGAGGAATAGATGGAGTCATGCTCATAACAGGTGTCCCTAGGTGGCGCAGATGTTCAAGCACTCAACTGCTAGCCAAGAGGTTTTAGGTTTGAACCCACCCAGAGGCACCTTGTAAGACAGGCCTGGCGACCTGCTTCTGAAAGGTCACAGCCTTGAAAACTCCATGGAGCCGTTCTACCCTGCGCACGTGGGGTTGCCATGAGTTGGAATCGACTCCACCGCAGCTAACAACAGCAAGGATCCTAATACCCCGCAGGCATGGGGTAAGCCGTCCATCAGTGATGGCTGCTGCTCCACTGCCCGCATTTCCTACCCATGCTGCTGCTTCTGTTGTTGACTGAGAGCTCCCCTTTCCCATCGGCTCCTAGTTCTTTCTCCCCGTTCTCTTGTCCTTGTGCTCCCTGCGGACCTGCCACACTCCTGTCCTCATAAACCTTGCAAGGCGTGTAGACTGATCAGCTGTTGTTGGTGTGGCTCAGCCCCTGTTCAGGCTCTTCTTTTCTTCCCCTCATTGGGATTTTTTTTTTTTTTTTACCTGGGGAACATTGGCCATTTAATCATCGTCCTTGGAGCCAGGATGTTTCTTCTGCCACCATCTGCGTATAGCCACAGACAAAAATGTGTATGTCCTACTGAACCTATACGAAGAACCCAGAAAGGAATTATGCTTGGTGGTAGAAGAAAGCCAAACACTTCCACAGCGCTAATTCTCAAACGTTTTTATGAAATAAAAAATCAGGGAATGTATTTTTTATTTTCTTATGTATATACAGTAAAATTTACTTTCCGGTATATAGTTCTGTGAGTTCTGACAAATACGTAGTCATGTGAGCCACCCCCAAGATCAAAGCACTGAACAATTCCATCAGCCCCTCCCCACCCCCCAAATTCCCTGGTTCTACCCCATTTTTCCCTCCACTCTTAACCTCTTGCAACCACTCATCTGTTTTCCATCCTTATAGCTTTGCCTGTTCTAGAATGCTGCATGAGTAAAATCAGACAATATGTAATGCTTTAGTTTCTTTCACTTGCCGTAATGCATTTGCGATTCATCCACGTTATTGCATGTACCAATAGCTGGTTCATTTTTATTGCCGAATACTATTCCACGGTATGCCTGTACCACAATTTGCTTATATAGATTTAAATATGTTCACATATATATGCAACGTCTGAGGTTAACTAGAGATTGACCCTAAAACAGATCCTGATTTTAGTATATTTTTGTGTAAAACAACGACTAAAAGCTTTGCTTAAATGGGTACCTTGTATATTCATTATCTAAAAGTTTGGAATGCTTGATATCATTAATCGTTACTTTGTTCTTCTCTCATGCCATAGATTCCAGAACCCAGGGGTTTCATAAATGTAATCCTATTGCTTAAAAATCTCCAAGTGGTATTGATAAAGTGGTAATTAATATATCATACACATGAACTTTAGGGTAAGCTCATTGCTCTGGTAGTGTATCCTTTTGGAAGGGAAATTATAAATGAAGGATAGCGTTCAGGCAGAGGCTGTGAATAAAGCTTGCATGTTTCTACAAGGTTACAAGGAAAGAGAATCTGGGCCAGTATAACTGCCTGATCTGGCTCCTTGTGGGAGACGAATATGATTATTTACTAACAAAAGAACTGTCAGGAGATAGTTAGCATGTAAGAAGCCCTGGTGATGAAGTGGTTAAATCGCTTGGCTGCTAACCAAAAGGTTGGCAGTTCAAACCCACCCAGGGGCTCTGTGGAAGAAAAGATCTGGCAATCTGCTCCATAAAGATCACAGCCTTGGAAACCCTATGGGGCAGCCCTACTGTGTCCTGTAGGGTGGCTATGAGTCAGAACGGACTCGAGGGCAGCGGGTTTGGTTTTTGTTTTTTCACTTAGCTTGTGCATGAGGCTGGTACCTCGGTTCTGTGTATAACTTGAACAGAAATAACTCTGGTGGCTCTCACAAGCATTACTTGTTGAGGGAAACCTCCCTGCTAAGGGTCACAAATTGCATTTCCCACAGCACCAGCCTATTTTGAGGAATTTTTACACTGACGTGCTAATCCAGTGCTATCACGTTTTTCAGGGTGAACTCCGACCCCACAGAGTTTGAGATGGCATGATTAGCATAGAAGCTTCTCTTGCCTCCCCACTTTTGGTGTGTGTCTGCTTTAGAGTTGATCCGTGTCTTGCTTTCTCAACACATAGGTATCGGCTGTCCGCTCTGTGTGCGTTGTACGGCACTTGGGCTGGGGTGGGAGGCACGGGGTGTACCAGAAATAGGAGGCATGGTGTCAAGGCCAACAGACTCTGCAGACCGTGGAGACCAGGTGCATCCTCATTGAATGCTGGCGTGGTGGTGGAAGGCAGACTCTCCCAGCCCATCAGAATCAGTGATCTTTAGGGCAGGGATTTCCAGAGCACACACGTGCAGGTGTGTGAGTGCATTTACTAGCAATCCTTTGGCATGGGGAAAGACGAGATCTAGACTTCCATTTATATTTACTTTTCTCTTAAAAATAAAAAAATCAAACTTTATTCATTTTTAACGTGGATTCCGCCACCCATTTGGCAGTTTGTCCTGCTGTGATGGCTTGCCTGTTGCTATGATGCTGGAAGCTAGGCCATCAGTATTTCAAATACCATCAGGGTCACCCGTGGTGGACAGGTGCCAGCAGAGTTGACAGACTAAGACTAGGAAGAAAGGCCTGGCAATCTACTTCCAAAAATTAGCCAGTGACGACCCTATGGATCACAAAAGAACATTGTCATATAGTTCTGGAAGGTGAGTCCCCTAGGTTGGAAGCCGCTCAGAATACACAGTGGCCACAACAATGGACTTGAGCAGAACAGCGATCGTGAAGATGGCGCACGACTGGACAGTGTTTCGTTCTGTTGTACGTGGGGTTGCCATGAGTCCGAGCTGACTCGGCAAGTTGTTCTCAGCTAACAACAACAATGTACGTGACTAGATCATAGAGGTGCAGTATGGGTTAAATGAAAAAAGGCAAGTAAAACGCTTTGCATAGGGTCAGTACTTAGAGCTCAATTTTATATATATATATATATGTGTGTAGATATTATATGTATATAAAATGTTGTTCTTTACATCATTCTGTTTGATCTGAAGTTGTTTAACAACTTTCTTCACCGTGATGAAATTTCATTGAGAGTTAACAGCTCTTGAAAAAGTAGAAGTACTTTGAAAATATAACACGATGAGATATCAAAAACACGAAGCCTATATTAAGTCCATTCTTATTCATTAAACACAAGAGATTTTTTTTCCCCCCTTCCTGGCCAAGAAAGTTATTAAAAACTCAGACAAGTTTGTGGTGGGTTACCTGCTGTTCTTACCTGTTCTGCAGAAGAGCAGGCCTTTCTCTCTTCTGCTTTGGGGCATCAACACAAATGATGAAAGACTGTTAGCTGTGGTTCCAGCTGGCCCGACAGGTCCCTTCTGAAGCACCCATGGAATGAATATTCAGCGTCTCTTCATCTATGACCTTGGCCCGCGGAGCTGAAAATAACCTGATCGGTTTTAATCAGTTTAATAAACATTAGGCAGCTCACTGATTTACTTTTAATCACATTCTGCGGATTTCGAGACACTAATCTGACGCTGATGATGAAAACTGCGCATTTGTAGTGTTGGGATCTTTTTAATAAAGAAAAACAATAACAGGAAATAATCAAGGTCAGTTTTTATGCTCCAGGAGAAGGATTGCAGGTGTGTGATAAACCTTGGCACGTGAATTCCCTTTAACTGTTTTAAATTGGATTTTTGTGGTATTTCAACTGGAAGCACACAAGGCCCCGTTCTCCTTTCGATGGTCATAGAGCTGCGTCCGATTGCAGGTTAATTTCTTTCCTTCATTTGTTGTCGTGAATAGGTTGCATCTTCTTGTGTCCCAAAAGCAGAGGCTAAAGCTACTCAACCTAGAGCTGTTAGAAATCTCATTTTAGGACTGTACTGGGGAGAGTAGCCACACACAACCATTTTAAAAATGATTCACAAAGAAAAGCATAGCATATTGGCCAGTCACTGTTTTTCCTAAAACTCTCCCATTCATTTGAAAGAGGGTATAGTTGGGAAGCAGAAGAAATACTAGAAATGTCCTATGTTGAACATCTTCGAACTGCTTGAAAGCCACTCTCTCTTAAATATGGAACAAGTCAAGAAATTTCAGAAAACATGATCCTGGCCTCAGTCTCATATAACCTTTTGAAGGTCCCATCGACATAATGATACCTTTAATGGATGGATGGATGGATGGATGGATGGATGGATGGATGGATGGATGGATGGATGGATGCTGGATAGATGGATGGATGGATGGATGGATGGATGGATGGATGGATGGATGGATGGATGGATGGATGGATGCTGGATGAATGGATGGATGGATGGATGGATGGATGCCATTGAGTCGACTCCGACTCATGATGATCTCATGTACAACAGAATGAAATATTGCCCAGTCCTATATCATCTTCATGATCACCTCCGTGTTTGAGTCCATTGTTGTGGCTCTTATGCCAATGCAGCTCACCGAGGGTCTCCTTCACCAAACATAACGTCCTCCTCCAGCGATTGATCCCTCCTGATGACGTATCCAAAGCAAGCTAGTCAGACGATGTTCTGTTGTGATCTATAAGGTGTTCATTGACTAATTTCCAGAGGTAGAGCACCAGGCCTTTCTTCCTGGTCTTTTGTAGTCTGAAAGCTCATCTGAAACCTGTCCACCATGGGTGACCCTGCTGGTATTTGAAATACTGTTAGCATAGCTTCCAGCATCATAGCAACACACAAGCCACCACAGTAGGACAGACTGACAGATGGGTGGTGGGATACCTTTACTAACAATGACAGTGGTCTTTCCCACCTCCCACCCGCTCCACGAATCCCAGGAGGGGAGAAGGAAATCCCCTTCTGGTTCCAGGAATGGCACTTGTTTTCTTCAAGAAAGAGAGCCAGCAGCCATGTCTCAATAGTCTTCTTAGACCAGGCACTTCCTCTCTCCTGTTCTCACCTGCTTCCTGTTCTCTTTCCTGCAGGTCGAATATGTGATCAAGTGTGACATGTCAGCTCTGCAGAAGATTCTGTATCGCCACATGCAAGCCAAGGGGATCCTCCTCACAGACGGTTCTGAGAAAGATAAGAAGGTCCGTTCTGGAGGATGATGTACCTTCTGGTGGCTACAGCATCGACTGTTCCCAGAACGGGCATCCCTGCTAAGGCTAATGAGCTCAAGGAAGTCACTGGGCCTCTTCTGTCACTGTTGTAGCTGCCAAAGGAGATCTTTTAACCTCTTAACTGCAAACTCCATAGAGGGGGCGGGGAGGAAAGAGGAGTATTTTCACATCCCCAAAATAGTTAGCTCTGCTCATTCAACCCTGCAGAAAATCTATTCTGCCTAAGGGTGGGGTGGCACCGAGAAGGTTTTAAAACTCACTCTCACTCCCTGGGTATCTGTCCTGATCTCTGTCTTCCCAGAATCCCAGGGCATAGGCAGTTAGGCCACAAAGCTGTCAATTTAACATAGTCCCCTGAGGTTTAATCTTTTCATAGGATACATGCATCATGAGAAAGATGCTGTATCTCACTCGAAAAATTGCTACTGATTACAGGAGCTCTGGCCCATGGTTGTGTAGGTTACTGAAAACACTTGTGGCCTGTTACCCGCCCTGTGGAAGCCCAGCTTCTAATAATTGGAAATCCCTGGTCAGTGAATAATTGGCTCCCGTTTTACCTTCCCCACTCATTCTCAGGGGAAAGGAGGTGCGAAGACACTCATGAATACCATCATGCAGTTGAGAAAAATCTGCAATCACCCGTATATGTTCCAGCACATCGAGGTGAGTCTGGATTCTGTGTTTTGATCCTGGCTGCCCCAATCCTACGAATGCTACAAATCCTACAAAGCAAGACGAAAAACGGGGTTCCACCCCTGTGTGTGGCGAATGAGCCAGCAGGCTCTGATGGCTCAATGGGCAGAATTAACAGGCATGAATTTTCTGCTCGTGGAGCCTCGCTGGCACCCGAAGCGCTCGAGCATCTGGCGTTTTCTGAGAGTGTACGGTCCTGAAGAGATGTGGAGGCTGATGGTTCGTTACGTGGGCCCGGTAAGTACTGTGAACCGTCGTTATGCTCAGCGCTCTGAAATTGAAGAGAATGATAAATACACGCAGCTTCCTCGGGAAGACGTGATGGCAAGTACTGAAATAAGGTATTTATGACTATTGGAGAGGAAGGCGTTCTTTAAACGTTTTCTCTGGAGAAGACACCGGCTTGCGTCTGTTACCTGGATGGCGATTTCTTCCTTTTCGGTTTATGTCACAATGATGTAAATCCACGCTTCGATTCTGGGGCTCCAGTCTCAAGAAAGCTATTTTCAGGGGCAGGGATGTTTTCTGCCCTGTTCACTAAGTTTCTTGAATTGACGGTGTTTCACCACACGGGGAGCGATCGACTTGCAGGAATGAAAAGGACTCACAACCAGGGTCTCCATTTTTCAGCGGGAATTCACCTCAGGTCTCCTGTGTCTGCACCAGTTTATTTATTTATTTTAAATAGAAGCTTCTGGTAAATTAAAACTTAATCATCACGGTGTAAAACAACGAGTTGGAATATCCCTTACTTGGAAGATTTTTTTTTTCACCCTTACTCTTGGTTATTGCACTTGTTAGGTGATGGTGTATATTGAACATCCTGCCCCTTTGCATGGAATACTGACTATACCAGGGACTGCCAAAAGAACGAACAAATCTGTCTTGGAAGAAGTGCAGCCAGAATGCTCCTTAGAAGCAAGGATGGCGAGACTACGTCTCACATCCTTTGGACATGTTATCAGGAGGGATCAGTCCCTAGAGAAGGACATCATGCTTGGTAAAGTAGAGGGTCAGCGAAAAAGAGGAAGACCCTCAACGAGATGGATTGATACAGTGGCTGCAACAGTGGGCTCAAGCATGACAACGATTGTGAGGATGGTGCCGAACCGGGCAGTGTTTCGTTGTTGTACATGCGTCGCTATGAGTGGGAGCCAACTCGACTGCACCCAACAACAACTCCCTTTACCAGAGTCTTGTCCCAGCTGTGGTGGGGAATTAACAAGATTCCTGGCACTGCTATTGCCTTCATGTCCACAGGGGAGAGTATCTATAGACAAGAAAGGTTGAGACTCAAGTTAAAAGACAACAGCAGTAACACTAAGGAATCCCTAGGTGATGCAAACAGTTAACGCTCTTGGCTGCTAAATGAAAGGTTGGCAGTTCGAGTCCACCCAGAGGTGCCTCAGAAGAAAGTCCTGGCGATGTACTTACAAAAAACTAGCCATTGAAAACCCTATGGATCACAGCACAATAGAACCGTTGTGCATGGGGTTGCCATGAGGCAGGGGCCAACTGGACAGCAGCCCTAACACCAGCAGTAATCACCATTACCTTCATTGTTAAGTATTCCTGCAATATATTCATATTTACAAATTAATTCAGGTCTGGTTTTGCTTGTATCAAGCTCCTCATCTAGCCTAGACTCTGAACTCCATGAGGGTGTGTACTTGGGTGTTTCTGGGTCCCTGCCTCGCTCAGCCCCGGGGCCCGTAGGTGCTCATCTCTGTTTGATGAGTGAAGTGGCCTGATCATCCAACTCTAAGGGTCTAGCGGCTTGCTGCAACTCACGGGGTCCATTTCTTACGGAACAGGCTCTGAATCCAAAGACCCTTGAGTTTCTAGCTCATTCTATAAAAAGTATTTGCTTATTCATTTATTATTTTGTTTTCTTTTTAACCGGAACAGGATAAACGCATCAAAAAAAGAAGAGTAATCACTGAGTTAATGTTTCTATCCTTTTTCCCCCTCTTCTGTCTTTTGTAGGAATCCTTTGCTGAACACCTGGGCTATTCCAATGGAGTCATCAATGGGTAAGTCTTCAGATGTTTTCCTTCCAAAACATAGTGTTGCTGGTCCTACATCATTTTCTCCTCCAAATTCCCACTGCCAGCCTCTTGAAAATTCTTCTCTTTTCAGTGGAGGTACAGAAGATGCTAAAATGATACCAGCATTCCCTTTTACTCTACTGGTATCAGTTATTACTTGCCTTGAGCAAGTGGCTATTCAAAGGACATAGATCTCATTTAGTAGACTTCCTAGCGTCCTCCTGGTGTTCTAAAAATGTTGTCGAATCTTCAAACGGTTGTGACTTACAGCCTTAATGTCGCTTGTGCTCGAAGAGTCTTTATCTTATTAAATTTCAAATAGGTACTTACGATTACAGCGCATAAGCGGAGACGTCTCATCTGTTACAAACGTGTACAATCTTACACTCGTTGCTTGGAGTATGCTCTGTATAAGAACATCTTTCACTAGCAGTGGACATGGAAGAGAACCATGTCTTGTAACAACAGATACGACCCTTAGGTTAACAGAAAGTCTATCAAATTTACTTCACACTGGGGTACATTTATTATCAGGCTATAGGGCTATTCCTGGGTGTCCAGGGCAGAAACTGTCACTGGGTCCAGAACCAGGACCCGGAACCCATCCAGAACCAATGCTACTATGCTCCCCCTTCCTCTTCCCGGCTCTCTTTCCTCTGGTCCTTCTTGGCACATCGCGGAGTAGAGTGGCCCCACAGAACCCCCAAATGGCTCAAATAGTTAAAACGCTCAGCTGCTAACCTGAAAGTTGGCAATTCGAACTCACACAGCAGTACCTCAGAAGAAAGGCCTGGTAATCTAATCCTGAAAGATCACAGCCATGAAAACCCCATGGAGCACAGTTCTGCTCTGTAACGTGGGGTCTCCATGAGTCGGAATCGACTCACCAGCGGCTGGTTACTGGTTAAAGGAATTCAGTGGCATCTTGGAAGCTCAGGGCCAAGTTCTCAAGAGAGAGACTGATTGCCTTTAGGTCCCTTGGTCACTCCTGGCCCCGGCAGCTTGGCTAGGGTTGCAGAGAGGAGATGTGGCCACAGCAGGTGGTGAAGGGCGGTTCTCCGAGCAGCGTCACGCGGGCACCCTCTTGGCAGTGTGTCTGTTAGAAATAACATAGGCCAGGTCGTAAAGTCGACCACCAAACGAGGCGTTTTCTTTTTTTCAATTTTATTTTACTGTTGTGCTTTAAGTGAAAGTTTACAATTCAAGTTAGTCCCTAATACAAAAATTTATACATACATTGTTATGTGACCCTAGTTGCTCTCCCTATACTGTGACTGCACACTCCTCCTTTCCACCCCTGATATCCCATGTCCATTCAACCAGCTCCTGACCCTCTCTGCCTTCTCATCTCACCTCTGGACAGGAGCTGCCCATTTAGTCTCATGTATCTACTTGAGCTGAGAAGCACACTCTTCACGAGTATCATTTTATGTCCCATAGTCCAGTCTAATCTTTGACTGAAGAGTTGGCCTCAGGAATGGTTTTAGTGCTGGGTTGACAGAGAGTCCGGGGGGCTGCTCTCTGGGGTTCCTCCAGTCTCAGACCATTAAGTCTGGTCTTTTTACTGAAATTTGAGTTCTGCACCCTACTTTTTTCCTGCTCCACAAACGATGCATTTTCACGTTAGAGATGCATGTGTGCTGTGAGCTTCCAAACAATAGCAACACTAAAACGAGGCGTTAGTATTATAACACATCCCCATTGATAACAAAGAGAAGGGGTTTATTGTGGAGGAAAAAGGCCACCGTTTAGCACATTGTCCGCTTTTCTCAAGCAGTACAGCCACCCTCACATATGGACTTGTACTGCTAGAGTGAGCCAGGACTATGGCCCCCTCCCCCATCCACTCTTGCAGTGTCCACGGTGACCTTTTAAAGGGGTAAATCAGACCTCACCACTTCCCCGCTTAAAACCCATCAGTGGTTTTCCGCTGCATTTAAAACTGCAGTATCCACGCGAGCAGCCACCCACAATGAGACAGTTGGTAGAAGACCCAGGAATCAGAGAAGGAAATGGACACCAGGCTTAATTACCTCCATAAACTATTATCTCCTTTACCATGAGACCAGAAGAAATGGATGGTGCCCGGCTACCATTACTGAGCGTTTTGAACAAGGACTCAACAGCTGGATCCTGATCAGAAGGAGGAAAAGCATGGAACAGAACTCCAGACTCATACGGAAACCAGACTTACTGGATCCTTTGAGAATGGGGGAACACCCCCAAATCTATTGCCGGGAAATAATCTTTAAACCTTGAACGGAAACTATCCCATGCTGCCATCGTTAAACTAAACAGCAGTTTAGCACAATTCATAGAGTGTTTGCCGTTAGCATAGCATTCTTATAAAGAATTATCTCTATGATCTAAGATGCATCACTTGGTCCCAACCACCCGGAGTAAAGAAGAATGAAGAACACCAAAGACACCAGGAAAGTATTAGCCCAAGAGACAGAAAGGGCCACATACCAGAGACTTCATCAGCCTGAGACCAGAAGAACTAGATGGTGCCCAGCTACCACCAATGACCGCCCTGACAGGGAACACAACAGAGAGTGCTTGACGGAGCAGGACTAAAATGGGGTGCAGAACTCAAATTCTAGGAAAAAGACCAGACTTAATAGTCTGACTGAGTCTGGAGGAACCCCAGAAAGCATGGCCCCCAGATTCTCTACCAGCTCAGAACTAAAACAGTTTCCGAGGCCAACTCTTCAGACAGGGATTGGACTGGACTGTGGGACATAAAGTGATACTCGTGAGGAGTGTGCCTCTTAGCTCAGGTAGATACAGGAGACTAAACGGGCAGCTTCTGTCTGGAGGTGAGATGGGAAGGCAGAGAGGGTTAGGAGCCAGTTGGGTGGACATGGGGGGTCAGGTGGAAAGGAGGAGTGTGCTGTCACAGTATGGGGAGAGCAATTAGAGTCACATAACAATGTATGTATAAATTTTTGTATGGAAAAAAATTTAAAGAAAAGAATGATCTGTATGAGTATAAACTGACAACAGTGCATCTAAGCCCAGATGAGAACTTCAGGGGGCAGAGAACCTAAATAAATGGTGGTGAAACTATGGGTAGAGGCAGTGAGAACGGTAACACAGCGTGAAGTATGCGACCGATGGTATCGGCCTGTTCCTGTCCAAATTACGAATGGATGCATATTCGGCTGTGTGTATTGCCACCGAAAATAAATCAAATATTATTTAAAAACCAAACTAAAGAACCAGTATGGGTCATAGAGCTCCTCCCATGATCTGCTCCCCCCTCCCCGCCCCACCTCTCTGCCCTCTGCTGTCTTCCCCTCAGAGTGTCAAAGCCATACTCAGCTTCTTTTCAGTTCCTCCGACTCACTAGGCTCTTTCGCTCCCCAGGGCCTTTGCATGTGCCCTTTTCCCTTCCTGGAATCTCCTGTCCACCCCCACCCCCCATTTTTTACCTGGCTGCCTTTTACTCCTTCTTAGAAGTTTTAGCTCAAATGTTGCTCCCTCAAGGAGGCCACCCCTACCCCTCTAAATCAGGGCCTGACAACCTTTTTTTAAAAAGGGCCAGGTGGTAAATAATTTCGGCTTTGCAGGCCGTAAGGTCTCTGCCACAGCTGTTCAGCTCTGCTGTTGAAGTGCAGAAAGCAACCACAGACAAAATGGAAACGAGTGAGCATAGCTGTGTCCCAATAAAACTTTGTTTACAAAAACAGGTGACAGGTCATGTTGGGCCCACAGACCGAAGTTTCCCCTACTCTGCCCTGATCTAAAGATGGCGCCACGTGTTATCTTCTCTCACGGCAGCTTGCCGTATTTCCTTATAGCCCTTATCACAGTCTGTAATTACACATTTGGAAGGTGCACAGATGTCTAGCATTGCCACATAAGTGCCCAGTAAGTATTTGAACGCATCTTGTTGTTGTCAGGCGCCATCAAGTCAATGCCAACTCATAGTGACCCCATGTGACAGAGTAGAACTGCCCCATAGGGTTTTCTAGGCTATAATCTTTATGGGAGCAGATCGCCAGGTCCTTCTCCCGTGAAGTGGCTGGGTGAGTTTGAATGCATCATAAAACCGAAAACCCGTTGCCATCGAGTCAGTTCTGACTCACAGTGACCCTGTAAGACAGAGTACAACCTCCCCATAGAGTTTCCAAGGAGCAACTGGTGGGTTCGAACTGCCGACCTTTTGGTTAGCAGCCATAGATAGCTCTTAACCACTGTGCCACCAGGGCTCCTGAATGCATCATAATTGCCCTAAATTAAGAGTTTTATATACTTCATAAGGATTTAAAGAAATACACGTGTGCACGTGTGTGTGTGCATGTAGAGGAAAATTGAGAGACAGTGCAAGTATGAGGAACATGAGAGGGATTCCTTTTCTTTCTAGAGTCCATTGCAATACCTTGCCTGTATAATGAGCTCTTTCTAGACTTTGTATGAGCGTATTTTCTTTTTACATTAAATACTCTCGTTGCCTTGGAGTGGCTATACGTCCCTCCATTCATTCACTCCCCAGTTGTTTATTAAATGTTGGCTCTGTACAAGGCACCGGATGGAAGGTAGCGCGATGCCAGAACCTTCCACAAGACAGGGCGACGCTGACTTCCGGATTTGCTTTTGTGGCTTCAGGGCTGAGCTGTACCGGGCCTCAGGAAAGTTTGAGCTGCTGGACCGCATTCTGCCAAAGCTGAGAGCAACAGGCCACCGCGTGCTGCTCTTCTGCCAGATGACCTCCCTCATGACCATCATGGAGGACTACTTTGCCTTCCGGAACTTCCTTTACCTGCGCCTCGACGGTAAGTGCCTGAGGACCTGGGCTCCAAAGTCGTGTGACGGAAAATGAGGGGATAACGGGCACCTAGATCCAGTCTCAGGCAAAAAGGTGGGCGGAATTGTCGAAGAATTAAGTAGCAGGGTAATCGGTGTGTGCCGTGGAGTCGATTGCAACTCACAGCGACCCCATGTGACAGAGTAGGACTGCCCTATAGGGTTTTCTAGGCTGTAGTCTTTAGGGAAGCAGATCGCCAGGCCCTTCTCCCACAGAGCTGCTGGGTGGGTTTGAACTGGCACCCTTTCGATTAGCAGCCGAATGTGTACCCATTGCCACTGGGACTCCTAGTAGCAGGGTGGCGTGCATTTTTCTTGATAGCCATTTCTCTTACGTCCTTAAGGGTAAAAGAAGTGAAAATCCCTTGTACAGCTGTTCATCTAACATACAACACATATGTACCTGGAGTTGTCTAGATGTACCGAAATTAAACTAAACTAAACACTAATAATAGTTAGAACACCCTGCTTGCTCTGAAGATTGTCTGTTATGTCCACACCATATAGAATATTTTGACAAGCCTTTAGGTTTTTTGTGTTAACATGGGCGAAGTGGCTGTGTCCCCTTCCTTCAGTAACAACCGTGTCAATAACAACTGTGTAATAATTCATTTATGATTACATTTAGTTAATTAAAGATTATATTTAATTATCAGTAAAGCCTCTATTCTAAATAGAACATATTTTCACATCACATTGTTAAGAGAGGGCTTTGTGGATTTTTGCAAACTATGCCAAACGTTTGCCTGATTTTACAAGCGCAATATTTAAACACTTTTAATTAGTGTTCAGTAAGTAAACACTAAGATTTATTAAGAAAACATGATGGATACTCCCTAAATTACTTTTTGGTTTGGATACCAGCCATAACATTTTGGAGATTAGGGATTTCAAAATTTGCATACCATGGCAGAGGACAATGCATTCCAAGAGTGGTAAGGAGGACTGGGACCTAATTCACCACCAGGAATGTGTTTCGTCACTGGGTAAGAAGAGGACCCAGCGCAGGTCAGTCTGTTGTACTGTACTAGCTTGAGTGTTGGTGTGACGCTGGAAGCTATGCCACTGGTATTTCAAATACCAGCAGGGTGACCCGTGGTGGACAGGTTTCAGCAGAGCGTCCAGATTAAGACCGAGTAGGAAGAAAGGCCTAGCCATCTACTTCTGACAATCAATCAAAACGCTATAGATCACCGCAGAACGTTGTCTGATACCATGCTGGAAGCTGAGCCCCCTAGGTTGGAAGGCACTCAAAACACACAGTGGTTGCAGCAATGGACTCAAGCATAGCAATGATCATGTGGTTGTCACAAGCCTGGACAACGTTTGTTCTGTTGACGGAGGTGACTTATGGTAACTAACAGCAAGAAAAGTACCATACTACCGAGACTAGTTTTTATCTAATGAAGTGATTATTACATGGGAAGTGTAAGAGTTTGCATTCTATTAAAAGGTTTCATGTTACTTTCAATCGTTACATAGAATCAGATACGTCTTTCTTTTATTTATCCATACAGACCAGTCTATAGCTACAGTAAAACACTTGGAAATTTCTTCTACATGTCAAAAGTTTCACATAACCCAAATAGCCATTATTTCCTCAGAATTTCTGGAAAGTGAAATACTCTTTGAAGCCCTTTTTAAGCAGGGCACTGTCGTGCTCATAACTAACAATTCAGTGGTTACACCAAGCTCAGACTTGCCGTGTATTCTCTTCCTGGTGTTTCTAGGTGAATTCTCTTTCCGGCTTACCTTTGAAGGTAGTAATTTTTAAATGTATTATAGTATCAGCCAGACTTGATGATTTTAAAACCTTTTTACCTCTCCCGTCCAAAGTCACTGAAAACAGATGAATGGTTAAATAAATGTTGAGTTTGAATTCATAGATGTGACCGTGTTATCCACAGTTTGTCTCTTAGCGCGTCTTATCCTCTGTTGCTTCTTACCGTTTGACGGAGGCTTCCCTCTCCAAGAGTTTAAAACTTCTCCATCACTCCTCACTTAAAAAGACAAACCAAAAGCCAAACCAGTTTCCGTCGAGTTGACTCCGACTCATGGCGACCCCATGTGTGTCAGAGTAGAACTGTGCTCCCTAGGGTTTTCAATGGCTGATTTTTCAGAAGCAGATCACCAGGCCTTTCTTCCGAGGTGCCTCTGGGTGTACTCAGACCTCCAGCCTTCCAGTTAGCGGCCGCATGCGTTAACCGTTTATATCACGAGGGACTCCTTTGAAAGCCAATCTCTCCTTTAACTGCTGCTCAGGTGAAGTGCAGCAGAACGTCCTTTCCTCGGGATTTACAGCCCCCACAGGTGTCATCCATAAGCATTGTTTACTACTCTGTGGCACTTCGTTTTGGATCTCAGCTCTCAGCTCCTTGAATCTATGCAACTGACAAGAAGTGACTTCCTTGAAACAATCTCTCCAATGTTTCCCTGGCTGAGAGACTCTCTTTAATAGTCTGTTGATTGCTGCCTTTATTGTTATTAATAGTAATAGTAATAAGAGCTAATGGTATGGAATGTCAGCTACACGTGGGATACTAGGCAGGGCACTTCATGTGCATATAATTTAATTTTAAATTAGGTGCAACAAAACCTGTTGCCATCCAGTCGATTCCCACTCATAGCAACCCTATAGGACAGAGGGTTTCCAAGGAGTGGCTGGTGGATTTGAACCGCCAACCTTTTCGTTAGCAGCCAGGTCTTAACCGCTGTGCCACCAGGTACGACAAAGAAGGCACTGTCGTCCCCATTTACTGTTATGCTCTTACGAGCTGTCTTAGTTACCTAGTGCTGTCATAACAAAGAAGATCCCACAAGTGTGTAGCTTTAAAGGACATGAACGTATTGTCTCTCAGGTTTGGAGGCTAGAAATCCAAATCAGGGCATCAGCTCCAGGGGAGGGTCTCTCCTTGTGAGTAGCCCCGGGTGTTCCATGGCGTTCTTTCTTGCCTGTCTTCCCGTGTGTCTCTCTGTCTGTTTTGCTCTTTTTATAAGACACCACTCAGAAGTGATTTGACTTAGGATCCGCCCTGCACTGGTATGACCTCAGTAACATATCCACAGAAAACTCCTCTTTCCAAACAGGGTCATTTTTACAGGTACAGGGGTGAGGACTCCAGCACAATTTCGGGGAGCACAATTTAATCCATAACAGATAGCCATTTAATAGCTGAGAAAACAAAGATATAGAGTACATAGTTCACTGGCTGTCTTAGTCATCTAGTGCTGCTCTAACAGAAATACCACAGGTGGATGGCTTTAACAAGGAGAAGTTTATTCTCTTACAGTCCAGTAGGCTACAAGTCCAAATTCAGGGCATCAGCTCCAGGAGAAGGCTTTCTCTCTCTGTCAGCTCTGGAAGAAGGTCCTTCTGATGCGTCTGTCTTCCCTTGGTCTGGGAGCATCTCAGCACAGGAACCTCTCAGGTCCAAAGGATGTACTCTGCTCCCGGCACTGCTTTCTTGGTGGTGTGAGGTTCCCATGTGCCTCTGCTCACTTCTGTCTTTTATATCTCAAAAGAGATTGGATTAAGGCACTATCCAATCTTGTATACCTCATCAGTATAGCCACTAATCCATCTTATTAAATCATAGTGATTGAATTTATAACACATAAGGAAATCACATCAGATTACAAAATGGTACACAATTATATAATACTGGGAATCATGACCCAGCCAAGTTGACAGATATTTTTGGGGGACACACTTCAATCCATTACATTGGCCAAAGGTTACATGTTAGATAAATAGTGAGGCCAGCTCCTAACTTGGATCTCTGACTCCAGCTTAGCTCAGTTTTAGCAGACCCCCTGAAATAAACCCCACACCCCAAAACACAGCCTGCTTCTCTAGCCACAGCATTCAAAGAATGATTTTGAACGTACCATTTAAATTATTTTTAGCTGATTAACTGAAAAGGACCAGGTACTAGAGATACTAGATGAACAAGACCGTTGCTGTTCCTGCTGTCCCAGCTCTTGGGTCGAAGGACACAGATGGGGAAGCAAGTTCCCGGAAGTGTTCCAGCTGGAATTGAGAAGCATGAGCAGGCTTCTGTCCACAAACAAGCAGCAGCCGGTTGTTTTGGGGGTGAAGGGAATGGATTGCCAAGCAATGAAGATTAGAGTTGTTGTTCGCTGCCACTGAGTCGGCCCTGGACTCGTGGCAAGCCCCTGCACTGTGAGATTGCACCATTGTGATCCTCCGGGTTTTCATTGACTGATTTTCGGGAGTAGATTGCCAAGCATTTCTTCCTAGTCCATCTCCGGCTGGAAGCCCTACTGAAACCTGTTTGGCATCATAGCAACACACGAGCTTCCACTGACAGATGGGTGGTAGCTGTGCGTGAGGTGCCTTGCCTGGGAATAGAACCCGGGTCTCCCACGTGGAAGGCAAGAACTACTGCCGAACTCCCACTGCCCTCAACAATGAAGATTTAAAAAAAAAAAAAAAAAGTTACCGTTGACCTGTTACGACTCATAGCGACCATATAGGACAGAGTAGAACTGCCCCATAGGGTTTCCAAGGAGCGGCTGGTGGATCCGAACTGCTGACCTTTTAGTTAGCAGCCAAACGCTTAACTGCTGTGCCACCAGGGATCCACAATGAAGATACACATGTATAAATGAGTACACGCACTTCTAACTGAACCACCCCTCGCCACCCACCCCCCAAATTGTTAAAATGACTTCAGCTATTCCCTGCTGAATGTAATGTGTCAGATTTTGACTTGAGGAAGAATCACGTGATGAAAGCTAAGCATATTTTTTCCTGCAAAGATTACAGCTGTACAAAAAGATTTAGCTACTATTCCATTATAGTTTTTGTTCTCTCTGGAAAGGGGTTTTGAGCGAGAGCAAGTGGTGAAGTTTCATCCCAGAAGACAAAATTTTCCAGAAGCAGCTGCGAGTACATTAAAATTAGTAATTTTGGATGCCTGGCAGTGTGTTCCTTCTGGCAAATTCTGAAACGTTCAACACAAATGCTACGGCTGTTAGTTGGGTTCTCATAATCGGTTACGTTCTACATCAAAGTCTAAAAGAACATGGAACCGCTACCTAGTCCTGAGCATGTGAAATCATTTACCATCTGCAAGGAGAGTTTACCTTTGGACAAAGCCTTGTATGGCACTTTGAATCTCTCTGAGCAAAATTACAAAGATTAACACTAACTAGATAGTATGTAAGTAGTAACTTTGGTGAGGGGAAGGATAGACAAAGTTATAGAAGCTTCATACACCTTTGCTGTCGAGTCGATTCCGACTCATAGTGACCCTATAGGACAGAGTAGAATTGCCCCACAGGGTTTCCAAGGAGCAGCTGCTGAATTTGAACTGCCAACCTTTTGGTTAGCAGCCAGGCCCTCAACCACCACACCACCAGGGCTCCAGAAGCTTCATTGACACATCCAAACTCCGTGAGGGACCAAGTTACTGGGCTGAAGGCTAGGAACCATGGTCTTGGGGGACATCTAGCTCAGTTGACATAACAATTTATAAAGAAAATGTTCTACATCCTACTTTGGTGAGTAGCGTCTGGGGTCTTAAAAGTTTGTGAGTGGCCATCTAAGATACTCCACTGATCTCACCCCATCTGGAGCAAAGGAGAATGAAGAAAACCAAAGACAAAAGGGAACGATTAGTCCAAAGGACTAATGGACCACAACTACCACAGCCTCCACCAGACTGAGTCCACACAACTAGATGGTGCCCGGCTACTATCACCGACCACTCTGACAGGGGTCACAATAGAGGGTTCTGGACAGAGTGGGAGAAAAATGTACAACAAAATTCAAATTCACAAAAAAAAAAAAAAAAAAAAGGAAGACCAGACTTACGGTCTGACAGAGACTGGAGAAACCCTAAGAGTACGGACCCCAGACACCCTTTTAACTCAATACTGAAGTCACTCCCGAAGTACACCCTTCAGCCAAAGATTAGATAGGTCTATAAAACAAACAATAAGGTACGTGAGGAGCGAGCTTCGTAGTTAAATCACGTATATGAGACTAAATGGGTACAAAGCAAAGACGAGAAGGCAGGAAGGGACGGGAAAACTGGAGGAATGGAACTAGGGACCTCAGGGGAGAGAAGGGGAGAGCATTGACATATTGCAGGGTTGCCAACCAATGTCACAAAACAATTTGTGTATTAATTGTTTAATGAGAAACTAATTTGCTCTGTAAACTTTCACCTAAAGCACAGACACACACACACACACCCCCAAAAAAAAAAAAACAGATTGCCAAGATTGCTGATAATTAGCAAAGATCTTGACTTGGAACCTTTGACTAGTGGAAATGGTAGTCTGGCAGATTCTGAAACTCATAGTAAGAAACCCCATCGCTTTTCATGAAAACTGACCTAGTAGTACTTCTCCTGGTTTTATAATTTTTCATGTTCCCAGCTACTCATAAAGTTATATTATGCTCTGAGGTGATTGGCATTAGGCTGAGGGTTTCTTTGACCAAGTAATTTTGATGTTCCTTTTGGTTTTCATTTTTTTCTTCTACAAGTTAGGGTTTTTCAGCCCATTTAGCAAGCAAATCCGCTAATTTGTTTTCTTTTTATTTTAATGGAGGGAGCATTGGTGGTTCAGTGGTAGAATTCTCCCTTTCCATACCAGGGACCTGGGTTCGATTCCCAGCATGAGGCCAAGCACCTCACGGTCAGCTACCACCTGCCTGTCACTGGAGGCTTGTGTGTTACTGTGATGCTGTACAGGTTTCAGCAGAGCTTCCAGACTAAGATAGACTAGGAAGAAAGGCCTGGTGATCTACTTCTGCAAATCAGTCAGTGAAGACCCTGTGGATCACAGGGGTCTGATCCGCAGCTGATCGTGGAGACGCTGCAGAACCAGGCAGCATTTCGTTTCATTGTATACGGGGTCGCCGTGAGTCAGGGCCAGACCGGATGGCAGCTAGTAACGATAATGTCTTAATGGATGTGATCCGTAAGTGGTCCTGTTTGTCAAAACTGTTGAACAGCTGCCCCTGGAGTTAGCCTAGATGCACAGTTTTTATACCCTGCTCTCAGAAAACACGTGTTGTTATCTCTGAGAACCTCTTCTCTCCCCATATTAGAACTTCCTTTTGGTTTCATTGGCTTAAGGCAGAGGATAAATACGTGAGCCGTTAATCCACTTGAGCAATTGTTCCTTTTAATTATTGCAAAAAAAGAGATGAAATACCTCACAACATGGATGAATCTGGAGGGCATTATGCTAAGTGAAATAAGTCAATCACAAAAAGACAAATACTGTATGAGACCTCTATTATAAAACCTCATGAAAAGGTTTATACACAGAAAAACAATCTTTGATGGTCATAAGGGAGGGGAAGGGGAGGGAGGGGTGAGAAGGGAAAAACACTAACTAGATAATAGGTAAGTAGTAACTTTGGTGAAGGGTAAGACAGTACACAATACTGGGGAAGCCAGCACAGCTTGTACAGGGCAAGGTCATGGAAGCCCCACAGACACACCCAAACTCCCTGAGGGACCGAATTGCTGGGCGGAGGACTCTGGGGACCATGGTCTCGGGGAACATCTAGCTCAACTGGCATAACACAGTTTATAAAGAAAATGTTCTACATTCTACCTTGGTGAGTAGCGTCTGGGGTCTTAAAAGTCTGTGAGCAGCCATCTAAGATATTCCACTGGTCTCACCTCTCCGGGAGCAAGGGAGAGTGAAGAAAACAAGATACAAGGGAAAGATTAGTCCAAAGGCCTGATGGACCACCACTACCAAGGCCTCCACCAGACTGAGTCCAGTACAGCTAGATGGTGCCCGGCAACACCACTGACTCCTCTGACAGGGATCACAACAGAGGGTCCCAGACAGAGCTGGAGGAAAATGTAGAACAAAATTCTAACTCACAAAACAACACCAGACTTACTAGCCTGACAGAGAGTGGAGAAACCCTGAGAGTATGGTCCCGGACACCGTTTTAGCTCAGTACTGAAGTCACTCCTGAGGTTCACCCTTCAGGCAAAGATTAGACAGGCCCGTAAAACAAAACAAGACTAAAGGGGCACACCAGCCCAGAGGCAAGGATGAGAAGGCAGGAAGGCAGGTAGTGGGGAACCCAAGGTCGATAATGGGGGAGTGTTGACATGCCGTGGGGTTGGCAACCAATGTCACAAAACAATATGTGTATTAATTGTTTAATGAGAGACTCATTTGCTCTGTAAATCTTCATCTAAAGCACAATTTAAAAAAAAAAGATGATGTAGAGAGAAAGTTTCATGCTGAAACAGCACGTCTTCCATTAACATCTTGAACAAATGGTTCTCCATGATCTCAGAAAGTCGATTCTGAAAATAAGATTAAAAAGCAGCCCTGCACGTTTGGACCCTTCCTCAGTATAATGCATTTATTGCTCCTCGCCCCAAATCTGCATTCTTCCAGTTCACTGTCACAGGGTTTGGCCAGTTGGTTGGATTTGAGATCTAATTTAGGAAGTAAACCGAGTTCTAAAGAAAGTTGCTTTGTTGAGGGAGGAAGCCCACAGGCCCCCTGTTCCTAATCCCTGTTTGCTGTAAACTGAGAACTGATTATTTTTTTCCTTCTTCCTCAAGAGGTTACTTGTTATTTTCACTAAATGTAAAAACCAGAACCTCGCCTGTTTGGGAACTTGACTCTCACCATGACTAGATTCCATTAGCTGTGGTCACACAGAATGTTTTAATCCTCTGAAATAAATTGCTGGTACGTTTTTATCCTTAAAGAAGAACAACAGGTAGAGATAATATTTGTACAGCAGGCAGAGGGGGGCTGGCATAACGTGTATACCTTTCCCACCTGTCTAAAAGCCTTCTTCAAAACTCTGCGTCTACGCTTTTCTAGTGAAAGATGTTAGGTGGAATATTGTGAGTTTTTTTTTTTTTCCTTCCACAGTACATTTCACAGACTGACTGGGTAAATACAGTAGACTCATAGCATGTGACTGAGTGCTGACTTGGAACACAATTTGTGGGTGCCCTTGCACCCTAAAAGTGAGCACCATACTCTGGGTGGCTTAGTCTTCTAAAACCAAACCCAAACCTGTTGCCATCGAGTCGATTCCGACTCTTACGACCCTATAGGACAGGGTAGAACTGCCCCATAGGGTTTCTAAGGTGTGGCTGGTGGATTTCAACTGCCGACCTTTAGGTTAGCAGCCAAGCTCTTAACCACTGCCCCACCAGGGCTCCAGTCTCCCAC
Organism: Trichechus manatus latirostris; assembly: GCF_000243295.1. NCBI lineage: Eukaryota > Metazoa > Chordata > Mammalia > Sirenia > Trichechidae > Trichechus > Trichechus manatus. The sequence goes on from NW_004443961.1 coordinate 1,793,000, forward strand.
TACTGCTGTAACAAAAGATGCCTCAAGTGGGTGGCTTTAAGAAGATAAATTTATTTCCTCACAGTTCTAGAGGCTAAGAGTCTCAATCCAGGACATCGGCAGAGCTAGTGTCTCTCTCTCTCTCTGTGGGCTCTTGGGGAAGATCCTTATATCTCTCAGCCTCTGTAGTCCTGGGCATTTCTTGGCGTTCCTTGGCTACTTGTCAGTATGTCTTTACGTGGTGTCTGTCTTCCCCTGTGAGTGTGTGTCCGTTTCCCTTTTTGGCAAGACACACTGAGAATAGATTGGGATTAGGACCCACCCTACATTGGTAGGAGCTCTGGTGGCACAGTGGTTAAGAGCTCTGACGAGCTACAGCTGCTAACCAAAAGGTTGGTAGCTTGAATCCACCAGCTGCTTCTTGGAAACCCTATGAGGCAGTTCTACTCTGTCCTAACAGGGTCGCTATGAGTCAGAATCAACTCGATGGCAATGGGTTTAGTTTTGTTTTTTTTTTTTCCTTTGAGTTCTACTCTGGTATGGCCTCATCAGCATATCAAAAGAACCCCCTATTTCCAAACGGGATCATACTTACAGGTACTGAGGTTAGGATTTCCACATAACCTTTTGGGGACACAATTCAATTCACAACACTAGGGTTTGGTACCTTCTCCTTACTCACGGCTTGGAGCCTCCTTCGGCTCCGTGGGGGAGCCACGGCCCAGTGCACAGCACGCTGCTCCGTTTCACTCGCTTTGGTGTATGTCCTTTGAACTCAACAGAACAGAATGTTAATGTGAAAAACAGACTGGGATTCCCCATATTGTTTGGATTATTGTGGCTTCAAGTCTTGCTAACAGGAGTAAAAGTATTCCGTTCACTGTATGTGTTTTCTCAGCCAGACTGTGCTCCATAGCAATCCAGATGATAAAATAGTAGCGTTCTGCTTTTTCTTTGTTCCCATTCTCCTGTCCTCACCCTCGTGTGTATCAGCAAAGTTGCTTTAAGCCCATTATAATAATCATTGTAGGAGTCCCTGGGTGGCGCAGCTGGTTAAGCACTCAACTACAAACTGAAAGGTTGGCGGTTCGAACCTACCTGGAGGAGCCTCAGGAAACAGCCTGGTGATCTGCTTCCAAAAGGTCACAGCTTTTGGGACATTGGAAACCCTGTCGGGTGCAGTTCTCTGCACATGTGGGGTTGCCATGAGTTGAAATCAACTCGATGGACACTGATTCGTTGGGTTTTTTTTAGTAGTTGTTGTAGGCATATGTGTTTGTATGTGGGTGGGTTTAAAAAATTATTTGATGCTTTAAAGCACAGAAATAAATCCAGAAAAAAAAAATGTGTTCATTAGGTTTTAGGTTAGACTAAGAATGTTCTGGAATTCGTAAAAGTTGCCAAGGTGCTCAGTCAGAAAATTTTAAACTGATTTCAGGGCACTGGGTAGTAGACAAAGTGTCTGTTCCTTCTTGATTTGAGAAAAGTCTCTTTCTATCTCTGTCTCTCTCTTTTTAATTGCAGAATGTTCAAAGTTTCTTCCAAAAGCACAAAAACCTTGGGGATTACCTCACAGGTGTTAAGAGTCCGGGCGTATTTCACAAGGAGGCTGGCCCTTTTGTCTACTTCCATGCCATTTCCAGACAGGAGTTAATTGGCAAATTTATTTTTCTTATCCCCTCAGGCACCACCAAGTCGGAAGACCGTGCTGCTCTGCTGAAGAAATTCAACGAACCTGGGTCCCAGTACTTCATTTTCTTGCTGAGCACAAGAGCTGGAGGCCTGGGCTTAAATCTTCAGGCGGCCGACACTGTGGTGATCTTCGACAGTGACTGGAACCCCCACCAGGTCTGCATGCCTCTGGCTTAGACAGGCGCCTAGGCCCCCCTCCTGGGGAGGAACTAAAAGATAATTGGTCTCAGCCTTCACCTTTATGCGGCAGGCGGATTTCTAAATGAGGAGGGCATTTCTTCAAAGGGGAGATGTTGCTGTTGTTGTCGGGTGCCGGGTGCCGTCAAATCAATTCTGACTCCTGGCACTCCCATGTCACAGAGTAGAACTGCCCCATAGGATTTTCTTGGCTGGAATCTTTAAGGAACCAAATCACCAGGTCTTTCTCCATCAGAGCTACCACTGCTTTTGAACCTCCAACCTTTCAGTTAGCAGCGGAGAGCTTCACTGTTTGGCGACCAGTGGATTGGTTTGCCTGCTTCCTCTTCTCTCCCGCGAAGTATAGACCTTGAAGTATCTTGCATGTGCCTTTGAAGAGCTCCAACTGCGGGTAGAAAAACTCAGTTTCTGCTGAGTTTTAACCCCATCTCCTGGGATTACCGTTTAGCAAAGTACCTGTGGTGAAGCATAAGTATTAAATGTTTGAGAGTTAACCACAGCTAACGTATATTGGAACGTACTCTGGGCCAGCCACTTTATGGGGATTGTCTCATCCAGATTTGACAACCACCCTGTGAGGTGGTTAATATTACTGCCTGTACCTTTACAGTCAGGGAAACTGACTCCTTAAGTAAGGAGGCCCTGGGTGGCACAAACGGTTAAGCACTCAGCTACTAACCAAAAGGTTGGTGGTTCGAACCCACCCAGAGGTCCCTCAGGAGACAGGCCTGGTAATCTGCTTCTGAAAGGTCACAGCCGTGGAAACCCCATGAAGCACAGTTCTGCTCTGCACACGTGGGGCCACCAGGAGTCAGAATCAACTCAATAGTAACTAACAACAGCGTGGAGTGATTTCCCCAGGAGCAAACAGTTGGTGCAAGACTGTGCCTTTCAGTCTGTGTGTTTTGTTTGAACTCCATCAACAACGAATACTCTGTCGAGCATCTACTGTAAGTTTGTTGATCCGGATGAGCTTAGCGTTATTGTGTCAAAGGAGTACTTTGATGATTTTTTTAAAAAGCCATCAGAGTGGGTGCCCCGTGGCACTGGTTTCCTAACTTGCTCAGGGAGGTGACAGTGTACCTGTGAGATGCTGGATGGAATGATGGGCTCGGGATTCGGTCTGTATTGGAACAAACACAGCCAGATTGGTGTGTAAGAAGGAATGAGAGGGATGGGGTCACGTAAGGATCTGGTGCAACGCGGGACAGATGTTGAACTCAAAACAGCAAAAAAGGAGAGCTGCAGTTGTCACACCTGAGTGTGAGCTCTTCATCGGCGTAACCAGGGATCCACACTGAGTTCCCTCAGCTGTAAAAACTGCAGAGTCCTATTAACCGTCTCACTGGGTAGTTGGGATGATCGAGAGGGAGAAGTTTACACAAGTCTTTGTTGGCAGGAAGTGGGGCACAGGGGGGTGTATTAGAATTATGAGGGAATTTTTAACAATATACACATCTGCCACCCATATTCAGTAGGTCTAGATGCTTCCTGGTGCAGTGGGGGTTCAGTGGTAGGATTTGATTCCCGGACAAGGCACCTCATGTGCAGCCACCGCTCATCTGTCACTGGAGGCTTGTGTGTTGCTAGGATGCTGAACAGGTTTCAGCAGAGCTTCCAGACTAAGACAGACTAGCAAGAAAGGCCTGGCGATCTACTTCCGAAAATCAGCCATTGAAAACCCAGTGGATCACAACAGTCCAAGCCCGTTGTGCGTGGGGTTGCTGTGAGTTGGGGGCCAGCTCAGTGCCTGCTAACAACGACAACAGGCGTGACCGACAAGGCTTAGAGACAGACAGGGTGTGAGGGTGTGTGGACCACAACGGTCGGATCCACCACCGACCATGGGGACGGTGCAGGACCAGGCAGCGTTTCATTCCATCGGGCATGGGGTCGCCATGAGTTGGGGCCGACTGGACGGCAGCTAACAATAGCAACAAGGTGCTTCCCAGACCTCTTAGCCATCTGGACTCTCCCCAGGTGATTCTCACGCAGGGTCCCGAGCACAGGGGAGAAGTGCTGATGGGAAGACTAAACCGGGGCTCCCAAGCCTTTGTGTGCTGCATCCGTGGACTCGGCATGTCCTCACCAACCATGCTCTCCAAGTGAACCGGTTTGAGTAGGATCACTATTGGCGTGTTCTGACTGTGGAACGGGATGGAGCCACCAGCACAGTGAACATTCCTTCCAGGTCTTCAGGAGTTTTTTTTTGATGACTCCCACCTTGCAACCTAAACACCTGGTCCTTGGTTAAGCGCTGTTGTGGGGTGGCAAGTCCAAAGTCTGTAGGTCAGGTAACAGGAAGTGTGAAGAATGAAGGAGTTCTGGCACAATGTCTCATTAGAGTCTAGAGACAGAATATTCCTTAAGGAAAACTCTCTCTTTTGCTCCTAAGGCCTTTACCTTTTTGGATGAGCCCACTCACAGCACAGAGGCTGATCTGTTTACTTTAGGCCAGCTGATTTAGTCACATGTAACTACTTCATAAGGAGCCCTGGTAGCACAACGGTTAAGTGCTCAGCTGTTAACTGGAAGGTTGGTGGTTTGAACCCACCCAGCAGCTCCGTGGACGAAAGACCTGGCAATCTGCTCCCATAAAGATAACAGCCTAGAAAACCCTATGAGGCAGCTCTACTCTGTCACGTGCAGTCATTATGGGTCAACAACAACTACTCCTTCTTGACGGCATCCGGACTAATAGTTCACCAAACAGCTGGACACTAGGGCCTAACCAAGGTGACATATAAAAGAAACTATCACATCAGTGATCTTAAACACACACACAGACAGACACACCCTACTGCCGCCACCACCAAACACAATTAATTGCAGCCAGCCCGCACGGTTCCAGTAAAATATTTCCCTGTCTGTAGATTACCTCGGCCCTCAGATTCTTCACTTTATCTCCTCCTGCTGCCACCTACGTTTTGGTATTTCTGAGGTTTACCAGCAGCTTCTATGAGAGGGGCCAGCCAGCTACCACCCACCACCTGTTTCCATACAACCTGCAAACTAAAAATGGCTTTTCCATTTTTAAATGGAAAAAAAAAAAAAAAAGAACATTAGCTTTCAGGCAAAAACAGCTGCTTGATTTTGCCTCTTTACCACCGGGCACTTTGCAGATAAAGTTTGGCGACCCTGTTTGGGGAGATGAACCAGGGTGAGGGCCAGGACTTTGTCCTTTTGGGTGCTGCCCAGCAGTTCTGATGAAGGTATGTTGAGAGAGATGATTGAACTGAGGGCTTGAAACTGAAGTCCTGGGTCCCCCACCTGTTTGTAAAGAGTCCCCGGGTGGCGCGGATGGTTAAGCACTTGACTACTAGCTGAAAGGTTGGTGGTTCAAACCCACCCAGAGGCGCCTTGGAAGGCAGGCCTGGCGACCTGCTTCTAAAAGGTCACAGCCTTGAGACCCCTGTGGAGCAGTTCTACTCTGCACACGTGGGGTCACCAGGAGTCGGAACTGACTCTCCACAACTAACCACCACCACCTCACTTTCTACTCTTTAGCGAAATAACTTAACTTGGGTGGGTCCCAGCCACACCCATGGTTCCGCCCTCTAGTATTTATATTAACCTACTCAAATATCTTCTAGGCGAAAAACTTTTGCCTAATTAGGCATTTCATTTTAAAGCTCCCTGAAGCAAAAACAAACCTCCTGGGCTGACTTTTGCCTGCTGCCTCCTGGAGCTACACTGGTGACAAGGCAACTTGCTTCCAAGACGGTGGGCCTCCAGCTGCTGAATGTCAGCTCTGTGCAAAATCTGGGGCTAAACCCAGACCGAACCCCCTGCCCTCGACTTGATTCCGACTCATTGGGTTGACAGCTCTACAGGACAGAGTAGACTGCCGCGTAGGGTTCCCAAGGCTGTCATCTTTATGGAAGCGGACTGCCATGTCTTTCCCAGCTGCTTGTGGGTTCAAACCGCCAACCTTTCAGTTGGCTGAGCACTTTAACCACTGCACCACCAGGGCTCCTATTAAATATAGTGCTAGGGTGGGGAATACAAGGGACAGGGCTTTACCCTTAAAATGTATACAGGCTGATGGGGGACACGTGTAAACAGCTAATTAGGATTGGCCCAGACACCATCAGCGTCCCTGGGTGGTGCAACAGTTAACGCACTTGGCTGCTAACCAAAAGGTTGACAGTTCGAGTCCATCCACAGGTGCCTCAGAAGAAAGGCCAGGTGATCTACTTCTGAAAGATCACAGCCATTGAAAACCCTGTGGAGCACAGTTCTGCTCAGACACACATGGGGGCGCCATGAGTTGGAATCCACTCAACGGCGCCTGGGTTTTTTTTTTCTTTTTTTTTCTTTTCAGACACCATCACCTGGCTCAGAATGAAGAGAGATGGCATACCAGAAAGTTTGTTATTATGTAGCTATAAAATTAGGGAATTCTACTTCATAGGTTCATGAAGGTATTTATTTAAAGATTCCGCTAAAACCTTTTTATTACTCAAAGAGTAATATACATTAAAAGCAGAAAAAAATTGGTAAACCACATGTAAGCAAAATGAAGAAAATTAAATAACACTATAACCTTATTAGTAGCGCAGTTGTAAAGCGCTTGGATGCTAACCAGAAAGTTGGCGGCTCGAACCCACCAGCTGTTCAGCGGGAGAAGGATGTGTCAGTCTGCTTCCATAAAAGATTACAGCCTTGGAAACCCTATGGGGCTGTTCTGCTCTGTTCAGATATGTTCGTATCTGGAGATATAAACATTGTTTGGGTGCCGATGTATGTCCTTCCTGCCTTTTTTTTTTTTGTATCAATAACTATGCATATGTAGTATCATAATGTACATAACTGTTACCCACTGCCGTCCAGTCGATTCCGACTCATAGTGACCCTATAGGACAGAGTAGAACTGCCCCCATAGGGTTTCCAAGGCTGTAATCTTTACGGAAGCAGACCGCCACATCTTTCTCCCACAGAGCGGCTAGTGGGTTCGAACCACAGACCTTTTCTTTAGCAGCTGAGCACTTAACCACTGTGCCACCAGGGTTCCTGACAATGTACACAGTCATTTATAAATTGTAGTTTTCACTTATTATATATTTGTGTCATTAAGAATTCTGCAGTATAATTTTTGTGGTAATATATTGGGACGTACATACTTTGCTAGGTTAATTTTACGTACAATAGAATGCTGTAATTTATGTAACCAATCTATTATTGTTGACTGTTCAGTTACTTCTGCTTTTTTATCATTATAAACAATATGTAATGCTGAGAGGTACATCCTTATTCTTAAATCTTTGTGCATATCCATTCTGTTTTCCTTTAGATAAATCGCCCAAAGTAACATTTCTGAGTTAGGGGCCAGAACCTACTGTAAAGCTTTTGATATGCATACTGCCAAATTCACATCCCCAAAAGCTCACCAATTTATGGCCGCACTAGCAATCCTTTTCATTTTTCCCAGACTAACGACTGGGTCTTTGATGGGATTGCTGTTGTTGGGAGCCGTCGAGTCGATCGATTCCTACTCAAAGTGACTCCATGGGATGGAGTAGAACTACCCTGTAGGGTTTCCTAGGCTGTAGTCCTTGGAAACCCCATGGGGCAGTTCTGCTCTGTCATATAGGGTTGCTATGAGTCACAGTCAACTCAACGGCAACAGGGTTTTTTTGTTTTGTTTTGTTTTTATCTTTTTGGGAGCAGATCACCAGGTCTTTCTTCTGAGGAGTGGCTGGTGGGTTCGAACCATCAACCTTTAGGTTGGTAGCCGACTGCTTAATCGTTGCACCACCAGGGCTCCTTTTAGTGGGGTTGGATCCCAGGAAATTTGCTAACAGAGCAATCACTGTATGTATAATGTATGTATGTATAATTCAGTGATTATTTTAAAAATCATCTTGAACTCATCACCCTAAAGGAAAAGCATTTCTTGCAACTTTTTGTGAACACTTAAGTCATAACTGATGTAAAATGTTTTGGGTTTTCTTAGATACTAATTCCGGTGGTAAACCCAGGGACTGATGGAAACATCTGGAGACCTGCATTCCAACACCTGAGCTGTATTTCAATTGGCTTGTGTCTTAGGCTGGGTTCTCTAGAGAAGCAAAACCAGTGCAGCATATTAATATAGACAGAGATTTATATCAAGGAAATGGCTCATGCAGTTATAGAGGCTGGGAAGTCCCAAGTTCGTGGGTCAGACTGGAGGCTTCTCCTGACTCACATAGCCAAAGGTGCTGGCGAATCCATGATTGGAATGTCAGATAGGAGACCTCTGGCTCATAGGCTGTGGAGGCCACGAATCCCAAGATCGGCAGGTAAGCTGCTAGCTCAAGTCCCGAGAACTGGAGGTCAGATGAACAGGAGCCAGCTGCAGGATCCAGAGTGAGCAGAGGCCCACAAGCCTTGCAGGAAGGTCCACCCACCTATATTGGATGCAGGCCACACCCCTAAGGAAACTCCCTTTAACTGATTGGCTACTCACAACAGATCTCATCATGGAGGTGGTCACGTTATATCAGATCTTATTATGGACGTGACTGCGTCATTAAAAAGCTGCCAGACTACAGGATAACTGCCAAACCACTGAGGATCGTGGCCCAGCCGGGTTGACACCTAACTTTAACCATCACAGCTTGCCTAATTTGAAGCCGGATCTCCTTAACTAGGAATGAACTTGACTCTTTCCAAAGAAGGTGGCTTGTGTATTTTTAAGATGTAAGCAGTAGCTCACATCAGCAAAGGTGGATTAAATTGGTTTGGTTGTCAGTTGCCATCGAGTTGGCTCCGACTCATAACGACCGTATGTACAACTGAATGAAATGTTGCTGTGTCCTGAACCACCTTCATGATGGTTGGTGTGTTTGAGACCATTGTGGCTACACGCCAGTCTGTCTCACTGAAGGTTTCCCTCATTTCTGCTGACCCTCTCCTTTACCGAGGTCCCTGGGTGGCACAAATGGTTAGCTGTTGGCTACTAACTGAAAGGTTAGCAGTTTAAACCCACCCAGCAGCACCACAGAAGAAAGACCTGGCAATCTAATTCCATACAGATTACAGCCAGGAAGATTCTACAGAGACTAGTTCTACTCTGTGACACGTGGGGTCTCCATGAGTCGAAACCGACTCAATGGCAATAGGTTTTGTTTTTTGGGGTTTTTTTTTTTGCTACTTTACCAAACAGGATGTCCTTGTCTTGCGGTTGGTCCTTCCTGATGATGTGTCCAAAGTAAGCCCGTTGAAGTCTCACCCTGCTCGCTTGTAAGGAGCATTCTGGTTGTTTTTCCTGTAAGACTGACTTGTCCGTTCTCCTGGCAGTCCACGGTGGATTAAATAACCTTCCCGTGTTTCCCTCCTGGGCAAGGTGTGTCCAGGCCCACTGACCCTCACAGCGTCTTGTTCTCTCCACAGGATCTGCAGGCGCAGGACCGGGCTCACCGCATCGGCCAGCAGAACGAGGTGCGCGTTCTGAGGCTGTGCACGGTGAACAGCGTGGAGGAGAAAATTCTCGCCGCTGCCAAGTACAAGCTGAATGTGGACCAGAAGGTCATCCAGGCGGGCATGTTTGACCAGAAGTCTTCGAGCCACGAGCGGCGGGCGTTCCTGCAGGCCATCTTGGAGCATGAAGAGGAAAACGAGGTATAGAGAGAGCCAGGGTTATGAAACCCGGTAGTGACCTCTTGCCTCTGAAGGGTTAACAGTAACCTCTTCGTTCCTTAAAGAGCTTCCTGGGCTGGGGGTAGTTAATATGAATATATTAGTTGTCATCTTCTCTTAAAGCACATAATGCCTCTGATAGTTAGGCAAAACGGGGTCTTAAGAGCTTGGCTGGTGGAGGCTTCCCTTGCTTATGCTGCCTCCTGTAGGGCAGAAGGAGAACTGCAGAAAGGCCACCCCCAGGGACAAAATCAGAGACAAAGCCGGAAGGGGTCCCTCCGCGCCTTTTCTTTCTTCCGTTCTCTAGGCCCCTCCATCACTCTTTTGGCTTTTGATCAGGGACCACAGCACTTAAACACGTACATAGCTGGGTGGTGCAAGAGGTTAACATGCTCGGCTGCTAACCAGAGGTGCCTCAGAAGAAAGGCCTGGCAATCTCTGCCGAAAAATAAGCCATTGGAAACCCTATGGAACACAGTTCTGCTCCGACACACATGGGGTTTCCGTGAGTCAGAGGTGACTCGACAGCAGCTGGTTTTTTTTTTATAGGCAGCCATCCATCACCGCAGCTGAGCGCCATGAAGTGCTAGGGCACAAAGTACTCAGGAAGATTCACTGAGCACCCCCCAGCCATTTGGTTCTGCACGCAGGCAGGCTGCTGCAGGCAGGCTTCACACCAGCTTGCCAGGAAATCTTTCCATCTCGGGCATAGGGAAGCCCAAGCCTCCCACCGTACGGAGGATGAGAGGATGTCAGACGTGGCTCTAGGGACAGGGTGGGCAAAGCAAGACTTCTGTTCACCAGAGAATCAGTTAACCAGATACTTTGTACTGTGAAGTCTTAGGTCCTTCCTAGCTTGTTTGTATCTTTGTCAAATGCAATTTGATGTTTAGACAAATTGACTTTGGTCATTCTGGAAGTGAACTAGAATAGAATTTTTTTCAAAAGGATTTATGACCTTGCCTCTGGACTTTGCTGGATTGCATTCATTTCTACCCTCATTAAATTCCTACAGGGTGTAAGACATAATCTTGGGGACCAGCATAGTCATCTCACTGAAGCTTCTAGTACAGTCACACTCTTTCTAAAACAAGTTAACTTATTTTGAACATATGATTTGTGGAATTGGACGGATGAATTTCTGTGTTTTCCCTCTGCTGATACACTGAAATTCTGCATTTGATTTTCAACAAGATCAGTCAGCATATGATAAAAATAATTTTGGAAGATGAGTCCCATGCCTATGCTCAACTTTTTTGAGTTGTCTTTTTAAAAGCATGTAAATCATAGCATAACATTTCTGCAAAGTATGAAGGGAAACGTGAAAACTGTTGGTTTTTAAGGAATTAGCACAAAAACATGCCTCTGTCCAACATAATATAAAATTTATATTTTTAGTCCATATATAATTGTTTTCTCTACTTCATTTAAATTATTTTAATAAAGTATAGTTTTGTGGGATTTTTGTTACTGATAACGTTTTAAGTTGTCCCATCCACAGCTCTAACCATTTGCAATAAAGCCTCTAGAAAGACAGTCATTAACATACCCTAAAGGCCATATGGAGTCCCTGGTGGTACAAACAATTAAGGTACTCACTGATAACCGAAAGGTTAGAGGCTCGAGTCCACCCAGAGGCACCTTGGAAGAAAGGCCTGGCAATCTACTTCAGAAAAATCAGCCATTGAAAACCCTCTGGAACACAGTTCTACTCCAACACACACAGGGTCTCCATGAGTTGGAGTCTACTAGATGGCAGCCGGCAAAAGCTATATATTTGCCACATATACATGATTCTTACAGTCTCGCTCTGCGCTTAGTCATGAAGGTTCATATGCTCAGGTTTTATCATAAGGCTTTGAAAATAAGCATTTATATTTGGGGTAAATTAATGGAATCAGCAGAAATTAATGTTAGGCACTTTTTCCTGTAAAACCCATTGCTGTCAGGTCGATTCCGACTCATAGCGACCCTACAGGACAGAGTAGAACTGCCCCGTAGGGTTTCCAAGGCTGTAATCTTTATGGGAGCAGACTGCCGCATCTTTCTCCTGCGGAGCGGCTGGTGGGTTTGAACTGCCAGCCTTTTAGTTAGCAGCCAAACACTTAACCACTGCACCTGCTTATTTAAATCTTACATCTTCCCTATGAAGTAGATTGCATGCCCACTTTGCAGACAAGGTCATTGAAGCGTGGAGTTGTTAAGTAACTTGTTTCAAAAGTAAAGGACCCGAGATACACCCGGGAGAAGCAGAGTTGCTGGCAGCGCACCATGTCTCCCCCAGGAGCTGATTAGCCCTGGAAGATGGTTTGAACAGCTTACAAGATGGTCGTGGCGAGCGTTAGACCCAGGGCCCTTTTCTTTTCTTTCTGGCTTGAGCAGTGGGACACCTGTGACCTGGAGGACAGAGTCACCTTACTTGTTGGTGTCTTGCCCAGTTGTCCAGCCTGTTTTCTAACGCCCGTGAAATCATTCTGTCCCTGACCCCAGGAAGAAGACGAGGTCCCGGATGATGAGACCCTGAACCAGATGATTGCTCGGCGGGAAGAAGAATTCGATCTTTTCATGGTAATGCTGCAGAAAATGGCGACCGCAGATACATGCCTTTTCCCCTCCGCCCCCTCTTCTATTAACGCAAGATGTTTGCAGCCGGCGTGCCCTGGCAGAACTTCATTTCTGAAGCCGGGGCCCTTTTTCCAGCTCAGAGGCCGCAGATGAGCTGGATTTAGCCTGCAGACATATTTTGTTTGGCCCACGTGGTATTGCTTTTTTTAAAAAATTTTGAATTAGTTGCCAACAGAAAAAGAATCTGGCTCCTCTTGACAAATGGGATCGGGAAGTACCAGCCCCTCATGTCTGGGTGGAAATGATTGGTGGAGCTGAGCCCCAGATAGGGTACAGGCCACCACTCCCGGGTCATGTCTAATCCCAGCCAGCGTCACTTGGGAAAGCTGCCTGGCTCCTGTAGGCATTTGCATTTACTGTTCTGCCCTAGTCGTCCCTTTACTGTGTCACAACAGAGAGGCTCCCTATTGGGGGGTGGGGAGGCCCTGGGTGGCGCAAATGGTTAATGCGCTCAGCTACTAACCAAAAGGTTGGATGTTTGAGTCCACCCAGAGGCACTTTGGAAGAAAGGCCTGCAATCTACTTCTAAAAATTCAGGCATTGAAAACCTTATGGAGCCCAGTTCTACTCTTACATACATGGGGTCGCCATGAGTCGGAGTCAACTGGATGGCAGCTGGGCTTTTTTTGGGGGGTGGGGGTCGGGGGAGGGAGTATGGGGGAAGATTCCTGAGTTTCATAAAGGGTACATCCTCGACTGCGAACCAAAAGGTTGGCAGTTCAAACCCCCCCAGTGGCACCACGGAAGAAAGGCCTGGTAATCTGCTTCCGTAGATTATAGCCAAAAATCTGCTTACCGTAAAGATTACTGTACGGCAACAGGTTTGGGTTGTTTTTTTTTTTTTAATGGGGGGGAGGTAACAACAACAACGTAAACACAGCTGTGCTCTTCTGATTGTTGAAGAAAGCCTGCTTAAGCAAATAGAGAGCTTTGAGGTTTGTGTAGAGGTGTTGCTGCAGCTGAGTGCCATGGAATTGGTTCCGAGTCATAGTGACCCTATATGACAGGGTAGAACTGTCACATAGGGTTTCCTAGGCTAATCTTCACAGGAGCAGATCGCCAGGTCTTTCCTCCCTCGAAGCGGCTGGTGGGTTTGAACCGCCAACCTTTTGGTTAGCAGCCAAGCACTTAACCATCGTGCCACCAGGGCTCCTTCTGTATAAAGTTGTAGCCTTCATTTAAAGATCAAAACTGGTTGGATTTCGCCAGTACAGAGTAGGTGTAAAAGAACCTTGGCATTTGAGGATTTAATGACCGTGGTTTCGTGGCCATCTGCAGTGTTGCTGGGACCGGGGTTTGGTTTATGTGTGCTGCCTGGCTGCCACAGAGCCGGTGTGTACCTGGAGCAGGCACCTTAGCTAGGCAGGGAGGCCGGGCCACAGCTCTCAGGGCAACACTGACTGCTTTACACAGGCATTCACCGTGGCTGCTTAGTTCACGGCTATACCCCCCCCGCCCCCCCAGTGCTCAGGGCGGGTCCTGGCACATAGTAGTTGCTTAATAAATATTTATTGGCTGAATGGTGACATATGCAAATTCCAGGCTTCATGGAATGTCGGGATGGATCAGGATCGGGATGTATAAAGTTGAGAGCCTCCCTCCAGTACCTCTAATCATTGTAATTTTCATAACATCTTGCCTGATTGTGGAGCAAGTAAGCGTCAACTGTAAATCTGGTGGTTAAATGCTACAGAAGCCCAAAATAACTCCACAACCAAACCCACTGCCATTGAATCGATTCTGACTCACAGCGACCCTATAGGACAGAGTAGAACTACCCCATAGGGTTTCCAAGGCTGTAAATCTTTACGGAAGCAGACTGCCACATCCTTCTCCCCTGGAACAGCTGGTAGGTTTGAACTGCTGACCTTTCGGTTAGCAGCTGAGCACTTTAAGCACTGTGCCACCAGGGCTCCTTACCCCAAAATAAAGGGTCGCAAATTTGAAATCACTTAGATCCTTAGATTTCAACCAGGGTCCCCGGGTTGGCACAAACGGTTTGAGCGTGACTACGAACCTAAAAGTTGTCAGTTCAAATCCACCCAGCGGTGCCGCAGAAGAAAAGGTCTGGCCATCTGCTCCCATTGAGATTACAGCCAAAAACACTCTATGGAGCAGTTCTGCCCTGCACATGAGGGGTCATCATGAGTCAGAATCGACTTGATGGCAGCTAACAACAAGACCTCAAACAAGTAGTACAGAGTAGGTGTAAGAGAACCTTGGCTTTTGAAGATTTCACGGCTGTGGTTTCCACCTTGACGCTTACATGGGGAGGCCGTGGACAGGCGTGGGTGGACAGTGGTGGCGTGGGGATGCTTTGTCCAAGGGAGACAGAGCTGCGAGGGGGACTGCCAGACCTGTGTAGCCAGAAATTCCAATTTTTCAAGAGAAGCTGGAAATCGAGGCTTTTATACGCAGTCTCTGGGTTTCTAAATGTTTGCAACTGAATTCAATTTTTTTATGATTATGTAACACTGCAGGCCAAACAGAACACTAGTGCAGGCCAGATATGACCCACAGGTTTGTGGTCACTGCCATTTAGCCTAGACAGGCTGTGAGAATGGAGCTCCAGCTGGGCGAAGGCTTCCGGGACTTTTACGATTTTGTCTCGGGAACACTGCGTCCACACAGAATGATTCCAGATAAAAGGTACTTAAATCTTTCTCAGGAAGCTTGTAGGTAACCACAGGGATAACTCCTAACCTAGGATGTGTACTTTCCCCCCTAAACGAACTCCTCCAGTAGGTCCCTGGGTGGTGCAAATGGTTAAGCGCTTGACTGCTAACCAAAAGGTTGGTGGTTCGAATCCAGCCAGTGGTACCGCAGAAGAAAGGCCTGATGACCTGTTTCGGTAAAGATCACAGCCTAGAAAACCCCGTGGAGCACAGTTCTACTCTGTAACACATGGGGTCGCCATGGTTTGGAATTGACTCAACGGTGACGGGTTTCGCTAAATGAACCGCTGTACCCAGGTAAAGCCATTTTGGAGAGTAAGGCAGGGGAAAGAAGAAGAAAGCGTGGTCAATGGAGGATGTTCATAAACCCCAGTTTTTTAATTGATACTGGTTGGTCACTCCGTTTATAGATTATTTGCTTTTTAGGGAAGTTAGGAATACACCTAGGAAGCAGACACACTCTCTGTCCGTGAAGAATACTTGTTAAAATGTACATTACTGGGAATGCCAAAGCAAGAGGCCCTCAGCTTCCCAGGCTGCTCATCACTGATTGGCAATAATTCAGCACCTTCATCCCCTCAGAGCCTCTCGAGACCCTGGAGAGGATAAGCCGCCTGCCTTTTCACAAATTAGATTAGTCCCAGAGCTGAAGAATTTCACTTCAACCCCTAAGTAAGGGAAAGCAAGTACTTTTCCCTTTGCATTGTCAGGCTGGGTATTTGTAGGAATTGAAAGCATCAGAAAAAATGACATGTCTGGCCAAAGCACAGTCTTCTTTTACCTTGGGGATGACCATTCCAGGTGAAGACGGTAGGCTTATGACAGGTGAGGCTGGTTAGGAAATGCCTTTCTGTAGGCGCTTTGATTTTGTGAATTTCCTGCTTGTTTACTAAAGGCTGACTTCTAGTTTGTTTTCGTTTCGTTTTTATGGATTTTTATCTCAGTTTGGTTTGCTTTTGTATTTTTAAATCTCCTCCCTGTAATCTACGGGCTGCCTTTGGTCAATGCACCATTCATCAGCACCTCCACCAGAGGGCAGGGAGAAAACCTGAGTCCTCGCCGGCTACGCTGATAAAACGTTTAGTGAGGAACAAGAATGGAATGTGAACCGATTCTTTGGATTTCAAATATTTCTATCTTTATCCATGATTATTAAAAAAAAATAGGTCTTATCTAAAATTAATACAAACTTGGTATTTGATTTGATTCTGTGTTGTAGACGCTGCAGTTAAACAACACACAGCAGGTCAACAGTCCCTTTAAAATAAAACCTTTCTTTTAAAAATGTTTTCTTGCTTTCTCCTTCCAAAAGTGTGACTTTGGAAAAAGCTGTCTTCCATACTGATTGCTATGAATTTATTTACCTGAAACTGTCTTCAACTGCTCAAGATGTGTATCTGAAACATTTTGCCAACATACAAACATTAAGCTTTTAAATGATGCGTCTTCTCTACAAGGTTAAGTGGTACTTTTAAAAATCATTTTTCTTGTTAGTATGAGGTTTATAATCAGGCCTCAAAGCAAACATACTCATGTAGTAACTAGTAAATAAATCTGACTTTTTCTTAACTTGAACATCAACTTAGGATTTTGTACTGGTAGTCTTCAGGGAGAAATTTCTAGGGAGAGGAGCAGTCATTAGCCTTTTAAACTTATTAAATCGCGCAGTCCCTGGGTGGTGCAGGTGACTGACGCACTCAGCTGTTAACTGAAAGTTAGAGGTTCGAGTCTACCCAGAGGTGCCCCAGAAGAAAGGTCTGGCGATCCACTCTGGAAAAAATCAGCCATTGAAAACCCTCTGGAACACAGTTGTACTTTGACACACACATGGGGTTGACATGAGTTGGAATCGACCCAATGGCAACTGGTTTGGTTTGCTATTTGTCTTGGTTATCTAGTGCTGCTATCATGGAAATACCACAAGTGGGTGGCTTTAACGAGCAGAAATTTATATTCTTACAGTTCAGGAGGCTAGAAGTCCAAATTCAGGGCGCCGGCTCTAGGGGAAGGCTTTCTGTCTCTGTTGGCTCTGGGGGAAGGTCTTTGTTCCTTGGTAATCTTCATGTGGTATGGCATCTCTTCCCCCATCTCTGCTTGCTTGGTTCTTGCTTCTCCATCAGCTCCTTTTGTATCTCAGAAGAGATTGACCCAAGACTTGTCCTACACCAGTGCTGCCTCATCAGCGTAACAAAGAAAACCCAAATGGGATATCACCACAGTTAGAGGGGTTACGATTTACAGCGCGTATTTTTGGTGGACACAGTTCAATCTGTAACAATATTAAATTGCATCTTCCTAAAAGAAAAAGGAAGAAAAAAAAACAAAAAGCAAATGCATTATTTGCTTTTACATCAGAAAAGATTTGTTTTCTCGACAGTGGGCAGACGTGGGATATAAGTCATCTTGCAGGTCCAGGCATGGGTGATACTTGTCCTATAACCAAAAATGGAAGGAGCACTATTGTGTCTCTTAGCTCAGGGCACATTAAAGCATTTCTGTTTTCCTGCTAGCTATCTAATAAGTATTAGGAGGTTCTCTCAGGAAGCCCCTCTTTAGACTCTGCTAGAAACAAGGTCTCTTCTTGGTGCTGAGGAGCCCGGGTGGCGCAGTGGTTAAAGCCCTCAGCTGCTAACTGAAAGGTCAGCGGTTGGAACCCACCAGCTGATCTGCAGGAGAAAGATGTGGCAGTCTGCTTCCGTAAAGATCACAGCCTTGGAAACCCTCTGGGGCCGTACTAATCTGTCCTACAGGGTCGCTATGAGTTGGAATCCACTCAAAGGTGACAGGTTTGGTTTTTGGTTTTCTCAGCGCTAGTCCCAAAGGTTCAGTGGCCCGTTTCTGATACCAGTGCATTAGAAGGCAGGTTAGGAACATCCTCCTGAGCTAACTATATAGCACATGACAGAGCAGGACGCCACATTCATCTGCCAAGGGGACGCCACCTCACCCCACGCCTGCCCTGTCCAGGGAACAGCATGATTTCCAAAAATGTTTGAGCATAGTTTAAGACTTTAATTCTTTAATTTCTTACTAAGTTTTAGAGGTCAAATTTGGGATTGAGTAGTAGATATTTCATCTACATTTTGTTATCATTTTATCCTTTAGGAAAATATTATATCTAATCCCTGCTTCAATACAGCAGAACCGAAGGAAGAGGGAAAAAGTAATGATTTCATAGATAATGGTCTGTTGGATTGTAGAGATGGTAGCTCCAACTAGTGATATATCTCATGTATGTAGAAATTCAGTGGAGGTTTTATTCCCTCATTTTCAGCTGTCGGATTGTATAGATATAGATTAAGGCCAAGTGTGTGGTACTTAGTTTATTTATAAGTGAAATGGATTTTAGAAAGGGCGGGAGTTGGGGAAAGAGGCATTTTAGGAATATTCCTAATACGAAGGCTGTGGAAAGAAGCCGTTTCACATACATCTTAACCAGCTGAGATGAGATTACCTGTGAGCTGTCTCCCTCTCTCTGTCTTTTATCTAGTGCTTCTGTAACACAAAGACCACAAGTGGATGGCTTTAACAAAGAGCAATTTATTCTCTCACATCTTAGGAGGCTAGAAATCTGAATTCAGGCCACCAGCTCCAGGGGAAGCCTTTCTCTCTCTGTCGGCACTGGGGGAAGGTCTTGTCATCAACGGTCCCCTGATCTAAGATCTTCTCAGTGCAGGGACTGCAGGTCCAAAGGACGTGCTCTTCTCTGGGGTCTTTTTTCTTGGTGGTAGGAGGTCCCTGTCTCTCTGCTGCTTCCCTCTCCTTTTGTCTCTTGTAGGATAAAAGGTGATGCAGGCCACACCCCGGGGAGACTCCCCTGACTTTGGATCAGGGCTGTGATCTGAGTAAGGGTGTTGCATCCCACCCTAATCCTCTTTAACATAACCTAATCTTGCCTTGTGGTGCAGTGGTTAAGCATTCGGCTGCTAACCAAAAAGTCGGCAGTCCGAATCCACCAGCCGTTCTTGGAAACCCTATGGGGCAGTTCTGCTCTGTCCTATAGGGTCGCTATGAGTCCGAATCGACTGGAAGGCAACAGGTTACAGGTTAATTTTGCCTCTTTAACCACAGGCAGAGATTAGGATTTACAACACAGAGGAAAATTACATCAGATCTCAAGAGGGAGGACAGCCACACAATACTGGGAATCATGGCCTAGCCAAGGTGATACACATTTTTGGGAAGTCGGGGGACACAATGCAGTCCATAACAGTGTGGCTTAATATTTTCATAAGAGTCAAACTATAAAGGGTAAAGAATCGAGGGACCTTCCTCGTGCAGTGGCTGGGTGCACTGAAAAATCGGTCCTTTGATGGCCCACCGACTCACAAAACCATTTCAGTGCCCACACGCCCAACTATTCTGTAGAGACAGGCAGGTTACTAATTTTTGTTGTCCTGATTGTTTGTTTAAAAGCATGAGTCTATTGATTAAAAAGGAAATTTTGTAAATGAACATTCTGATTTATGTGCCTAAAGAATCCCTTTATTCCAAGGAAATGAAGGATTATCTGACATGTGCTTGTGTTTTTCACAGCACATGCCCAATTTAAATTTTCTCTCACTAATTCTTAAGGAGGAGCTCTGGTGGCACAGTGGTTAAGCACTCAGCTGCTAACCAAAAGGTCTGCAGTTGGAACCCACCCAGTGGCTCTGTGGGAGACGAGCCTGGCAGTCTGCTCCCATAAAGATTACAGCCTAGGAAACCCCATGAGGCAGTTGTACTCTGTCACACGGGGTCGACGTGAGTCAGAATTGAGTTGTCGACAATGGGTTTTTATGAGTAATTCTTAAGGAGTAGCTGTGTGCACATGGAGATGAAGAAAAGGGATTCTTAAAAAGAGTATTTTTAAATGAATAAGTAAATTTCAAAAGACAGGCACAGAGGAAGGGATTTTGCCTGGCAGAGTCTTCCTCCCAGACGTCGTGCTTTAGAGATGAGCTAGAACGAGTCAAGCAGGAGAGAGGGGCTCTATGGAGACTATATTGTCCCTGGGTGGTGCTCAACTGCTAACCAAAAGGTTGGCGGTTCAAACCCACCCAGAGGTGACTCGCAAGAAAGGCCTGGCAGTCTGTTTCTGAAAAATCAGCTATTGGAAACCCTGTGGGGCCCGGTTCTCCTCTGACACCCATGGGGTCACCATGGGTCGGAATCCACTGGATGGCAGCTGGGTGGTTGGTTGGTTGGTTGATGGAGAACATGAAAGGGTCCCTGCAGCCATTGTGAGGTGACTCGTGAGTTGTATGTGCTGGCAGGGCTACACTCGTACCGAGTCTGCCTTTCCCTCTGGTGACACCTTTGTTACTGTCCCCAGCGTATGGACATGGACCGGCGCCGGGAGGATGCTCGGAACCCGAAGCGCAAACCTCGCTTAATGGAGGAAGACGAGCTGCCCTCCTGGATCATTAAAGATGACGCCGAGGTGGAGAGGCTGACGTGTGAAGAAGAGGAAGAGAAGATATTTGGCAGGGGGTCTCGCCAGCGCCGCGATGTGGACTACAGTGACGCCCTCACGGAGAAGCAGTGGCTAAGGGTAAGTGCGACTCTCCTGGCTGCTCTTTCTCGAAGCTGTGTTTTGTGGGTACGGAGAAAGCAGATGGCACGGGCGTCGTTTGAGGGGGGCCGAGCGGCCGATCCAAGGGGAGGTTTGGGAAATGAAGTCATTCTGTTGGGGTGGTGGGGTCATTCTATGCTTCAGGGCAATGCTAGAAGAAGTATAATGGAGCGTTTTTTTTTTATTTTCTTCTGCTGGAGCAGAATCGGCCATTGGAAGCACAGCTTTACTAGAGCCGTGAGACCCACTAATGTTTTATGACTAATTGCCTGGTCATGCCTTGCCCTCTCAAGCTTAGAACCAAAATGTGGAAGGGGGCCTTAGAGATTTTTTTAATTATTCCCCCTCATTTCATGGTCTTTAATTGGGGCCTTTACTTTTCCAAGGCCCGCAGGTAGTTCGGGGACAGTGGTAGACTCTAGCCGCATGATTTCTGAGATCCGCAGAACATTAGAGCTGCAAGGTGACCTTGTCTTCAGCTGGTTTTCCAGACAGACATTGAGGCCCAGGGAGGTTAAGTGACCACACAGGACCACACACAAACCAAACCAGTTGCGTCGAGTCGATTCTGACTCATGGCGACCCCATGGCGACCACGTGTGCAGGGGAGAACTGCTCCATAGGGTTTTCAAGGCTGTGACCTTTCAGACACAGATCGTCAGGCCTGTCTTCCAAGATGCCTCTGGGTGGGTTTGAACCTCCAACCTTTTGGTTATTAGTTTAGTGCTTAACCATCTGCACCACCCATAACAACCTAAACTACTTGCCATCGAGTCAGTTCTGACTCATGGCAACCCCATGTGTTGCAGAGTGGAGCTGTGCTCCTTAGGGTTTTCAGTGGTTGGGTTTTTTGGAAGTAGATCGCCAGGACTTTCCTCCCAGGTGTCTCTGGGTAGACTCGAACCTCCAGCCTCTCGGTTAGCAGCTGAGCGCTTAACCATTTGCACCACCGTGGGACTCACTATGCTGACTAGAAATAACAGAATCCAGGAGTGCCCATGCGTCTGTGTGCCCCCTTCCAGCCTGATCTGATCTGTCCATTGCCAGTGCAGACTAGCCTCGGCCTCGAGTCACTGATGCTAGCAAAGGTGGTCCTGTAATGCTTTCCCTTTGGGAAGTGTTGATTTTGGATTTTGACAGGGGGCTGTAATCTCAGAATGCCCCTTGGGGAGCACAGCCGTGTCCGAGTGCTCACAGAAGCACTGGTGTGAACGTCAAAGCCAGCATAGCGTTTTCCTTTGAAGTGTTAGCTCTACTTTCTGTTACCGGGAGCAGACTGGGTACCTACGCAGGCAGAACCGCCCTGGCCACGCACTCCAGACAGGGTCCAGATAGCCGTGCTGGAAATAGCGGGTGCAATTGGGTGAAAACCAAACAAAATAGAGGCTGTTACTGTGAGTTGTTCATTTTATCAAAAGGGAATACAATTCTCATGCTGCGTAAGGCGAGCATTGTAGGACCCAGGCTGTCAGTGGGTAGGTGGGTAGAAAGAGGCAGTGGGAAGTATTTGAGATTGAACAGCAAAGGAAGACTGGGCTTGGCACCACTTGAGATGTGATTTTCCCAGGATGGTGTGTGATGAGAGCGACGTGACTTGAATTCCAAAAAGATGGAAGCCTGCAGTGTTCAGAAGAGAGAGAGGCTGACAAAAGTGTCATTCATCTTTATGATGAACAGTTGTGTTTAGAAAGTAACTTTTGTGCAATTGTGTGACCCTGGTATCCAGTCAAATAACGTCCGTGGCCTCAGAATGCGGTTTTATGGATTTCCTTTGTTTCGCTCTTGTGACGTGGGAGTTGCATCAGGAAGATCCGTTTTATAATGTGAAGATTTCTGTTTGTTTACTATTCATTTCCGAGCTCAGGGAAAATTCTATTCCATTTCTTTTTTATTTAAGCAGCAAATTAAGTACTAGGAGTCTTATTACGGGCGATGAGACAGTGATCGAGGTTACAGATCTCCTATCTCCAGAGATTACACACAAAATAATCCTGCTTATTGGACAGGAATGTAGCTGAATTTGTCCTCTTTTATAACCATTGGAAAACGCTCTTAAGGAAAGTAATATTATGAATCTTAGGACATTTTCAAGTTTAAGGTACCTCATTGTTTTCTCTTTTTCATTCAGTTTATATCTCTAATGATTAGCACAGGACCTTGCATGGAATGGAAACTCAGTGAAAATAAAGTATAATGTATAAGTGGAAAGTTACTGATTTGCCAGTAACGTTAGGGGCACGTTTCCATCTTTACTGTATCTAGAAGATTTCCTTTTATCTATATAACATACATAAGGAGCCCTGGTGGCACAGTGGTTAGGTGCTCTCCTGCTAACCGAGAGGTCAGCGGTTCAATCCCACCCAGCGGCTCTGTGGGAGAAAGACCTGGCAGTCTGCTTCCATAAAGATTACAGCCTTGGAAACCCTGTGGGGCGGTTCTACTCTGTCCTATAGGGTCGCTATGAGTCAGAATCGACTCGCTGGCACACAACAAGAACATAACATACAGAACAAACATAGTAGGAAACTAATTTGCTTTACAAAACGATACCGCGAAAATTGACGTTTGTAATTTTAACTGTGAGGTGCCTTGCAGGAAGATTGTAACTCATCCCAGAAGATGAGCCTGTTTTCAGCCCAGCTGTAGTTGTGATATGTCCTTTTGTAATCCAATCTTCGGAAAATGGTATGCCCATATTTGGCATGAACTAGTAGCTTGCTGTTAACCGGGGCATGCAATTAACCCAGAATGCCCCGTGGCCTACGCATTAAAAATAAATGTTTACTGTCCAGTGTTTTTCTTGTTCACCAGCAGCAATCCTGCCTAATATAAGTCTGTTAAACTCTCTGGATAGTAAAAAGATATTCAAGGGCATCTCACAGGCCGGAGTGTGAAGTGGTGTTCCCTGTGTGCTTATGGTTAAACAAGCTGAGCAAAGCAGCCCTCACGGCCTTGAAAGGGAGTTTGGCAGGGACCGGCGCGTAAGAAATGCTGCAGCGGGCCTCACAGAATTCCTCTTTTCTGTGGCGGTGTTGTACGAGACCCACTTGGCAGGGCCTCCAGATGCATGGAATCCTGAGTTGGAAGGTAGCCGATGGAGCCGCTCCCATCCGTGCTTAAGTCACGTTGCTGTGGCACAGTGATTAAGAGCTTGGCTGCTAACCAAAAGGTCGGCAGTTCGAATCCACCAGCCGCTCCTTGGAAACGCTATGGGGCAGTTCTACTCTGTCCTATAGGGTCGCTATGAGTCAAAGTTGACTCGACGGCAACAGGTGTTTTTTTGTTTTCTGACAGCACCCATGCCAAGAGGCTGCCCCTCCCTAAAAGGAGGCATACCCCCTGTTTGTCTGCTTGGTCCCTCCTCTAGAGTGGGGTCAGCCCTGCCCATTAGCTCCTCCTCCTCTTTCCCTGGAGGTGCTCCTCACCAGCCTCTGTTCCATTTTCTGGGGTGGGTTGCATGATATTTTTTCTGTCTTTAGCATCACAGCCCCCTGGATGAAATACTGGAGGATTGATGTTCACTCTGGAACAAACTTCCCCAACCCATCTTTTTCCTTTAAAGTTTTCTCATCCTTCAAGGCCCTACTCCATTGTCACCTCCTCTTTGATGCCTTGCCGCATCAGTACTAATTGCATGTTCCACCCGTCTTAGCTACCTAATGCTGCTGTGACACAGATACCACAAAGTGGGTGGATTTGAAAAACAGAAACTTATTTTCTCACAGTTCTGGAGGCTGAGTCCACCTCAGCAGGGTCCTGGTGGTGTCATTTCCTTCGTTGTCAATAAACCCATTGCCCTCCAGTTGATCCCAACTCATAGGGACACTAGAGTCCTTGCTCATAGCCCTGGGTATTTCTTGGCTCCTTGGTGTTCCTTGGCTTGTAGACAATCCTCACATAGCAACTGTCTTCCCGTGTGTGTGTGTCTGTCTGTCTGGTCTTTTTATGACCCATAAGTGAGGGTGATTAGGTTTAGGTCCCAGCCTACACTGGTATGACCTCAACCTGTTGATCGGTTATGTTACATTAGATTGCATTATGGAAAGTGATTATATCATATCATATCACATTGAATTATGAAAGGTAATCTGCTCCACCCAAGGTCAACTGATCTAATCCCATGTAACTACTCCATGACAGCAACTAGACTCATGTTTGGCCGAACCACTGGGAACCATAGCCTAGCCAGGATGACACATAAAATTCACCGTCAAACCACTGCACTGTCACCTTTCTTTGATATTCCTCTGTTACAACTCAAATCAAATTTCCTAGTATTATTGGTAGTTGACAGCACGCCTGGTTTCTTGACTGGTTGGTAAGCTGGATCTACATCTTGTTAGAGCTTAGGACTTCTGTTTTCAAATAGTAAGTGCCCGTGGATTGCCAAATTGAAATAGCACTGGACTGATTAGTAAGAAAGGAGCCCTGGTGGCGCAGTGGTTAAGCACTCAGCTGCTAACTGAAGGGTCTGCAGTTTGAACCCACCAGCTGTTCCGTGGGAGAAAGAGGTAGCAGTCTGCTTCCGTAAAGATTACAGTCTTGGAAATCCTATGGAGCAGTTCTACACTGTCCTGTAGGGTCGCTATGAGAGAGAATCGACTTGATGGCAACCAGTTTGGTTTGTTTTGGGATGTGTAAGTGTATGGACCAAGGTAATGCTCACTGCTGCAGCAGATGAACTTGTTGTTGTTGTTAGGTGCCGTCGAGTCGATTCCGACGCATAGCGACCCTATAGGGCAGAATAGAACTGCCCCATAGGGCTTCCAAGACTGTAATCTTTACAGAAGCAGATTGCCCCATCTTTCTCCCATGGAATAGCTAGTGGGTTCGAACCACTGACCTTCTGGTTAGCAACCGAGCATTTAACCACTGTACCACCAGAGCTCCTTATATTAGTTACTGTGAAATAAAATATTTCATTCCTCAGTTGCACTAGCCACATTTCAAGTGCCCAGTAGCCACATGTGGCTAGAGACTACCATATTGGATAAGGCAGATATAAAACATATCCCTCGCTTAGAAACTTCCCCTAAGTGGTGTTAAGCGCTAAGAAATCCACCAGAGACCGGTTGCTTCCGGGAGTTCAGTGTACTGAGAATCGCAGAATGTCTTTATGGCGCAGTGGGTTAAGAGCTACGGCTGCTAACCAAAAGGTCGGGAGTTGGAATCCACCAGCTGCTCCTTGGAAACCCTACGGGGCAGTTCTACTCTGTCCTGTAGGGTCCCTGTGAGTCGCAATTGGCTCGTCGGCAACGGGTTTGGTTTTGGGTTTAACCAGCCAACTCACCAGTTACTGTTGAGTGGACTCCGACTATGGTGACCCCACGTGTGTCAGGGTGAAGAGCCCTTGGAATTGATTAAACTCGTTTCTTTATCCACAAAGCCTGATTTACGCTGTTGTCAGAAAATGGGCTCAAAAACCCTATTTTGGAAGCCAAAGGTGTTATTTGTCCTTTTTGTCTTTGCATTCCAACTTTAACTATCCTAATCCTATTCCCTGGGTAGGGAAAAATGTTAATGCATTCACTTGCCAACCAAAAGGTTGGAGGTTCGAGTCCATCCAGAGGTACCTGGGAAGAAAGACCTGGCCATCTGCTTTCGAGAAATCAGCCGTTGAAAACCCACCAGAGCACAGTTCTACTTGGACACTCAGGGGGCTGCCATGAGTCGGAGTCAACTCATGGCGACTGGTTAATCTTCCTCAAGGCAGTGGGTTGCTCCCTGAACAGGGGGTGGCCCTTCTAGAAAATATGGAACAGAAACAGACACTAAGGTCGTTTTTAAGAATATGATCTCCGTTACTATTTTGTAACTTTCCTGTAGTGTAGCCAAGGTGGTAACAGTGCTAGCAGTTTGCATTCAGATACTAACTGAAAAGTTGGCGGGTTGATCCCACCCAGCTGTGCTGCAGAAGAAAGGCCTGGCAATATACTTCCAGCCAAGAAAACCCTAGGGGGCAGTCATGCTCTGTACCACACGGGGTCACCATGAGTCAGCGTTAACTCAACAGCAACAGGGTTTTATATGTATGCGTGTGCGTGTGCACCAAAAAGTGGGCTCATCTTGATAATTTCTTGGGAAAAATACCTGTTTCTTTCTGTGTGAGAGCAGGCACTCCGTCTCCCTAGATCGGCAGACTTCACATGAGCCCAGCCAGCCAGCCAAGATTTTTCGGTTTAACTTCAGCCCCATGTGCACTGGCCGCGATGTTTCCAGCATCCTAATGCAACCATTGTTATTAAGGCGGGGGGCTCCATGCAATTAGGGTGCCTGTAAAGCTAAAAAGCGGGCTGGAGGGTACTTCCTGGGAGGCCTCGTTTTCTCTTTTACCTGTTTCTTTGGTCCCTCTGCCAACTTCAGTATCTTCTCCTTCTGTAAAGCCTTCCGTGATATCCTTGACTTTCTCTAATTGCTGACTGATTTTTTGCCCCCCAGCACTTGGAGATAATTGGAATGCAATCTAAAGTGTGTGCTCTGTATAATATTTAACCGCCAGCCTCATGGAGGGAATGAACTTTGGAGAGGATGCCTTTGTCTCACAGTAGATCTGATGTGTCTCCAAACTATGTGATTTGAAAAGGTCCCTGTTAACTGCTGGTGTCCCTTTGTTACCTTTCTATGGCGATGTCCCTCTGCTGTGGCGTCATGGTGTACCCACGTGTGTGTGCTTCTTTTGGGGTGCTGTCTAAGCTCCTGGCCACGAAGGAAGATAAACCAGTAACCAGCTGTCCTCGAGTCGACTCTGACTCATGGCGACTCTGTGTGTCAGAGCAAAACTGTGCTCTGTAGGGTTTTCAGTGCTGATTTTGCAGAAGTAGATCACCAGGCCTTTCTTCCGAGGTACCTCTGGTTGGACTCAAACTTTCAACCTTTTGGCTAGCAGCCGAGCTCGTTAACTGTTCATCACCAGGGACTCCTGAAGGAAGATAGCTCTGTGTTTGTAATGCCCTGTGAGGTTGGGCCCCATTGAATACTGTGTCGACGGTGGTGATTAGACTCAGGCCCCCCAATCTTTGAATCTGGTGAGGGATAGAGCTAGCTTTAGAAGCCGTGGGATTCAAGGGGGAACTTAAGGAATGTCAGGACACCCTCTTTTCCTCAACCTTGACGAGTCTGTCACCAGATGAGAGCATGAGCTTCCTGTGACTTATATGCCTGACTTGGGTCACCTGCTGTTACTGTGGTCATTGTTGTCAGCTGCCTTCAAGCCGGCCCGCCTCATGGCGACCCCGTGCGCGACAGAATGAAGCATTGCCTGGTCCTCTCTTCATCCCTGTGATCGGCTGCAGATTGGACTGTTACGATCCATAGGGCTCTCGCTGATTTTTAGAACTAGATCACCAGGCCTTTCTTCCTAGTCTGTCTTAGTCTGGAAGCTTCGCTGAAACCTGTTCAGCATCCTAACAACACGCAAGTCTCCGCTGACAGGTAGGAGTGGTGCTGCCCATGAGGCGCACTGGCTGGAAATCGAACCCAGGCCTCCCACATGGAAGGCGGGAGCTCTACTGCTAAACCACTAGTTCCCCCTGCAAGGGTCTCCCCTTCCCAACTCTCAAAACGGAGAAAACAAATAAGCCCTGAAGACAGAGAATAGTGAAATATGTAATAGAGAATCCCTGTTGGCAAAATGGTTAAGCGCTTAGCTGCTAACCAGAAGGTTGGTGGTCTGAACCCACTTAGTGGTTCCATGGAAGAAAAAATCTGGTGATTTGCTTCCGTAAAGATTTAAAAAAAGGAAACAAAAACCCAAACCCAGTGCCACTGAGTCGATTCCAACTCATAGTGACTATATAGGACAAAGGAGAACTGCCCCATAGGGTTTCCTAGGCAGTCTGCTCCTGTAAAGATTATAGCCTTGGAAATCCTATGGGGCAGTTCTACTCTGACAGGGTCACTGAGTTGGAATCGATTAGATGGCAGTGGGTAAGTAAACTATGGTGTGCTCATCCATTCACTCAGCCAACATGTATAATCACTGGATGTGCTAGTCAAGGAGGCCTGGTGGCACAACGGTTAAGTACTGGGCTGCTAACCGAAAGGTTGGTGGTTCAGACCTACCTAGCAGCTCCTTGGGAGAAAGACCTGGTGATCTACTCCTGTAAAGATTACAGCCTGAGAAACCCTATGGGACAGTTCCACTCTGTCGCATGGGATCACTCTGAGTCGGAATCAGTTCAATGGCACACAACAACAACAACGAAAATACTGTATAATAGTAAAGTAAAATGTGACACCTCTCAGTGGAATTTATCCTTGGGTCTTAAATAGCTACATCACACCAGGATGCAAATGTCAGATGAGATCCCCAAGGTACCCTCCCTCCTCTCCCCGACCAAGGCTAATCTCAACACAGAGGAGTTAGTCCCAGAGAACTAGAGAAAGCGTGAGGAGAGCTGAAAGAAGTTCAGATTTTCAACAAAATATTTGAAATCCTGTTGAAAAACACAGTGAGAAACAATAAAATATGTCGTTGCATCCGTGCAGAGGTAGGCTGTAGATGTTTCTCCCCCTAGAAACCTTTAAGGCAGGGGACTGTCTCCCATTTTAGGATTAAGCATAACGCAGCCTGAAGTCAGAGAAAGGGCATGGAATCGGCCGCTCTGCATAATCCCAGCTGAGAGCATCAGTGATTCTATGAAATGTGCTTTTCTCCTAAAATAATTTATTTTGTGCTGGCAATATTTGTTTTGGGGGGTGGGGGATCCTTTATTTTAGAACAGTGTGTAAAATACTTTTAATACCTTGCGGCTTTGTTTTGTTTTCATGTTTTAAGATATAAAAAGACTTGAACAAAGTCACCTTTTTTTCTTCTTTTATTAAATGGCATTTTAGCTTTTAAAATCAGGTCATCAGATTTGCTGGGGCAAGCTGCATTTCCGTTTTTATACACAAGGGAGAGCTAAGGCCCTAGAATATAGATTTGGGTTTTGCCAAATTCCAGATTCTTTAGGAAGGGAATATTGAACTAATTAATGGGGGGAAGAGATGTGAATTGGTCTGGAGAAATCTCTAACAATAACTAAAGAGTTTTGATGAATTTCTACAATTTTATTCTTAAATCTATTGACTAAATTGATTTCACAGTGTTTGGACTTCAATGCGTTCCCTTTCAACAAAATTCAGTCGGGGAAATTTACCGTAACAGTCCTCAGAGGGCCAACTAAAACATGTATTAAAGGTTGGGAAATGAGAGAGACTTGTTCTGATGTATATTTAGAACTGTGATGCTTTGAAATACCTGGAGTTTCTGGTCTCCAGTTTTATCCTTTGAATTCCAGATTCGGTTCCGAAATCAACCTCAGTCATTGAAAGTAGCAGTGAGAAATTACTGGCTCTGGCTTACAGATGCTAATGAGCCCAAATAATTTCAGTGTCTTTAGATGGCATGGAGCCCTGGTGGGCTCAGCTCAGCTGCAAACCAAAAGGTCATCAGTTCAAATCCACAAGCTGCTCCTTGGAAACCCTATGAGGCAGTTCTACTCTGTCTTGTAGGGTCGCTGAGTCGGAATCGACCAGCTGGCAGTGGGTTTACACGGAGTAAACTGCTGCAGAGATATAAAGGGTTTTAGACGTGTCTGTTGCTTTTATTGAATCAAGATTTGGGTTTTGCCCTGTTTTTTTTTTTTTGTTTGTTTGTTTGTTTTGTTTTGAAGGTAAATTTATCGATAAGGCCGTAAGAAGAACATCTGCATTCACGGGGAGTGTGTGGAGTACAGCTTAGGAAGTCGGAGGCAGGACAGGGGACCTCACAGTCACTGAGCCTCAGTTGCTGGTGGCGAGCAGAGCTGTAGCTTTTGATGGCTGTCTGTCTGAGCGGTTTAGCACAGTGGTTAAAAGCATGAACCATGGAATCTGATGAACTGGGGTTCACATCACAGCTCCACACTACTTAGCTCAGTGACCTTGGGTGACCTCCCTTAGGTTCTTTGTCCTCTTCGTAAAATGGGGGAAATAATAGCACCTACTTGTAGGGTTTTCTGGGATTTAAATGAGTGTAACAGAATGTGGCATATAAGACAGGTTTTAAAAATAAACTATTAAGAGAAAACTTAATGGGTGATAGGAAGACAAGAAAAGATTTTCTCCTGTTCTGTGTCTTGAAAGTCAAGGTTTGGGCTGACAGGAGAAAGGCAAAGGGGGGATAAAGAGGAGCCCTGGTGGCCCAGTGGTAAAGAGCTTGGTGCTAACCAAAAGGTCGGCTGTTCGAATCCAGCAGCCGCTGCTTGGAAACCCTATGGGACAGTTCTGCTCTATCCTACAGGGTTGCTATGAGTCGGAATCGACTCCATGGCAACAGGTCTAGTTTGGTTTTCCTCACTCACTAATGGAATTGTTGTCGTTGGTTACTGTCGAGTTGGCTCCCACTCATGGCGACCCCGTGTTCAACAAAATGAAGCGTTGCCCAGCCCTGCGCCATCTTCACTGTCGTTGGCATGCGCCAGTCCATCGATGCAGCCACTGGGTGTTTTGAGTGCTTTCCTTCCCGGGGGGCCCATCTTCCAGCACTGTATTAGACAATATTCTATTATGATCCATCGGGTTTTCTTTGGCTAATTTTCAGAAGTAGATCACCAGGCCTTTCTTCCTAGTCTTTTGTAGTCTGGAAGCTCTGCTGAAACCTGTCCACCAAAGGTGACCCTGCTGGTATTTGAAATACTGGTGGCATAGCTTCCAGCATCACAGCAACACATAAGCCACCACCGTACGACAAACTGACAGACAGGTGGTAGTGAATGGAATTAAGATGACAAGCTTACCTGCTGAGGAAGTTATGGGGCGTGGCCACAGGTTCATTCACCCCGGATCTGGCGACCCCGACATCACCTGTCTTTACTCCGGTTCTCTATGTAACACTCCATCCTCTCAGGAAGGGCCTGGCCGAAGGGGAGGGCTCTGGGGCTAGTGATCAGGAGCCTGCAGCGCTGGTCCTGGCTCTGCTTCCAGCTAGGGAGGGCTCCCTTACCCTCCGGGGTTCACGTGCCCCATCTCTGGCTGGCAAGGTTCCTTCCCCCCAAGGAAGGCTAATCTCCCAAAGCACCTGCAGCCACTTTCACTATGGGTGGCTTCAGTAACGCTCATCCCTTCCCTATCAGCGTACACATGCGAGTAGCTGTGGGAAAGCAAATGCATTTCAGCACACATTTATAGAGCATCGATTAGGACGAGCCACGCACTGTGCTTGGCCCAGGGAACGGGGTGGTAATCGGCAAGATGCCATTCCTTCCAGTTGAGGCTGGCCCGCCTTGTTAGTGCAATTAAGAGTCAGATTTGAGATGCTATTAAAGACGATATTGCACAGTTAGCCACCTGGAAGAACTTGTCGAGAGCCGTTCTCCAAGTGCACGCAGATGTGAATTAATAGTGATGGAAACAGACTGTGAAGATGCCCTCAATGGTTTGTTGTTAACTGTTCAGGAAATCAGCAGTTGCAACAACACCGATTCCAGTTTATGCAGGAGTCCGAGTGCCAGCGCTCCGGGGGCGTTATTTACAAGTTTCCCTCTGCCCCTCCTCGGACTCTGGCAGCAGGAAGGGGGAGCCGCCTCTTGGCCCCCAGACACAGAAGTCAAAGGGGCCATCTCCTCTGTTCGCTGCGGGAGACTCAGACCTCTCCATTAGCAGCACATCTGTGCTCATATGGCTCCTACCCACCCTGCTTGGCCCCAAACCTTTTACAAAAGAAAAAGAGATTCAGGTGCCAAGATACTAAGGAGCTGGAGCACGAGACATTTGCAGATTCCTGGCGTCTCGGAGGAGAGTTTTCCTGTATGCTCAAAACAGGTCAGCTGGCTACCCAGAGAGGTCAGGAAGGACCGTTCCAAAACAGATACAGCTGGGGTCGGCCCCTGCCTAGAACCCTCTAGAGGCTTCCCACTGCCAGTGTAATTAAGCCCTAATACTTGGTCTGCGGAGCCCTGGTAGCCCCAGTGGTTGAGAGCTACAATGGCTGCTAACCGAAAAAGGTCGGTGGTTCGAATTCACCAGCTGTTCCTTGGAAACCACATGAACAGTTCTACTCTGTCCTATAGGGTCACTATGAGTCAGAATTGGCTCGACGGCAGCAGGTTTGGTTTTGGGTTTGACTTGGTCTGTAAGGCCAAGTTCATGGAGTCCCGGGAGGGCACAAAAGGTTAAGCATGCACCAGCCAAAAGGTTGATGGTTCGAACCCACCTAGAGGCACCTAGGAAGACAGGCCTGGCAATTTACTTCTGAAACATCACAGCCTTGAAAACCCTATGGAGCCGTTCTACTCTGCACACATGGGGTCGCCTTGAGTCAGGATCCACCCAATGGCAGCTAATAACAGCAATAAGGCTGAGGTCGTCTGGCCCCTGCCCACCCTGGGGTCCCATCGCCTCCCCTTGCTCTCTGAGCAGCGGCTGTGCTGGCTCTTTCTGGTCCGTGAAGAAGCTTCCAAGTGGCCATTGCTCGTCTGGGGAGGCTCTGACCCTCGTCTTCACATGACCATCGAGGTTCTCGTTCTAATGGTCTCTCCCCAGAGAGAGACCCCGACCACCCTAGCTGAAATGGCCAGCTCCTGCCATTGTCACATTGCTGCTGTTGTTGTCAGCTGCCATCCTGTCAGCCCTTCCTCGTGACGACCCCGTGCACAATGGAACAAAACGCTGCCTGGTCCCGCGCCATCCCCGTGATCATTTCAGATCTGACCATCATGCTCCATAGGGGTTTTTCCCCACTGGCTGATTTTCAGAAGTAGATTGCCGGGCCATGCTTCCTAGTCCATCTTAGTCTGGAAGCTTCACTGAAACCTGTTCAGCATCACAGCAACATGCAAGCCTCCACTGAGAGACAGGTGGTGGCTGCAGATGAGGTGCATGGGCCAGGAATCCAACCCGGGTCTTCCGCATGGAAGGGGAGAATTCTTCCACTGAGCCATCACCACCCCCCCACTATCACATAACTAGGCACATTTTCCTCATGACACCTGCCACTATCTAAAGTCTTTCTCCTTGTGTCCTTCGACTAGAATCAAAACCAAAAAACCAAACCTATTGCCCCTGAGGTGATTCCCAACTCATAGCGACCCTACAGGACAGAGGAGAACTGCATCACAGGGTTTCCAAGACTGTAATCTTTATGGAAAAAGACTGCCACCTCTTCCTTCTGCGGAGCAGCTGGTGGGTTTGAACTGCTGCGCCACCAGGGCTCCTTCCACTAGTACCGTATTTTTCCCAAATAATGTGCCCATGTAAATAAGACACCCTCACATATAATGCATGGAAATTATGAAATTAAGTAAAACAGTTCTGGCACAGCACACCCATGCGTATACCACACGTCTCCTAACATTTCCAGAAGTGAATTTCGGCCTCATTCACCCATCCTCCCATGTTACAGGTAAATTATTTCTGTTCAGTTTCTTTAATCTCCTGCTTTTGTGTATAAAAATAGTTCGAAAATGTTACTTTTGAGCATAATTGTATAATAAGAGTATAAGCCATGGTCAAGAAGTCATGGATTGATTGAGTTTGGTAGCCCCCCAGTAATTGGAAAATAAACCATCGAAACTGTGCATTTGTTTCTACTAATTTCAGTTGATAATACCTACTGTAAGTGAAGTTTCCACGTGATCAGAAATAGAAATTGAAGTCAGCTACGTGTAAAAAAAAAAAAATTGGCATAGCATACTTATGAAATTAACATGCAGGGGGTGGGTTTGCATGGTTGGCAAAAAACATATACTGTGCATGTTATTTGCATAAAAATACGGTATTAAGCTCCAAGAAAGCCAGGGCCCTTACTTGTCTTGTCTGCCATGTATCCTAGCACCTGGAGCAGCATCACTCTGGTGGGCACTCACGACTATTTGTGAATAAACAGCCAGAAATGAAGACTAGGGTGGGGGGAGATTGGGTTACAGCCCATGTCCTTTTGGCAAAGTTGGTTAAATAGTCTGTTTTCTGGATTAATGTGGGTCAAGGCAGAAATTGTTAGCATTCTTTCCCACTAGATTCTAGTGGCCTGTGTCTTCTCGTAAAGATTTCTTACTTAAAGGAATTCTAAAGGCATGCAGTTTTGATATAATAGCGCTTTTGAGCTTTTCAAGAATTTGAAGCCTCCATTCTAATTCCTGAACACCCTGATGATTATTTAAGTGTGCGTTAAAAAGGTCCAACCATTACTTCAACCCAGATATTCCTCAAAAATTCTCACCGAGTTTACAACAGCTGTCTTTTAGCTCAAACCCTTATTTCCTTTTCCAGCAAACACTGGATTAATACATATAACTCAAAAGTAAAGGACAATCAAAAGAACTCAATGAATTGGGTTCTCAGGCTTAGTTCTCTGCCAGAAGGTCCCCCCGAGGGAACGCTGACTTTAATTGCAATGCCGGATACCTTTTAGAGGGTTTCCTTTTTTTATTTTGTATTAAAGAATACTGAATTGTTAGAATCAAGGGAAAAAAATTGGATGAGACCATCAGACTTTGCTTTAGGCGGAAGTTTGGTTCTTGGTCTGCCGCTATTGCTGAAAGACAGCACTTACCATCAATCACCGTGCTCATGGCCCCGTGTAGAAAGTATATTCAAAATGCACGATGCTGGATTTTAGAATTTTTTTCCCTTCTTCTTGTAGAATATTTTCCCAATCGTTATTTAAAATGACATCACCCTCAAAGCTTCAACTTTATGGAGGCTGCCAGTTTTTTAATTCTTCGCGTCCACGGTTGCCTCTGATAATTCAGGGGGAGGAACATGGGCTCAGGCATCAGGATTTGGGGGTTCTGTTCCAGATCTGGTCATTAGTCTGCAGTGTGACATCTTGGATAAGTCACTTCACCTCCAGTTTCCTTGTCTGTAGGTTGGAGTCTTTGTGAAGGGAGTTGGAGGGGGAGTGGAGGGCAGAGAGCGCACGTCCCAGTCTCCCCTCCCTTGTCATCCTTTTCCTTCTCAATGGGTTTCCGCCTTACACCGGTTCCGGCTTCCACCAGGTTTCACTGTAGAGGGTTCGCGGAGGCATACTGTTTGTTTTCCGCCATTTTATCTCGTGTCATGTGAATCTGATGACTGACTGTTTCATTAGCTGCGTCTTTCTGCGTTTTTATAGTATTACCCAAATCGCCTGCACCGTGGTTATCTTTTTTTTCCTCTCTGTAAAGTTTAAAATGCTGTTTATTTGGAGGGATTTTTCCTCGTCATAAAAGCACAACGAGAAAAACAGAAGAGTAAAAGGAAAATAGAATCAAGTAGAATCTCCTTGACCTTTGCCCGTCCAGGTTGGAGAGAGAGCCAAGCCAAGTCGCGGACGGGGGTTATTCTGGTGCTGTTACGCCCAGAATTATTTTTAACCTGTTGTGAGGCTCAGCTCTTTTGTAGTCGTTTCTATAAATCCCAGCCCAGGACTCCCAGCCAGTCCCAGCCTGGTGTTAGCGGCACATGCTTGTCCTTTACACGTTCCGCGTTGAGAACGCCCTGCCTACTGGGCCCTCGGAGCCAGGATCGGCCACGGAGTAAGGCAGACATGAGTCTCGATGGTGCTGTTGCTCTCCGGGGCTGGGACTGACTTTTTTTATTTTTATTTTTCAAACAAACATGAAGGGGTGGTGGGGGCATGCCTTCCCACGAGGGAACAACAGTTCTCGCTTGCTCTCCTTAAACAGGGCTTCGGCCTCTCCATCTCAAGCTTCACAGCCTGTTTTCCCTTCTCACTTTTTTTTTTTTTTTTCCTTAAATTTTATTTTTGGTGAAAATACTCACAGCAAAACCTGCATCCATTCCACAGATTCTAGGTATATTGATCAGTGATGTTGGTTACATTCTTCACAGTGTGTCAACATTCTCGTTGTTTCTGTTCTGGTTGTTTCACTTCCGTTTACTTAATCTCCCTGTCCCTCACCCTTCTCGTCTGTGCTTTAAAATAGCTGTGTGACCCTTTGATCTGATTTTTTTTTTTTTCTAAGTAACACAATACTCAAGGGTGACAATCTTTACTCTTTGGGCTAAACTGTTATTTAGTTTAAAGGTGATTTCAGGGGACAGTTTCAATTCAAGGTGTGAAGAGCAACTCAGGACCATGGTCTCAGGGACTCCTCCAGAATCAGTAGGTCCAGTTAGTCTGGATTCTTTAGGAATTTGAAGTTCTGTTCCACATTTCTCTTCGTTTTTATCAGGACTTCTCTATTTATGTTCCTGATCAGAGCACTCAGTAGTGGCAGTCCCTTCTCTTTTAAAGATGATTTTTTCACCTCCCTTGAAGGTCCCTGGGTGACACAATTTGTGCTCAACTATTAAAAGTTTAGTGGTTTGAACCCACCCAGCAGTGCAATGGAAGAAAGGCCTGTCTACTTCCATAAAGATTACAGCCAAGAAAACTCTATAGTTTGGGTGCTATAAATACCAGCACCAACCATTTACCCAGCCATTTACCCAATCGCCTGACTCCGACTCACGGCGACCCCAGGTGTGTCAGAGTGGAACTGTGCCCCATAGGGTCTTTGGTGGCTGGTTTAGGGACAGTGGATCGCCAGGCTTTCTTCCTAGTCTGTCTTAGTGTGGAAGCTCTGCTTAAACCTCCCCAGCATCATAGCAACACATAAGCCTCCCCTGATAAACAGGTGGTGGCTGTGCGTGAGGTGCACTGGCCAGGAATCAAACCTGGGTCTCCCGCATGGAAGGGGAGAACTCTACCACTGAGCCACCACTGCCTCCTGCAGTTACCCCTCTTGTGGGTTACTGTTAGAGCCAGCTCTGACTCCTGGCGCCCCCATGTGTGTCAGAGTAGAACTGCGCTCCGCAGGGTTTTCAGTGGCTGATTATTTGTAAGTAGATAGTGAGGCCTTCCTTCCAAGGTATCTCTGACTGGACTCGAGCCTCCAGCCCGTGGATTAGCAGCAAGTGCATTAACCGTTTGCACCAGCCAGAGACTCCACATCACATTTAAATCCTTTTAGAACCCCAGTATAGTGTTATTTCTTCCAATTTACAGACAAGGTACTAAGTTTCACAGGCATTGAGTATGGGGTTTGGATTCAGGATTTATTTCACAGCAGGAATATTTGCATAATGAATGCAGAGTTCATAGCCTTCTGTATTTTGAAAATGTATGTCATCTCAAGGCATGGGACAATGGGGGATTCGTTAAAAGACAAGTAAATCCTAGACCAGTTGGCAACCCCTTTGCCGGCGGAGCCAGCCTCTCCCTGGCCTGTCAATTCTGGTCGCTTCTTGGAAAGGTGCAGGGGCTCAAGCCAGATCAGCAACAGGTGAGTCTCTTGATGCCTGAGAACTTCAAAGCAACCCTCCTAGAGGGGCTATGAGACATAACTCAGGTGGGCTGATAGCCTTGCCACTTCCAGAGAGAGGCTCCTGGTAGGCGTCCTGCCGAGCAGCAGGGCCAGGGGGGCTCCCAGGACTGCAGGTCAGTTTCTTCCCCCTTCTTGTCTGCTTCGCTTCCAGGGAGGCCAGGGTCCTGCCTGTCCTCATCTTTACCACATTCAGTCCAGTTGCTGCTCTGCCTTTGAAGGAAGTAAGGTGGATCTCCATAGCTCCTCAGCCCCTGGGTGACTTCGATGGCCCTGTTTGCATAGAGGGTGGGATGCCTTACATAAGCCATTTAACTCTCAAACCTCCAGCAAGGCAGGAGATTGTGTAATTAAACAGTTAAAATAAAGACAGCTTAAAGAGGTGGGCTGGAGCAGGACAAACAAAAACCTTCCTTTTGCCCCACTTAGCTGGCTTGTTGTAACTCGCTGTTTAATTGTATCGCTTTCCTTTCAATAGTAATTTAAGCCCAGTGTTGGGGTGTGTGTGCTTCTGGGGTAAACCCTGTTACTGTGTAAACGCAGAGGCCTGAACAAGAAAGGCTTCATTTTGTTTCAGCAAGATTTTAGGGTCCCACTGTTGAGCAAGGCATCAATCTAAGAGCCTTTGGAGGCAGTTTTAATTAAAATGATTTTTCTAGCCCTGAAAGGGGATTTCAGGCTGATAGGAGATTCAGACGTGTATTAAAACAAACAAAATAACTCATACAAAGCAGAATTAAAAGTGGATTACAGGCACCTGTAAGGGATTGTGGCCGTACAGGGGAAGGGAGGGTATTGGGTGTGGAATCATAAAAGAAAAGGCCTTTTAGCCGTTTCTTAAAAGGCGAGTGTGGTTTAGACGGGAGCGGAGGAACAGAATTCTGGCCTAAGGGAACTTTTTTTTTTTTTTTATTGTGCTTTAGATGAAGGTTTACAGAGCAAATGAGTTTCTCATTAAACAATTAATATACATATTGTTTTGCGACATTTGGTATCAACCCCACGCCATGTCAACACTCCCTTCTCCACCTTGGGCTCCCTATTACCAGCTTTCCTGTCCCCTCCTGCCTTCTCGTCCCTGGGCTGGTGTGCCCCGTTAGTCTCGTTTTGTTTTATGGGCCTGTCTAATCTTTCGCTGAAGGGTGAACCTCAAGAGTGACTTCAATACTGAGCTAAAAGGGTGTCAGGAGCTGTACTCTTGGGGTTTCTCCAGACTCTGCCAGGCCAGTAGGTCTGGTCTTTTTTTGTGAGTTAGAATTTTATTTTACACTTTTCTCCAGCTCTGTCCGGGACCCTCGGTTGTGATCCTGGTCAGAGCAGTCAGTGGTGGTAGCTGGGCACCATCTATTTGCGCTGGACTTAGTCTGGTGGAGGCCGTGGTAGTTGTGGTCCGTTAGTCCTTTGGACTAATCTTTCCCTTGTGTCTTTGGTTTTCTTCATTCTCCCTTGCTCCTGATGAGGTGAGACCAGTGGAGGATCTTAGATGGCCGCTCACGGGCTTTTATGACTAAGGGAACCGGATGTTGTTGTGTGCCGCCAAGTCGAATCCAACTCATAGCGACCCTGTGACAGAGTACAGCTGCCCCATAAGGTTTTCTAGGCTGTAATCTTTACAGGAACAGAGCATCAGGTCTTTTCTGCCTCGGAGAGGCCGGTGGGTTCTAACCACTGACCTTTTGGGTAGCAGCCTAGCACTTAACTACTGCACCATCGGGGCTCCTGAGGGAACCACGTGGAGGTGTGAGTATAGGTGACTGGTACTGTAACCTGTAACCTTGAGCGTTGGGCCCATGGAGCGTTTACAGAGCTCGGACTGGAGCGGACCAACTAGGCTGACGCCAGACCCTTGAGGCTGTGCATGGCCAAAGCACCAGGGCTTTATTCTACTCCACGGAAAGAATGCAGAGCCTGAACGTTTTTAGTAAAGAGGGCCAATGATGTGGACCTTCTTTTAAGCAGAGAGAAGACATTGTAAAGGGTGAATCGAAAGGGGCAAAGAGAGAGGGCAGGAAAACCCTTAAGCGAGGCTGTTACATTTGATCAGGTGAGCAAGAAAACCTGGCTGGGAGATGGAAGGGAAAAAGATGGCTTATTTTAGAGGTAAACGACGTGATGACTCGCGGAAGTATAGGCAGGCGATCAAGGAACCTGATGATTTTAGAGATTCTAGCCTGGACAGGGGGTGGGGCTGGGAATGATGTGCCGCCCTTAGATAAGGTGGGGGTCCAGGAAGAGAAAGGTTTGCCCAGTCCGAGGAAAAGTAGTCAGTTTAATTTGGGATATGTTTGGTAGGACACTGGAAATCCCAATTGGTAACTCCAAAGAGAATTCCAGGCTAGAGAGAGAATTCTGGAGTCATATTCATTGAAGTGCTCTTTGAAGCCACAGGGGTAAGATGGGGCCCCAGCATCCAGAATGGAGGACTGGTTCCCTCTCAGGTACCTCCCGTCAATAACCAGGGACTGCTCAGAGAACACCCATCCATATGGAACGGTGTGAATCTGTGTCTGGCAGCTCAGCAGGAGGAAACCCATAAAGCAGCCCCCTCTGGAAGTGGAGAGGTTAAAAGTCCACCCAAGATGTGTCTCATATCCCTTCTAGGAAAGCAGTCTTGGACTTCCCACCAGCTAGCCAGTCCTCCAAGGGTCATCAAGAGACTCATCTGTTGCCAATCTGACCCGAGCTCCAGGATCGATTAGTGATGTCTGCTGCAGACTCAGAAAGGGCAATTGGCCACATTTGATTGCATGTTTACAATCCATGAGAATTAAAAAAAAAAAAAAGGCCAAAGGAAAGCTTGGTAAATATGCATTTAAGGGGAGAAAACCGTGGCTAGAAAAGGTAGGGATACACCAGACTGTAGCATTATAGGAAGAAGAGATTTTAAGTAAGGAGCAGTCAAGGAGAAAGCAAATAAAATAGGTTTTAGACAAGACTTGTAGATATAGGAATTAAGAAGCCTTTGGAAACTTGTGAAAAATAGTAATTTCCTCGAAAAGGAGGTTAAAAAAAGAAGTCAGATTTCTGGCTGTTAAGGAAGTTTTCTTGTGGCTAAGAAGTAGAATCATCAGAATAAGTGACTGTAGGGGTTTGAGGGAAATGGGATGGCAGCTCGAGTGTGAGGTAGGGAAGAAACAAAGTTTGATTTTAGAGCCTGTAGTTTTGTATCTGAAGGTTAAAACAAATACGTAGAACAAATACCAGTGGTTGAGAGTTCAGCTGCAAACCAAAAGGTCGGCAGTTCGAATCCACCAGCTGCTGCTTGGAAACCCTATGGGGCAGTTCTGCTCTGTTCAAAGGGTTGCTGTGAGTTGGAATCGAAGGCAAGGATAGAACAAATACACTAAACTCCACACCAGGGCTTATTAAATTGATACACACCTACGAGCGGTTTTCCAGGGAACCCGGTCTAAAAGCTGAATTTATATTTGCTGTATTTATAGTGGAGGTCTCTGCATGTCACAGTTTGCGTTCAGCTACTAACCAAAAGGTTGGCAGTTAAAAAGTCCACAGAGGCACCTCAGAAGAAAGGTGATCTACTTCCAAATAATTAGCCACTGAAAACCCCGTGGAGCACAGTTCTACTCTGACACATGGGGTCGCCGTGAGTCAGAGTTGACGACAACTGGGCGGTGATATTTAGTAGCTAACTTTTTTCTCGTTACTGTGCTAGGTACTGTGGGGAAATTGAGAAAAATAAGACATTGTGTAAGAAACAAAAAATCAAAATGATCTGGCACAGTTGAGGAAGATTTTGAGGGGGAAATAGGAGCTGAGCATCAAGGCAGGGGGTACAAGGCACAGGGGATTGGGAAGGACACCAGGTGAGAGACGTGTGAGAGAATTCACAAAGGTGGGAATAAAAATGGCATACTATGCTATGGCATTGGATGTGTGTGCCCCGTACTTGCAGAATGTTTCCCGTAGGGGAAATATGGCAAATCAGATAGGGCAGGGTCCGGGCAGGGAGGCTTAGAATTGATTTCCTGAGGGTAACTTAGGAACTTGAGTAGGGTAGTAATGAAGAAAGAAATATTTCTAAGATCTGACCAATGGGTTGTAGCCCATCACTATTTAGAAAAATTCAGAATCAAGAATCAAGCTATTAAGTGTTACTACAGGGGAGAAAATGACTGGACGACAAAAAAAGGCAAGCAAGACAATATGACCGTCCTTGGGACCCCCTTTAAGAAAAGATTCAGTCAGGATTTTTATTTCTTCACCAGTTTATAGAAGTCTAACCCATTGCCGTCAAGTCGATTCTGACTCACAGCTACCCTATAGGACAGGGTAGAGCTGTTCCGTAGGGTTTCGAAAGCTGTAATCTTTCTTTTTTTTTTTTGATGTTTTTTATATTGTACTTTAGACGAAGGTTTACAGTACAAATAGTTTCTCATTAAATAGTACACATATTGTTTTATGACCATGGTTAACAACCCCAGGACGTGTCAACACTCTTCATTCTCAAACTTGGGTTCCCTATTACCAGCTTTCCTGCCCTCTCTTGCCTTCTAGTCTTTGTCCCTGGGGTGTGCCCCTTTAGTCTCCTGTTGTTTTATGGGGCTGTCTAATCTCTAGCTGAAGGGTGAACCTCGGGAGTGACTTCATTACTGAGCTAAAAGGGTGTCTGGGGACCGTACTCTGGGGGTTTCTCCAGTCTCTGTCAGGCCAGTAAGTCTGGTCTTGTTTTTTTTTTATGAGTTAGAATTTTGTTCTATATTTTTCTCCAGCTCTGTCTGGGACCCTCTGTTGTGATCCCTGTCAGAGCAGTCCCAAAGCTGTAATCTTTATGGAAGTAGACTGCAACATGTTTCTCTCATGGAGCAACTGGTGGATTCAAACCACCAACCTTTAGGTTAGCAGCCAAGCACTTTTAACCACTGTGCCACCAGCGCTCCCCTGCATATATATGTATATATGTGTGTGTGTGTATGTATATATACACATGTCTGCATATATGTACATGGTTAGGATGTATGTGTATTCTAAACTGATATGTTAATGTGTATGTGTGTGTGCATGTATATATGCTTACACAACACGTGTGTATATCTATACATGTGTGTATATATATATGGTTAGGATGTGTATGTGTATTCTAAACGTATGCACATATATGAAATTGCAGCTACTGGCCCCAGCTGCCCAGCCCCTCTCCTTCCCTTTCACATGGTATACTCTTTGTTATCTCCTGTGGTCTTCGGCTGCTTTGTGGTTCCCACTTGTAACATCTCGGGCCCAGGTGCTACCTCGTGACCTTCATTCAGCTTCAGCTCCCACACCAACTGGACATGACCTTTCATACCTGCAGGGAGCTAGGAGCTTGCCTTGTTAGGAGAAGGGAAATGATGGGCTGAGCCGATCGCCCTTGCTGTTTATGCAGAGACTTCATGCCAGGCCCTGCCCAAGCCTCGAGGCAGCCAGCTGAGAAAGGTGAGACCAGGACAGGGAACATGGTCACCTGGGCAGCAGGTGCTGTGGTTGGGGCTGTTTTCTTGGATTGTAGGATGGACATGAACGATAAAGGCTGCCATCACTTCTTCAAGGGGATGTGTCATATATATGCCGGCAGTTCTCACTTTGCCCCGTACCAATATGTATGTATTTCCATTACTACAGTATAGTTAAATAATAATAAATCT
The DNA here is from genome assembly GCF_000243295.1 of Trichechus manatus latirostris. Lineage (NCBI taxonomy): Eukaryota > Metazoa > Chordata > Mammalia > Sirenia > Trichechidae > Trichechus > Trichechus manatus. The sequence goes on from NW_004443961.1 coordinate 1,836,255, forward strand.
CATTTCCGTTTCCAGTTGCCTTCAAGTCAGGTCTGACTCATGGCAACCCCAGGTATGTCAGGGTAGAACTGTGCTACATACGGTTTTCAGTGGCTGATTTTCAGAAGTAGATTTCCAGGCGTTTGTTCCGAGCCACCCCTGGTTGGACTCAAGCCTCCAACCTTTTGGTTAGCAGGTGAGCACATTAACGATTTGCACCACCCAAAACCTGTTGCCATTGAGTCGATTTCGGCGCATAGTGACCCAGTAGGACAGAGTAGAACTGCCCCGTAGGGTTTCTAAGGCTCTAATCTTTGTGGAAGCAGACTGCCACATCTTTCTCCCGCAGAGCAGCTGATGGGTTCGAACCACCGACCTTTCCTTAGCAGCCGAGTGCTTAACCACTGCGCCACCAGGGCTCCTTGCACCACCCAGGGCCTCCATAAATTTCATTCACCGTGATATATTAACTGGGAGTCACTGCATAAAGTACAAACTTTGCCGCTAGCTATTCAGTGCACAAATCACTACATGGGTAACACATCCTGGTAAGTGACCAGTCACATCACTTCCTTCACCGTCTGCGGTGACTGGTCACTGTGTATCTGGTATTCCCTCCACGGCCCAGACAGCAAAGCGTGTAGTTGTGTTGCTTCCGTGTTTCCCAGTGACAGCCCCACGTGACATTTTACAAAAACGGATAACAAAAGAGGGAATCAGCCAACAAAGATGAACACACAGCAAAGAAACAAAAAGTAAATAACGCAGGAAGTGAGACTGGATGTGATGAGAAGATTTGAAAATGGCAACAGCAGAGTGGGGATAGAACGAGGCCTAGGTCTGCAGGAAGCTTCCGTGCCAGCCATGTCGATAAAGTTAAAAGCGTATAAAAAACAAGGTAAAGTCCCCTCATCGTCTTAGTTTAAATTGCATTAGGAACACAAAGCTACTTAATGGTTGAAATGGAACATTTGCTTCTACTTTGGATTAAAGACTAGAATTAAAAACAAAAAACTGATCAGTTTGGCAGGCATTCAGGCCAAAGTATTCAGGCCAAATTAGTTGCCACGTGGAAAGGAGACAGTAATTACAGGGAGACTGAAGAACAGCCTTTACTGCCACTCAAGGCTGGTGTCATCCGAGTTGGCCGAATGGATCAATGTTGCCGCTGGCGCCGATGAGGATGCGGTGGTGAAACTCGCACCAGGGTTCCAAGGGTTAGTTAAGGCAGGTGGGCATGTTGGCCATCACCTACTTAACAGCTATGTGTTGGAGACTAGCATAGCACACTAGTTAAGGGAATGGTCTGTGAGGCCAGACTTCCCAGAGTTCAAATCCGGGCCCTGCCGCTTGCTTCTGCGTGACCTTGAGCAAGGCGCTTCGTCTCCTGTGCCTCAGTTTCCTCATGTGTAAAACCAGGATCATAATAGTACCTACCTCATAGGGTGGTTGTGGTATTTCAGTGAGTAAACCAGTACCAGTTCATTCGGATCATTTCTGACTCCCGGCAGCCCCGTGTCTGTCAGAGAGAACTGTGCTCCATGGGGTTTTCAGTGGCTGATTTGTTGGAAGTAGAGTGCCAGGCCTTTTTGCCGAGGCACCTCTGGGTGGACTTGAACCTCCCCCCTTTTAGTTAGCTGCGGAGCATGTGGACTGTTCGCACCCCCTCCCAGGGGCGCTGATCGAATGAGTGAACGTCTGTAAAGCACTGGGTGCCTGGCAACGTGGGCAGCAACATGAAGACGCTGTTACTACTGTCGTTGCTCAGCGGTTGTGGTGATATCAGAAGCAATAATGATGCCGTGGTGTCTTAGATGTATTGGAGTTTAGGACTCTTTCCTTCCTGTGTTCCGTGGTCTCAAACGACTGTGCTTTAGATTAACTTTTGTGTTGTCTTCCTTCCTCATTAGGCTGTTCATGGTCATTGTTCATCTCTGCCTCCAGCAGAATAAGCAGCCCACCCCCTCCAGCCTCTCCTTTTCATTTGATACTTTAACCACATGGGGTGGTGAACCAGAAACTCTGTCTTGCTGTGGTGGCAGGTAACCCTGGATGAAGGCTCAGTTCTTCATGAACAGGGCCCGTCCATCAAATTGTCATGGAATTTTTCTGGAGCCATTGAGGCTAGATAAACACCCATAATTATTGTCCTGAGATAATCTTTAAATTTTAAACCAAAAATATTCTCTGAAGTCTTCTTTAAACCAAACAGTGTTGTTGTTGTTAGGTGCCATCGAGTTGGTTCCAACTCATAGCCACCCTGTGTACAACAGAATGAAACACTGCCCAGTGCCTGGTCCTGCACCATCCTCATGATCGTTGTGATGCTTGAGCCCATGGTTGACAGCCGCTGTGTCGGTCCATCTCATTGAGAGTCTTCCTCTTTTTTGCTGACCCTCTACTTTACCAAGCATGATGTCCTTCTCCAGGCACTGGGCTCTCCTGATAAAATGTCTACAGTACGTGAGACAAAGTCTCTCTCCCCATTCTTGCTTCCGAGGAGCATTCTGACTGTACTTCTGAGACAGATTTGTTCCTTCTTCTGGCAGTCCATGGTATATTCAGTATTCTTCGCCAAACCAAGCAATAGTTTAGCTTAATTAGTAAACTATGTCTGCCTTGAGCACTGTGCTTTTTTAAGAACTATCTGTATGGGATCAAATTGACAACAGCAACTCTAAAGGTTAGATAGGAGCCTCAGAGGGCAGAGTTTGTATTAATGTGGGAGAAACAACCAAGAGAGGAGGCTGAGAATAGTTGCACAACTTGCAGAATGTGATCAGTGTCACTGAACTGTACACATATAGAACTTGTTGAATTGGTATGTTTTGCTGTGTCTGTTTTCAACAACAACAACAAAATATTGTTGGAGAGAACCATTAATTGGGCTCAGATGTCATACTCACGAAGGACCTCCAATTTGCCGTTTGCTATTCTCTCCAGAGAGGTTATGCTCCCAGTCATTGTATTTTACCTGCCTCTCCTAAAAGCATTATGTTATTCTCGGAAGTATTGAAATTGCACCATGATTTCTCACCCATTTTGGCCATTCCTTCACTCCTCTAATACATTGAGAACCTTGAAACACAGAGCGGCCTGGGTCTTCCTGGGAAACCCTGCTCCTGACCCAGTGGGTGGAGTTCCGGCTGTGTTAGGGGACGTTGGTGGTAACTGGATAAGTGGTCTCGGGATAAGAAAGTGCAACTGTATTTCTTTTGGCTCTCTGCTGTTTCTCAAAGCCTCTCATGGGCTCCCAGGTTCTCTTGGGTTCTTGGATTCATTCCCCACAGGGTACTGGAGCACAGAGGTGCCCAGCTCCTAGGTACAAAGCTGTCAGCACGTTAGGTGCGTAATCTGGCAGCATCTGCAGGGGGCTGGAGCACAGAGGT
>NW_004443961.1:1839722-1898463 GCF_000243295.1 Trichechus manatus latirostris
AGCTGTCAGCACGTTAGGTGCGTAATCTGGCAGCATCTGCAGGGGGCTGGAGCACAGAGGTGCCCAGCTCCTAGGTACAAAGCTGTCAGCACGTTTGGTGTGTAATCTGGCAGCATCTGCAGGGGGCTAGAGCACAGAGGTGCCCAGCTCCTAAGTACAAAGCTGTCAGCACGTTAGGTGTGTTATCTGGCAGCATCTGCAGGGCCCATTGTTTTGGGGGTTGCCCTCTACTAAATCTAAAACTCAATCCCTGAGCGCAGTATTGTGCTCTGGGCACCTGTGGGTTCTTATTCGATAAAATCAGTTGCTGTCAAGTCAGTTCCAACTTACGGCAACCCCGTGCATGTCACAGTAGAACTGCGCTCCATGGGGTTTTCAGTGGTTATTTTTTTGAAAGTAGATCGCCAGGCCTTTCTTCTGAGGCACCTAGGTGGATTTAAACCACCAGCTATTTAGTTGGTAGCCGAAGGTGTTAACCATTTGTACCACCCAAGACCTCCTCTTAGTCAGTGAACCAAAAAAAAAAAACCCAAGCCCCTTGCCATCGAGCTAATTCCGACTCCTAGTTACCCGGTAGGACAGAGTAGAACTGTCCCATAGAGTTTCCAAGGCTGTAAATCTCTACGGAAGCAGACTCGCACGTCTTTCTCCCAAGGAGTGGCTGGTGTGTTCGAACCACCAACCTCTTGGTTAGCAGCCAAGCGCTTAACCACTGAGCCACCAGGGTTCCTTAGTTGATAGTGTGGTTTAAATAATTTTTACATTCCTTATACTCTTTTTCCTCTTCCCAACCCCAGATAGCTTTGACCTGAAATGCTGTACTCACTCACCTTTCCAGCCTCGAGTCTCTGTTGTATGTTATGATTTCCCTTGACTCCCCCACCGCCCCCCCAACCCCAGTTCCCTTATGTCACACAGGGGAAGAGAAAGTCTTGGTTCATTTTTGCAAAAGTAACCTGAGGTTGTGAACAAGAACCTGAAAAGCTCACCGTTCCAGAAATTGAGTTAAACTGAGGCTCAATTTGCTTTCCCCTTTGTGGCCAGTGTTGTCACTGCTGGTACAAATGGTTAGCGTGCTCAGCTGCTAACGGAAAGGTTGGCAGTTCGAGTCCACCCAGAGGTGCCTCGGAATAAAGGCCAGGCGATCTACTTCCAAAAAATCAGCCATTGGAAACCCTAGGAAGCACAGTTCGGCTCTGACATACAGGGGGTCACCGTAAGTCAGAATCAACACAGTGGCAACTGTTTTTTGCTTGTGTGTGTGTGTGTCAGTCAGCATTATACAGTTGAGTCTCCAACCCAGGAAGAGCTGGGAGTAGCATCCAAGTTGCCTGACACGATGAATGAAATAAGAAGTGAGAGTCTGTTGAATTAATGTCATCCTTTATTGCACCACATTAAAAAAAAAAAGAAAAAAAGATACGTTTAAAAAAAAAAATCCTCAGTCAACAGATCATCTCTTAAATTTTTGAGACATTCGTTAACAAAATTATCAACTTTGGGAATATGTATGGATATTTGCTTAGTAACATTGGAATGAATAAAGAGGGATTTTTTAACCTCTAGTCACTGGCCAGGACAAGACCGAACGTGCTACCTGTAGAAATACTAACTAGGCTTGAGTTCTGAAGGAAAGCTAGCAAGAATTCACTGTTCTATGCGTTGCAAGTTGAGCTGGTAGGAGCATGTATAAGCCTGCAGTTGTTTGGGGTTTTTTTCCCCTAATATTTCGGGAATCTGACGTTATGTATACTTTTCTAACAGGGTGCTTTTGAGGGTAAAAATAATAAAAAAAACTTTATCATTGTCCAAAGCTCTAAGTCCAAAGTGCTGTATCCAGAAGTAGTATTAACTCTTTGAGAAGGAGTGCCACATTCAAGCTTTTGTTGTTAAGTATTCCTATTGTAAGAAAAATTCTCATATATGAAACTTCATTAAAAACTCCACTTTTTGTTGTTGCTGTTTTTGAAGTGCGTTGGATTTATGCATGGCTTCTAGGGCCTCTCCGGGGGTCAGTGGGGCTTGAGTGAGGTTCAGCCAGGTGCCGTCAAGTCCGTTCCACACTTGGCAACCCCGTGTGTGTCAGAGTAGAACCGTGCTCGATAGGGTTCTCAATGGCTGGTTTTTAGGAAGTCGATCACCAGGGCTTTGTTTCCAAGGCACCTCTGGGTGGACTCCAACCTCCAACCTCTGGGTTAGCAGCCCAGTATGTTAACTGTTGCACCACCCAGGCAGGGCGTCCTGAGCGAGCTTTAGCCTCCCTAAGTATTGGAATTGAGTTTGGTGATAGGTGAGTTGTTCTCAGGAAACTGCCTTCTTTAGTGCTTAGCCCTCAGCTCTGTAGCCCCAACCCTACCCCTCACGGCATCCTAGAATTCTCTTCTAGAATCCCACCAGGGCTCCTAAGGGACCACCAGGAGGGGAACCCCAGAGAGAGAAAGAACAAGCCTGTGGGGAGAGGCGTGATATTCACGTGTTAGAGTGATATATGGAATGCTGAATTTCCCCTTTCATAAGAAATTTCCCATGTGGTGTCTAGATAGCTGCCTTTAGAATTGCTCCTTTAGAATGTCCTTAAGATGGTGTGTTCCACTTGTAAGAGCCGGGCCACGCTGGACTAAGGGATTCATGGGTGACAAAAGGCAGCCACAGTGACACCGTGTGCTAGAGTTGGTGTGTGACGTTCTGTTTGCTGGTCTCCGTTTATTCATAATCACGGGTCCCTTCTGCTGTATGATACCGTCAAGTCGGGTCCTGCATTATGCCGCCCGTTTGAGAAGAACAAGGACAACAATGACTTTCTGGACCTTGCGGGTTTTGGGAAAAGATGTAGCGTGTGTCAGGGTGGCAGAGAGGGACAGCACTGGCCCCATGTGTGTCAGATCCCAGGGTCTGCCATGTGCTTTGCAAGCTGCAAAGTGTTTTCTCTAGAAACAGCCCATCCTGCACCACTGTTGCCTGCGTTTTGTGATCAGAACCTAGACAATGCCTTCTTTAGAATTCAGTGAAGAGGCAGCCAGCTTGTATGTTGTCCTTGTGCCCTGTGTCATCAACATGCATTCTTTCAAGGAAAAAAATAAAGGAAAGAAAGAAAGAGGGGAAAGAGGAAAAAAAAAAAAAAAAAGATTGCCATCCAGTGGAGGAAAGAGTAATTCCCAGCTCCATTCAGGAAAAATGCAAGCTGAAATATGCTTAACTCTTTGAACTTGGCTGAGGATTTGATCACCATCTGGCTTTTTTTTTTTCCCCGTGGCGTCCGGAACCAAACGGGTGCAGTGTGCCTTTAAGGAAAGAGGTGGCTCCCCAAACTTCCCTGTAGTTGTGGCTCACCGTTTTCTCGGTAGGGCAGGAAAGCGTTAATTTCTTATTTGTACACTTTTTTGTCCGCCCCGACTTCCTTCCTATTCACTTCATTAAATCTAGAGGCAGTTCGGCATGGGAGCCGTCTGTACGTTAAATTAGGGCTGCACTTTTGCGCAACACGTCACCAGTCGGAAACTGGGGGTTTGCTCCTGTGATTTATTTCATTATTGTGCTGGTAAAAGGTTTGGAAGGGAATTCTTTTTGGGGGTAGGACTTTAGCATTGTGTAGCAAAAAAAGATTTTTTTAAGTTTGCGCCCCCACCCCCCGCCCTAGCATTGGGTTGAGTCCGTTGAATGATTTTTTTTTTTTTTTTAAAGAAAAGAGCAGTTTAAAATCTCCATGAATAATTTTACTTACAGGCAGGAGTAATGGTACTCTACTCTTTAAGTATGAAAAGCATCGGGCAGTATTTTGTGGATTGATTTCCATTAGAAAGACCCGTAGAAATCCCACAGCCTCGAAAGCTGCGTATGGATGGTTTGGGGTCTTGGGGGGAGGAGGGAAGAAAGATGTTTTGTGGCTCTGTGCATTCCTGCATAAAACCTTAACATTAGGGGAAGAATGGGCCGACTTTGCGTGTTTTCCTGGTCCTTCCAAAACCTAAATTTAGTAAGAATGTGCACGGACTAGCCATTGTAATAAAAATTGCTTCCCTAGTTCTGTTTGCAATTTTAATTTGTTTTCGCTTCTTAGCTACTTACAGATTTCAAGACTGAGAAGTCCAGTAATCAAATATCAAAAGCTCATGCTTTGTTCCCTTTTTGCAAAATTAAAGGGGGTGGGAGAGTGAGAGTAGAAATACTGCTTTTCACAGCTCCCCCCTCTTCATTTATCCCACCGAAAAAGAAAATAATGAAAATTTTTTACGGCGTGAAAACTGAAAGTGAAGTGTCACAGTCGTTGGGGATTTTCCTTAAAGAGAAAGAATAGCGTATTGAATTCAGATCTCTGAACCTTCTCAGCACGTTGCTTTGACTTACATGCATAGAATGAGGGGGAAAAAAAGATTTATTTTAGAAATTGTTCTAGACTGCTCCTAAGCCATGCAGTCTTGTTTTTTGAAAGGCACTAAAACGAGGTTTAAAATACCCCCCCAAAAAGAAAAAAAAGCATACCTCATTTTAATTTTTTTTAATAAATTTGAATATTAATTGGTGTTTTTATTGGCTTAATTATTAAAATGCAAGCCAGGCTCAGAACCCATCTCAGCTTAAAAAAACAAACAAAAAAAAAAAAACAACTCTTAAATCTGCTGCCTGGAATAATAACGGGGGAAAAATATGATAAGTAGTCGTCAATATTAAAACAGGCTGGAAGAGGAAGGCTTTGGGCCTTGCAGTAGTAGCTAGCATGAAACAGCAGATTTGAGTATCCACAATCCTTTCAGTATTAAATTTTCAGTAAAATAAAATTACTTGTATATGAAAACATAGCCTTTCCCCGGCTCTCTTTTTTTTCCTGATCAGCTGATGAAGAGACTAGCAGCTCGCTGCTTTGCTGGCTTGTTAATTTTATCCCCACTAACTGTGATTTCCGATAGCAGCCGGCCTGCTGATAGTGGTAAGGTAAATATCCTTTTTCGTTGCCGTCTTGAAGATTCAGTAGAAGTACATCTCAGGCATGTGTAGGTGTGTAACACGTCAAAAGCCGGGGCTCGCCGGGTTTCTCTGCGCAGCCGGGTGCTCAGGAGAGCAAGACCATTAACTGTTGACAGTCTTGCATGCTGTATTTATTATTAGCGTGTTCAGCCTCCAAGATGTGCGGGACCATTGCCTTCTCTTCATCTTCGATTAGCTGCAGTGGGTTTAGCTGGCTAGAGGGTGTCCTGCTTTGAGGCAAATGAATATTAATGAAATAATGTGGGAATCTTTTTTTTTTTCTTTTTTTTTTTTTGCGTTTTCCTTTTTTCCTCCTAACTCCTCAGATCTCTCTTCTTCTTCATGGTGGTTCTCTGGACACTGAGGTGGTGATGGAAATTGTCTTTTGATTATTAAGGCCTAGGCTCAGGCTGTCCCCAAGGATGCTGTGTTCATGTTGCTTCTCTGGATATGCACGTTGGAGGATGCATAGAAACAGCTTCTTCTTCTTTTTTTTTTTTTTTTTAAATCCCACTGGCATTTTTAACACACCAGGTTGGTTTGTGTTCTGCACCAGGTTTTCTTCACCAACGCTTTCTTTTTCAGGCGGCATTGTACACAAGTGAAAGAAATTATGTCTGAGCTGTAATCTTTATATTGATTGTTATATTCACATGATCATAAATATTAGCCATGTTTGGTGCTGTGGAGAAATGAAGGTAATTGCCTTCTGATTAGAGCGCTTTCAGCTCTGAGAAAGGATTGATTATCATTTGCATACTGGAGGCAATATTGAGAAGCAGGAGGCGCAAATAACATCAGTTATTTGGTGGTGAAAAGCGATCTGAAAATGTAATTGAAAGATCTTTTTTTAAAAAATTTCTTTCCCATGGTCGACAATTCTTTTTATTTGTATTTTTGATATCTTTTCCCCCCTTCCTTTTTCTGAAGTTTTGAGATGTAGCAGGGAAAAAAAAAAAAAAAGTTTCAACTTCTGGGTCTGTCACATGGACCTTGTAGCCCTTTGTGAACAGGTCCCTTTTCTACCTGGTTGTTTTTATCTATCGCTATTTTATTATCTCTCTGCATTAGTGCTGCTGGCTCTGGTTTAAAGCAAGCGTTTGCAGGTAATTGGGGGAGAAAAAGTGTTTGTGGTTTGTGTGTGTGTTCTTTATCAGATTTAAGTGCCTTTACCAAGGAATGTGGCTTTGTGTTTCCCCGTTTTGTTGTGTTTTTTTCCCTAATTGCTACGTTGGAACGAAATCTAGATGGCATTTTGATTTATGTTGTGAATCATGAATAAATTGATGTAAAACCTCAAAGAAGAAAAGGTTGGAGCTTGTATGACTGTAAGAATCTAAGGGAAATTGTTTTCTTCACCCACTCCCTCTTTTTTTTTTTTTTATGTACCTTTCTCCCCACCCCCTGTATTAATGAGATAGTTCAGGTCTTTTTCTTAATGTTGAGCTCAAATTTGATTTGGATTCAGTTATCTTCAAACACTTAAATGTATAGATCTTTTAATACTTGCCATATTCTTCCTTACTGCCGGTGTCTCAGGCCTTCAAGGTATTTTGCTAGTGAAACAGGCTTGAGTTAAAGATGCATTTATCCAATATGGTGGCCTCCTTGTTTTCTCCTTACACCACTGATTAGTGTTAACTTTTAGCTTGGGTCAGGGGTGGGGGTCGTTTTGCCTTATTTTTTTGGTGAGTTTGTTTCATTTTATCCAGATTATTCAAAGTATTTTTTGTCTTGGTTATTTTATTTTTTTGGTCTTCACATTTTTTCCCCTTCATTTCCATTGAACAGGCCATTGAAGACGGCAATTTGGAAGAAATGGAAGAGGAAGTGCGGCTTAAGAAGCGAAAAAGACGAAGAAATGTGGATAAAGAGCCTGCAAAAGAAGATGTAGAAAAAGCCAAGAAGAGGAGAGGCCGTCCCCCAGCTGAGAAACTATCACCCAACCCCCCAAAACTGACAAAGCAGATGAATGCAATCATAGATACTGTGATCAACTACAAAGACAGGTGAGCGTTTCATTCATTCGCCTTGACTGTTTCTCAGCCACCAGTGTAAGTGATAGTACCCAAAGAGCAAGATTCATTCAGCTGGGTTGTAAGATTCTTCCTGCTTTGAGACTCAGGAATCTCTGCAAAGGTATAAGTAACCTTGTACCTTATACAAAATGGCCGCCATTGCTATTCTGTGTAATGTTCCATCAAATATTGTCTAATATACTTGGAAATGAGGGCTCAGATTATGCAGTTTTTTAAAAAGTCTAACCTGGAGAAGAATTGTTAAGGACCTGTGAAATAGCATCGTCTGTTTAGAAGGAATTGGGATACAGCAATTTTTGTTGTTGTTGTTGTTGGAGAAAATAAGAATCGTAGTGTAATTAAGGTAAATATTTCACAGTAAGGCTTTGTTTAAAACCAAACAGATGTTTCATGGAAAATACTATTACCTATTTCTTCCCAAAACGCTTGGTGTTTCCGAGCACTGTCTGAACCATCTTCTCCTTAGTAATACTACATAACTTGGTATTTCAGCAGATTTACCTTTTTCTCCTTGAGCCCTGGTGGCGCAATGCTTAAGCTCCTAGCTGCTAACCAAATGGTTGGCGGTTTGAGTCCACCCAGCTTCTCTGAGGGAGAAAGACCTGGCGATCTGCTCCGGTATGACCTAGGAAATCCTATGGGGCAGTTGTACTCTGTCCCACAGGGTAGCCGGGAGTCGAAATCAGCTCAGCGGCAGTTAACAACAACCACCTTCTTCTCACGGACCATTTGGGCATGAACTTTGAGAAGACTGTGCTGGACATGGCCCAAAACCATTTTAAACAATGGACAATGATGGGAAAACCAGAGCAAAGACATCTAAGGTGTTGGCTGGGCCTGTACAGTGGATACAACTACCTACATTTTGGTTAGTTGATTTGGTTTCCGGTTATCTTCACATGATGAAGTTGTAATTTGAAGCTCACAACCTGTTTCGTTGAGAAAATTGATAGGAAACCCATTTAAACATTTTATTTCTCCAAATTGTACGGTGGCATTAATCATCAGTTTCTAGTTACCAGAAACGTTTGACGTAACTAGTGTTGCTCTCATACTCTCAGGAGCCCTGGTGTTATAGTGGTTAAGAGCTTGGCTGCTAACCAAAAGGTCAGTAGTTCGAATCCACCAGCTGCTCCTTGGAAACCCTGTGGAGCAGTTCTCCTTTGTCCTAGAGGGTCACTGTGAGTCGCAGTTGACTCAACGGTAATGGGTTTGGGTTTGTTTGTTTGAATACTCTCAGGTGTTTAACACACATAAATTGGACCTTTAGTTTTTTTCATTGTGGTTTTAGTATATGTTTTATACCAGGAAGAAGATCTCATTCGAAAGATTAAATAGCATGAAAAGCAGTAGACTTTCCACCACGGGGTTTTGTTGCTGAGAAGTCTGTATTATCTGTAAGGAGTTTGCAGAGAAGGTAGAGAGGGAGGAGATAGGAGGCATTGCTTGTGAACTGGTCAAAATTTCTTGCCCTTCTTGACCAGCCATATCTCTTAGGTACCATGCTTCCCACTTTTCCTATTTCCCCTTTTATAAAGTGCCTTCCCTTGAAGGATTCTGAAGTGCCCTCAAAAGGCAGCAGTCCCGGGATGTTGAGTTTGGATCCGCTGTTCATTGACACAGGGGGATGACGGCAATCCAGGAAGGAACATTCGACCACAAGCCCGTTCTCTGCCCAGAGTGAACATGAAAACTTCCTGGTAAACTAAGAATCAGTAACTCCGTGTCAGGGTTCTCTTCATCCCCTGCCATCCTGGCAGGCAGAAATATTTCCAGGAAGTTCCATAACTTGAATGATCACGGCTTATTTTGTTGGCCCCTGTTGTAAAGAAAAATATTGCTCAGCAGAGAATGTCACTCTGCATGTACTCTCACTTTGGTGCCTCGGTCTCAGGAGAGGGAAACGGCTGTTTCTCTGGCCAGGTGCGGTCGTGATGTTTGACAGGCATTTGGTTCATTACTTGCTGAGTCAGTCTAGGGCCGTGGGAACTCTGAGAATGGCCCAGAAGGTCTGTGGGGGTTTAAAAGCCAGACTTGTTATTCCAGGGTGATGGTCATCTCTTCCCCCAATGGTGTGAAAGGGATCACCCACTGCTGGGCCACATACTGTCCACAGAACGTTTTATTTGGTTTCATGTTGTTTAAAATAAAAAGAGTGAACACATAAAACTGGAGAGATTTCTTGTAAAACTGAAGGTTTTTTTTTTTTTAAACCTAAAAATCTGGCAGCTGTACTCTGTCCACCTTTCTGTCAGATAACAATCAGTGGGGGTGGAGAGATGGCCACCCCGTTGCCATGGGGCATCGTGCCCTAGGTTGTCACTGCCCCATCCCTCTCCGTCATTCTCCAGCGTGGAGTGCAGTCACCATTTATTCTCATGCCTTTCACAGCTGGCCCGTGTCACTCATCTCTGCTACCTGGTGGTTCCATAGGCCTTTGACTTTGTGACTTCCTGGTATACGTGACTATGGGCTGGCCACTTCCTAAAAGCCATCCAGAAATACCGAGTAATGTGAAGTTACATCTTAAACCTCCACTAACCATAGCATAAGAAGCCCTGGTGGCACAGTGGTTAAGTGCTCAGCTGCTGATCGTAAGATCGGCAGTTTGAACCCACCAGCGGTTCTTCGGGAGAAAGACCTGGCGATCTGCTTCCATAAAGATTACAGCCTTGGAAACCCTGTGGTTTCTCCTGTGTCCTTTAGGGTCACTGTGAGTCAGAATCGACTTAACAGCAATGGTTTTGTTTCTTTTTAACCATAGTATAAGCAGCCCCTGGTAGTGCAATGGTTAAGTGCTCAGCTGCTAACCGAAAGGTCAGTAGTTAAAACCCACTCAGTGGCTTCTCGAGAGGAGACTTGGGGATCTGCTCCCATAAAGATTACTAGGAAACCTTATGGGGCAGTTCTACTCTGTCATATAGGGTCACTATGAGTTGGAATCAACTTGACAGCACCCACCAACAGCACAGCCATAACGTGGTGGTTTAGAACATAGGCTCTTCCCTTGCATGTAACTGCCTGCGTTTGAATCCTGACTGCAGTAGTCACCAGCTGTGTGACAACTGGGCAAGTTAGCTAACCTCCCTGAGCCTCGGTTTCCTCATCCACAAAATGAGGATAATTCCTGTGCTTGCCTCTTAAGGTCTTTACGAGGATTCCGTGAGTTAATGCAACCCCAGTTCTTAGAAGAGTTAAATTACTAGTAATCAGTCTTTCAGACTCTATTTAGCTAATCAGGTGGCTAAGTAGATTGCTGAGCGCTGTAAAGAAATAAAGGGTCCTTGCTGATTTCCATCTTTGTCTTTCCAAAATCGGAAAACACCCTTCTACTGGGACTTCTTATTGAGCATGTCTTCAGTTGTACTGCAGGGAAAAGATATTTCAATATTTAAGTATGCAGACGTACTCCCCCCCCCCTTTTTTTTTCCTGATTTAATTTTATTTTACTTTTCCTTGAAAAGTACCCTCTGGAAGCCCATCCCATCAGTTCCGGCATTTAGGTGCCTTCTGGGTGAATGCTCAGTTCCCCACCCTGCGTGTTTCATGTGTAGTTCATGTCAGCGTCCTCAGGAAAATGAACTCACTCTATTTTTATTTTGTATTTCTCTTACCAGCTTGGAGCTCAAGTAGGAGGCTCTCAAATTAGGAAGGCCTTAGTTGGCTTCAATGTCATATTTTTGGTTGGTTTTAGAAACACACTACTGGGAAATAGACCTCCTACCCACCCCCAGCCCCGTGTTGAGATTTTTGCACCATTTAAGACAATTGCTAGTTTAGTAACTCAACCTACCTGTAAAAGAGCTTCCACCTGTGTTAGCCCCACCTCCCATCAATGGCAGGGCTCTGACAGGTATCTTCGCATGGATTAAATAAGAGCTGCCATCTATATTTAACTGGTATATAAGAAGAATTAATTAGCTCTCATGAGGCAGGTTTTTTTTTTTTTTTAAAGTTCTTGCATGATTTGGGAACAGATGTGTCTTTGTATTTTTATGAAGAGCTAGGATAATTTCAGAGTCTTATTTATTGCTTTTGTGTTGAGCCAGGTCTCGTTTTCTAAAGGGAGGATACTTTTAAAAGCATGACCCCAAAGAGCCAGTGATTTTGTGTGACTCATAAATGTAACATCATCCTGCAGTCGTTGCTGTTAGAGGTGATGCCGACCTGTTGCTACTGGTGGCCGCCATTTTATTTCCCCAAACAGGAAGCTTTTTTTCAGCAGTATCAGAGGGCTTTGTTTTGACTTACTAAGCGCGCTTTGTCTTCTGTTTATTTAGAGGGCTTTTAAAAATCATATTCTCGTTTTGTATAATATTTAACCTAAGGCTCTCTGTCTTGTTTACATGGGGCACCAAGATTTTGAAAAGAGATTTCATCCTAATTTACATTTGTGCCCCCAAGTTTAAAACGAGGAGGAGACGTAGAGTAAGATGGTCCGTAGCAGGATCTAGCAGAGCTCCTCCAAGTCTAGAGAAAATGGTTCATTGTTGTTTGGTTAAACGACAGAGATTGTTAACATTGGAACGGACTTTAGCTATGCCTAGTCCAACTTCGGAAACCCTGGTGGTGCAGTGGTTAAGAGCTCAGCAGTTTGAATCCACCAGGTGCTGCTCCTTGCAAACCCCATGGGGCAGTTCTCCTCTGTCCTATCGGGTCGCCATGAGTCGGAATCGACTCGGCAGCAGCTGGTTTGGTTTTTGGTTTAGTTCAACTTCCAGGAGTCTCTGGATGGTATAAACGCTTAAGCACTTAGCTGCTAACCAAAAGGTTGGAGGTTCGAGTCCACCTAGAGGCGCCTCAGGAGAAAGACCTGGCAGTCTACTTCCGCAAAATCAGCCACGGAAAACTCTAAGGAGCACAGTTCTACTTTGATGCCCATGGGGTCACCGTGAGTGAGAGTCTACTCTGATACCCATGGGGTCCCCGTGAGTGAGAGTCGACTCAACGGCAGCTGGGATGTTGAGCTTCCTACCAACCCAGATATGCCCCCTACACTGGCTCTGACGGATGGCCGTTGAACTTCCCCATGGACACCCCAGCGTTGGCTCCGCTCGGGGCAGCTCCCAATGTTGAAGGACAGCTGGAAACACAAAAGTTATTCCCTGGGTTAACGTGAACTCAGCTGTCTGACTTCTTGCTGTCTGCTCTAGTTGGACCTTTAGAGAAGTAGATCTGTTCTCATTCTAAAAAATGCCCTTTAAAAATTTGTAAACAAACACATCCACCTGGAGACATTCTCCTTCAGGTGGCGATGCCTCCCTTTGCTACCTGAGTGGTACTAGACTTTTGAGGTTAGGCACATTCAGCCCCACCTTAGGCACCTTCTGCTTTCTTATAGTATCTCCTTGAAAAGTGTGGCACCCAAGCTCCAAAGGTGTTGTGAAGAAGGCTAATTGCAGGGTAATAGCATCCTTATTCTGGACACCAAAATTCTCTTCATGTAACTCAAGGTTGTGTTAACTTTTTCCAGCAACTTTGTCACAGGGAGCCCTGGTGGCACAGAGGTAAAGAGCTCGGGCTGCTAACCTAAAGGACAGCAGTTTGAATCCACTGGCCGCTCCTTGGAAACTCTATGGGGCAGTTCTACTTTCTCCTATAGGGTTGCAGTGAGTTGGAATCAACTCACTGGCAATGGGTTTGAGGTTTTATTCGTTTTGTCACAGAGCTAACTTACATTTTTGTATTTTTATGTGACTTGTTAGCTTCACCCTAACACACACACACCCCTCTTCTCTCATAGGCACGTGGCCAAAGTTAGCCTTCAACTAAGAATTTGATTTTTGTCTGAACTTATATCTATTGATTTGTTCTTATTCCGGTATAATCTCATTTTATTCATTCTTGTCCTGTCATTCTAGCCTATTGATGTAACTCTTTCGACTCTGCTTTTTTTCTTATGTTTTCTTGTCTTAAGTTTTTTGTTTGTTTTGTTATCCTAAGATTTGATATAAGCCATTGTTGAGGATATCTAAAGGGCAAAGCATGAATCTCCATAACATGCCCCTGAAAAGCACTCCAGGTTGATATCAGTCTATTAACTAGTAATCCTGAAAGTTGATTAACCATCTGTGAACTTACATGGCCGTACTACCATGTCAGCCACATTTGTCTCTCCTTGCCCAAGGTTATCAAGACAGGCTAAAACCAAGATGCACCATGTCTGTGGTCCCACCAGTCTATCAACCTAGAAACCCTGCTGGAAAAAGGGAAATGAGGTTAGCTCCCCATGGCTTTTTCCTAAGAGACCCTCTGCTGGCACTTAATGGTGTTATTTATCTCTTCTAAATAGGCCCGTGGCATCTACACAGTTCCTTCTAGATCTTTGCCAAGGGTCAGCATCTAACAGTGATCTCAAGTTTCACTTTCTCATTTGCTTATCTCTGGCCTTCTGATTCCGTTGTTATTCTCTGTGATTTCTTAAGCATTATTAGTGGAGCAGTAGGCACTCTTTCAGGGTGTCATTGGTCTGCAACTGGACACTGGAACTCATTTGAAGCGGCTTGATAAGCTACGTCTGTCAACTTGCCTATCAAGAGCTTTTGTTCAGCATTTATCATGTCTTGCTTGTCAAATTCAAGCATTGTTCTCTTTTCTACAGAATCTGAAACAGAATAACGGGTAGGGTCCTGTCCTCCCCGTCCATCAATTGAAGACTATAGCAGGAGAGTCGAGGAAGGCCAGCCCTGTTATTGGCACAGGGTTTAGACTTCGGGTCAGCTTTGAGGATGGACACATGCAGCAGTGTTGCAGAGTAGAACTGTGCTCCACAGGGTTATCAATGGCTGTGACCTTTTGGAAGTAGATTTCCAGGCCTGTCTTCCGAGGCACCTGTAGGTGGATTTGAACCACCAACCTTTTGGTTAGTAGCCGAGGGCTTAGTAGTTTGCACCATCCAGGAACTCCTCCTATGAGGATACAAAGACATTTCCTTGTGTTTATGGTTGCTTCTGGAAAAAAATTTATATCAGTGTAACAACATTTACCTGGGAAAATAAAGCCAACATTTGTAACTACAGCATCTTTTTAAGGATGTGGTATGCCACAACTCTAAGGACAACTGTATTTGTTTAGGAGTCCCAGGATGGTGCAGAAGGAGCCCTGGTGGTGCAGTGGTTAAGTGCTCGGCTGCTAACCATCACGTTGGTGGTTCGAACCCACCAGCTGGTCTTTGTGAGAAAGATGTGGCAGTCTGCTTCCATAAAGATTACAGCCTTGGAAGCCCTATGGGGCAGTTCTACCCTGTCCTTTAGAGTCTCTATGAGTTGGAATCGACTCAACAGCAACAGGTTTGGATTTTTCTTGGGTGATGCAAATGGTTAACACACTTGGCTGCTAGCTGCAAGATCAAAAGTTCAAATGCACGCAGAGATCTCTCAGAAGAAAGGTCTGGCGATCTGCTTCCCAAAAGTCAGCCACTGAAAACCCTAAGGAGCACAGTTCTACTCTGACACACACAGGGTTGCCATGAGTCCAAGTCAACTCCATGGCAGCTATGTTTGGGTAACTTGTTTAATTCATGTATACACTGAAAAGTAATTTGTAGCATTTCCCTCATTTTGAGTATGGCTCAGTTACTCTTTCTGAAGGCCCACGTAGACCCAGCCCATTCCCCCAGAAGGGACAGGCTGTTACTTGAAAGTGCTGCCTTGTTCTCAGGTTCTCTCTCCAAAGTGCCTTTCCCTGAGGTGTGTGAAGGTATTTACTGTGCTGAAGGCTTTCCCAGGTCGCTTTAACCCTACAGCTTCAGCCCAGTGTGGACCGTTCATATTAGCATTCACACTCTCTTTCTAAAATAGGTTTGTAGCTACGGACGTTTTTTTAAAACAAATTCATTATTTAGTATTCTTTTTTCTTGTTATTTCTTTGTTTGTATTTTTTTCTCTTCATTCTGTTCCAGTCAGATTGCTGATCTGCAGCGTAGGCCTGTCCCCACATACTCCTAACGAGTCAGTGGAAACGGAATGGTTTTGCTAGAATGTCCTTTGTTCTGAGTCTCGCGGCCCCATTGAACTGTAATCTGTCTCAGACCCTAGAACCGTGCCTTTCTTCTTTCTGAATCCGTTAAAATGCATTCTGTAAAAAGGTCCAGGATCATCTTTGTCGTTCCCTGGTCTCTTCCTTCACGACTATATGTTCAGAGATGACGTGGCCAGCTTCAGTGTGAGTCCCCTTGGTTAACACCACCACCGACCCAGAGCCCAATAGGAAACAATTAACGTTTCCCCAGTTCGAGTCCTTATTTTTATCCACGCACTCAAACACCAGCTCCCCTCAACACTGCAAGGGTGCTCTCCAAGCACCCCCTTCTCCTTTTCCTCCTGCGCTGGCTGCACCATGACTGGCCTGGACCTGCAGCTGCTTTGCACCCCTCTGCGTGTGCACGCTGCCTCTAGGCTGTTTGCTCCTCACCCGCCTTCCTTCTTCTGTGCAAATCTGGTCATGTCATCCCATTACTTAAGAATTTTCGAGAGCTTCCCTCAACCTGTCTGGTGCCCATCACACTTACCAGCATAGGAAAAATAGTCTTTCCCTGCTGGCCCTAACTACCTTTCCGACTTCTTTTTCCAGCACCTCCTCCCAGCTCTCCCTTCTATGTCTGCCATAGACATCTCCCTTGTAAGTCTGCAGCACACTTCCACGCCTCCACTGGGTGGGTCCTGCGTTTCCTGGTTCCTTGCCACACCTCCTGCTGCCCTAATGCAGAGCAGGAAGGCGGCTCTGGGGCCCAGTGGGTCAGAGGGATTTGTAAGTGCCCAGACACCAGCTGTGTATGCCAAAGGGTGCTGTCTTCGCCTCACCCAGAGCAGGATCTATATGTGATGGAGGGATTCCCAAGATTTGTCAAACTGTCAGCTGCTGCTACACAAAGGGAAACCAATGAAGCCGTTTCAAAAATCCTCAGCTGAAGGGGCTTCCCCAGAGGCCCATGGAAAGGCCAGAGACCTCAGGCGGAGGCTGAGTTTCTTTCCCAGTTGCCAATCATTACTTCAGTGATCTCTTCAAAAGGAGTAGCGTTCTGGGAGGTGGTCAGCTGACTACTTGGACGGTGTTCAGAACACAAGTTTGGTTATTTCTAGCACCTTCTATGAGCTGGATGCTGTGTGTGACAAAACATGTTATCCCATTTAATTGTTGCACCAACTTTCTGAGGTAAGTCTTATCCCCATGTCACAAGTGAAGAACTGGGCTCGAACAGGTGAAAACGACCTTCCTGAGATCACACACCCCTAGCAAATAGCTGCCTATCCCCCACTGCCTCTGGTACAAGTGGACAGAAAATGTGTCCTAAAGCTGAGGAGGAACGTGCAGAGGGAAATGGGACCAGAGTAAGAGGCACATATGTGTGAGGGACAAGGATACCTCGTCCCAGGAGGGTACTGTTAGGAAATCTTGTTTTCATTTCTGGAGAACCGTATATTTTTTCACAATGAGGTTCCATAGGTAACCCCAGGTGATCTTCCCAGCAGTTGTCTGCAGGTTGGTGAGGAGTCTGAGGCTTAGAGAGGTGTGAAGCAAATTCCCCACGGTCGCCCAGCCCAGGACGTGGCGGGCTGGGACACGAACCCAGGTCTCTGACGCCAGTATTCTTTCTACTCTACCACAGGTGTAACGTGGAGAAGGTGCCCGGTAATTCTCAGTTGGAAATAGAAGGAAACAGGTCAGGATCTGTCTTGTATGACCGTGTCTGTAAATACAGGTACCCCTTGGTGGAACGGGCCAGTGTATACGGAGTTGCCTTTGGAAGCACTTTTCTCCAGTTGCCTCCCGGTCACCGCTGCTTGGAGCGGGGGATGGAGGCACAGGGATTCTGAGACGCCCGTCCTCAGGCATTGGACATGTCCTGGGCCGCATTTAATTTGGGCGTGTCCATTCTGCAAACATGCTTGGCACCAAGTCCTGGCCGAACGTGGGACCTCAGAGCTGGGCTGCTGCTGCTTCGTGCCCAGGGCAGCTTCTGTTTTTGATGCGGTGGGCTGCTTAACTTTGTGCTAGCTTGGTGTAGAAGCTTAACGAAAAGCACCTACGGGGACTTGAGCTCCTGCAGAAAGTGCGGAAACGAGCATTCCCATGCTGTGTCTGACATCCTGGAGTTAACCTTGCTGTGCGAGGGGTCGGGGCACAGGTGCCAACTGGCCCCCTCTTTGCACACAGAGCTGGGTTTCCAGGTGTGACTCCTGGGCCTACCTGCCACGGATGGTCCAAAAGTGGCTATTTAACCTCCGTGTGCCTCCGTCTCTGCTGGGTGGATATCGGGAACACCTCTCTCCTAGAAATAGCGTGCGAATTGGATGATGTTGGTTGAGCAGGAGGGTGTCTACATATAGCCTACTGGGGTCAGGAGCTGTTAATCTTGAAAGCAGGGATGAATTACCCAGTAAGCAAGGTACGCGCGGGCTTACTTGTGCTTGCTTACTAATCAGTGGTGCACAATTTCACCGCATAAAAGATGTGGTGAAACCCATGTGCAATTGTGCACTACAAATTAGTAAGTAAACACAAGTAAACCCCTGCATACCTTGTTCACTGGTTAATCAGCCCCTGATTGAAAGGAGCACTTCTTTCCCACTTTGAGTCAGCCTGCAGGTTTTTTTTTTGTTTTTAACATTGATACAGTATTTTGCCGTCCATACTCCAGTCATCTCAATTAACTCAGTAATGCCCTTTGCAGCATCTTTGGCCCCCAGCATAGGACGGAGTCTAGGGCCGAGGGGGAAAGAATTGAGACTGTCTCCCGTATCTCAGAATTCATACCAATCAGCTGTAGCATCCTTCTTTAAATAAGGATCTAAAAACTGGGGGGTGGGAGGGGATTGGTATCTACCAATGTCTGTATGAGAAGTCCCTGGGTGGTGCAGTTAAGTGCTGTGTTCTTCTAAAAGGTCACAGCCTTGAAAACCGTGTGGAGCACAGTTCTACTCTGCACACATGGGGTTGCCAGGAGCCAGAATTAACTCAATGGCACCTGTTTTTTTTCTGTTTTTTCTTTTTTTTAACTATCTCTAAGAGCTTCACTGCTAATCAAAAGATCAGCAGTTCGAATCCACCAGCTGCTCCTTAGAAACCCCATCGGGCAGTCCTCCTTTGTCTTATAGGGTCATCGTGAGTCGGAATTGATTCAATGGCAACAGGATTTTGTAGCAATGAAACTGCTGGGCAGGATTGTCGATCTTTATATTTCTCGTTGGTGTTGGTATTCAGTAAACAATTATTGATACTGGAAGCCAGGCCCACAAACCACCACGTCTGCTGAGCAGTGGCAAGAATCACGTGCCACTTGCACCATTATGAGAAAGAACTTGGTGTGGATTTGAATGTGAGGATTGGAACAGCAAACACCTGGCTTCTTAGTGTGGGCTGTTGGAATAGCAAACCCACCTGGCTAAACGCTTTCCCGCCCCCTACACAGAAAGGGAGGTTTAAGGTCTCAACGGCGATGGAGGCTGAAGGCCCAGCCCAGGGCAACGGGAGTGACGATGAGCTCCGCGTTCCCGTCCCCTCCCGTCTGCCATCGAAATGATCGTGTGACCACGAAGAGTGGGTTAATCACTTTCAAGGGTTTTTCATGCCGGGTTGTCTGAAGAAATGATGGACCATATGTAGTTAGGGCCTAGATAAATCCATTTTCACTGAAAACTCTTGTAGACCGGGATTCCCAGAGGCATAGCAAGGCACTTGCCGTTGGCCTCATCGGGACCCTTCGGAGCCAGCCTCATCCGTGGCAGTCAATATGCCGTTTTCCCCCATGAGCTGAGCTTACGGCCTGGTGTTCGGAAGTTGTTCTGTGATGAATTAATGCTCCTTTCAGAGTGGTTTCTTTCTTCTTTCTTCACGTGCTCAAAAGTACTGAGCACCTCCTATGCACCAGACTCTGTGCCTGTACTGAGAATGAGGGGGATGGATAAAATGAGGTGCCTAAAATATACTGTGGAGCCACTGCGTGGTGCAAACACTTAAGTGCTCGGCTACTAACTGAAAGGTTGGATGTTTGAGTCTGTCCAGAGGTGCCTTGGAAGAAAGTCCTGGAGATCAACCTTCAAAAGATCACAGCCATTGAAAACCTTACGGAGCACAGTTCTACTCTGGCACACATGGGGGCGCCATGAGTCAGAATCGACTCCACAGTGACTTTTTTTTTTTAAAGCATATTTATGAGGTCACTGGTGGTTCTGTGGTAGAATTCTCGTGTTCCATGAGGAAGACCCGGGTTCAGCTCCCTGCCAGTGACAGCCACCTCCCATCTGTCAGTGGTGACTCACATGTTGCTATAATGTTGAACGGGTTTCAGTGGAGCTTCCAGCTAAGCTGGACTAGGAAGAAAGGCCTGGTGACCTACTTCTGAAAATCAGCCAATGAAAACCCTGTAGATCAGAACATTTCAAGCCCATTGCGCGTGGGGTCGCCATGAGTCGGCAGCTGACTCAATGGCAGGTAACAACAACAGGTGTGACTGACTGGACTTAGGATATGACAGAAAGGAGAATGAAGGATAACTTAGTCTCACCCTTGGCCCTGAGTGACAAGTGAGTGATGGGACCACTGGCAGAAATTGGGGGCAAGGGAAGGTGGCAGCAGGGGGGCACGCTGCTTGGGCATGCGTGTATGTGTGTGTGTGAGTGTGAGCACGTGTGTGAGCGCGCGTGCGTGTGTTCACGCGTTCACGTGTGTGCAATCACCTAGCCCTACACACTCCCTCAAAGGAAATCTAAATTCTCTCCATGGCTATTAACAGCCCTTGACATCGTGATTATGTTAGTATTGACTGTCCCTTCAGGACCAGCCAACAAGCCGTTTTAGACAGAATTTATTTTTAGCATCGTTAGCACCAGACATTCGGTATTTCTTTAAACGGGGTAGGGAGGCTGTGACTCAAGCCCGAGCACTTTTGCATTTAGTAGTTCTAATTAGATAATGGGGACATTGCCGTGAAACAGTAATGTGGCCAAGTGGATGCACGTTTAGAAAACTTGAAGGTAAAGGGCCTTTCTTCTCTTATTCTCTGCATCTGTTATTTTTGGCCCCACATCATATTCAGAATCAATGCAACAGCACCCAACAACAGCCAGCTGTTCTGAAATACCACGTGGGGAAAAGGGTGGAAACTAGACATCCCAAGTCAATATTTTTGAGAAGGGAAGTTCTTCTTGTGTATTAGTAGCTTCAGGGTCAGTGGTGGGTCACTGGTAGAATTCTCACCTTCCATGCAGGAGACCTGGGTTCGATTCCCAGCCAGTGCACCTCCTGTGAAGCCACCACCCATCTGTCAGTGGAGGCTTGTGTGTTGTTATGATGCTGAACAGTTTCCAGACTAAAACAGACTAGGAAGAAAGGCCTGGTAATCTACTCACGAAAATCACACAGTGAAAGCCCTGTGGATCGTAACGGTCCAGTCCACAACTGATCATGGAGATGCCTTGGGATTAGACAGCATTGCAGGCCTTGTGCACGGGGTCACCATGTGTTGGGGCCGTCTCCAGGGCAGCGAGCAATAACATCGGCAGTCTAGTGAGGTCAGCAGTCATTCGGTGTCTAGACGGTGCTTCCCAGAGCGCTGTCTTCAGACTGTGGTCCTGCAGCTCCGTCTTGGAGGTGCCAGAGGCTCTGGGAAGGCTTAGTGGAAAGGTATCCAGTATTTCCCAAACTTGCATGACCCATGTGCCCCCTTTTCAGGGGACACTTAATAACCCATGAAGCTAGTGTTCCATGGAGCCCAATTTGGGAAATGCTGAATGAGCGCTCAGAAGCTGCATGTAGTCCAGAGGGAGTCTGCTCATGGAAGTGTGGATTCCAGCACTTTCTTTTGCCATCATCACAAATATTGATGCTTTTAAATGTTTACTGGAATGGGCTGTGTTGACTTCTGGTATGTTGACACATTTTTATGTGCTGAGCTAATTATACCCACACTCAGCAGGTGGGCTGCCCACAAATAAACTTAGACTGTCTGCTTTCTGAGGCACAGAAGGCCTCCCCTTAGCCTGGCCCCAGAGCCCCTCTCCCAGAGGTCTCTGCCTGTCAAGCCCCAGGCCAACATCAGCCTCAGTGACCCTCTGACGAGAAGGGAAGGAGTCCCTGCTGGGAAGAACAAGACTGGTTTTCCTGCAGGCAGATCAGCTGCCTTCAAAACCACTCTGAACACATTTCGATCAAAAGACAATGGCTTTGAAAGCTACCACTTATTTGGATATTTTACGTTCTTGTATGTTCGTGGGAGAAGAATCTGTCTCATACCTTTTCAGTCGCCCTTCATGTGTTGTCCTTAAGAATTTACTAAGACAGCCATTATAGGAAAGAATTCAGCTGCCTGCTACAACCCACCGTTGAACAAAAGGACATGCAGGACGGGGGCTGAGATGGAGAGGCATTGGATTTTGTTTGCCTGCAGAAGCTCTGTGCCTTTGAGTTTGCTGGCGTTCAGCCAAAAGATTTGACACATTTTGATACGTTTTTACCATGAAGTGGTATTGGTGGGGAAGGATAGTATATTCTGGGGAAGGGAAGGTTGATCCTTATGTTTTTGAAAGGGTCACATTCTTGCCCTCAGGTCCAGGGACACAAGATGAGGTGGCAGAAGCTAATGAAATTGCTGACGGTGGAGGCTGCAGGTCTTCTATCCATCACCTTTATAGCTTTAGACCGACAGGTGGAGTTCTATACTGGCGCGAGCTGTTAGGAAGGAGCCCTGGTGGTGCAAGAGTTAAACGCTCAACTGCTAACTAGAAGATTGGAGGTTCAGACTGACCCGGTGGTTGCACAGGAGAAAGACCTGACGATCTGCTTCCATAAAGATGACCACCAAGAGAATCCTGTGGGGCCATTCTGCTCTGTCACATGGGGTCAGTATGAGTCAGAATCGACTCAGTGTACCCAACAACAACCAGCTGTTCTGAAATACCACGTGAGAAAAAGCGTGGAAACTAGACATCCCAAGTCAATATTTTTAAAAAATGAAGTGATGGGACGTCTCAAAAAGTCTCCTCAAAATATCCAAAGGAAAAAAAAAAAAAACCTATCTGAATCTCACATTCTGTTGAACCCTTCTGATTTGTAGTAATGCATCCAACAAGGGAATTCCGGAAAAATAAATACCAGCCACCACAGTCATACTGCCGAATCAGTTCTGACTCATAGCGACCCTATAGGGCAGAGTAGACCTGCCCCATAGGGTTTCTAGGCTATAATCTTTACGGAAGCAGATTGCCAGGTCTTTTCTCCCAAGGAGCCGCTGGATGGGTTCAAACCACTGACCTTTCGGTTAGCAGCCAAGCGTTTAACCATTGCACCAGCAGGGCTCCATGAGAAAATGAACAGGAACTTTAGTTATTCTGATGTTGTAGATTCCAATGATTGCAGTATAAATAATAAAATTTTTATGTAGTTATTTTTTGTTATTTACTTGGCTTTGTGTATGGTAGGGCTGAAAGAGGTTAATTGAAGCATGCTGTTTGTGGTGATAAATAAAAGGTGGTTATATGACCCTTAGAAATCCAGCTAGAATGCTCCTGAGAAGTGAGGATGGTGAGACTTCGTCTCGTGTACTGTGATCATGTTATCAGGAGGGACCAGTCCCTGGAGAAGGACATCAATGCTTGGTAAAGTAGAGGGGCACCGAGGAAGAGGAAGACCCTCAACAAGATGGATTGACACAGTGGCTGCAACAGTGGGCTCAAACATAGCAACAATTGTGAGGATGACACAAGACTGGGCAGTGTTCCATTCTGTTGTACACAGGGTTGCTATGAGTCAGAACCAACTCGACAGCACCTAACAACAACATGACCCTTAGACGTCGTTTCTCTGGGAAAATCGAATTAGAATTTCGACTTATAGCATCATTTCAAAGAAGATAACCCAATAAAAGTATTTGAGCCCTACTTTATTTATGGGTAATATGATTCTGAATTACATTAGATTTTAAATCTTCATTTTGTTGAATAAGAGTACATTATTATTAATGTTTTATTTATGTGATGGCATATCTTCTTCTAGTCCTCTGTTTATGCCTCCTTTAAAACCTAGTTGAAGTTGTACTGCATTTACAGTTTGATAGCTTGTATTTTTTCACTTACTATAACAAGCGTTTTCCCGTTCTCTTAATTTAAAACACACAATTAAAAAAAACCCATCATTTTAGACTCTAGCATTCCATTACTACGATGCTGAACGGGTTTCAGCAGAGTTTCCAGACTAAGACATACCAGGAAGAAGGGCCTGGCAATCTACTCCTGAAAAATCAGCTAATAAAAACCCTATGGATCATGACGGTCTGATTCGGTAGTGCGTGGGGTTGCCATGAACTGGGGGCTGACCCGACAGCAGTAGCAATAGCAAGCATTCTGTTACTTGTCCTTAACCCAGTTGTTAAACAGTTTGGCTGCTTTGAATTATTAATCGTTTTAGATACTGTTGTGGTGAACACCTTTGCATGTAAATCTTTATCCCTATTTGAGCCTAGCGTGAGTCACCTACAGCACGGTGCTATGTCAGGGGGGATGATGTGGAAGACTCTTGATAAGGTCTTGGTGCCTTTCTTACTGAATTAGTGAGCCCTGTACAGTCTCCATGGAAACCCTGGTGGCGCAGTGCTTAAGAGCTATGACTGCTAACCAAAAGGTGGGCAGTTTGAATCCATCAGGCGCTCCTTGGAAACTCTATGGGGTAGTTCTACTGTCTTGTAGGGTTGCTATGAGTTGGAGTCAAGTGGACAGCGACGGGTTTGGTTTTTGGTTTTTGGTACAGTCTCCTACCATTAACCTGACATCACCTTATTTTTGTAGATAACTCGGGGACATTGTATATCTGCGGTTCATAACGCCCTTGCTGTGATTTTAACAGCTCCCGATCCCACTGCCCGAACAAGTCTGCTCGCCATACTTTTGTTTTGCGGCTGTTCCTTATCGGCTGTGAAAGGTGGAGAAATCAGATGTCCAAGCTTGTTAGGAATCATCACCCATCGGTTCTCTATGAGACTCAGATGAGAGAGCTCAGCAGCGGCTACTGAGTGCAGGCGTTTGTAACACCCATCCTGTGACTGGCTCAGGCTTCTGGGGGCTCTGAGTAAGCGGGGGTGCTGCTGGGCTCTGGAGGGCAGTGCTGGTTCAGTGGTAGAATTCTCGCCTTCCATCCGGGAGACCCGGGTTCGATTCCCAGCCAGTGCACCTGAAGCACAGCCACCACCTGTCTGTCGGTAGAGGCTTACATTTGCTATGATGCAGAAGAGGTTTCAGCAGGACTTCCAGACTAAGGCAGACTAGGAAGAAAGGCCTGGCAATCTACTGAGAATCAGCTAATGAAACGCTAGGGATGGGAACAGTCCGATGCACGCCTGATCATGGGGATGGCGCAGGACCAGGCAGTGTTTCCTCTCTTGTGCCAGGGGCCGCCATGAGTTGGGGGCTGACTCCACAGCAGCTAACAATCGTGCTCTGAAGGCATTTTTAAATGGTAGGTCTTAAACTTCACGGGAACCTCACCTCGAAGAGAAGCGGCACACTTTCACTCGCTGCCCGCTGACATTGGCCCAATTTTTAGAATGTTCTTCCCAAATGATTTCCCACATTCAGTTCTTTTAGAGCTGTAATCACTTTTCTGTAAAATCCTTCCAACCCTAAGCGTGTATTCTAAATCATGACATCATTTTTTTATGGAGGCAAGATAGCCATATTTTTGCATTAATTAGTTCACGTAAATAAGACTTACTTCAAGTTTAGTTAAGAACTCTTTTACAAAAGCATCCATTAGGAATCCTGGTCAACAGATCCTGTTAGAATTAGCAACATGGGCAGGTGAAAAGAAAAATCAAAAAACTACAAAAAACAAAGCTCCGCAACAGCTCTCCTGTTTAAAGGAGTGGGCTTCTTAGCTGGCGTTCACAGCATTCAGAACTCCACCAGCCCTATCTAAAATTTAATCATAGGCAAAGCTGATCCTTGTGAAATATTTCTAACGTGTGCACTGACCGTTCTAGAGTAGAAGCGGTATAGAAGGGTCCCTGGGTGGTACAGACGGTTAGCACGCTTGGCTGCTGACTGAAACGTTGGATGTTTCGGTCCATCAAACGTGCCTCAGAAGAAAGGCCTGACGGTCTAACTTTGAAAAATCAGCCATTGAAAACCCCGGGAGCACAGTGCTACTCTTACACGCACGGGGTCGGCATGAGTCAGAATTGACTCGATGACAAGTGGTTACTGGTTAGTGTCGACGTGAGATTCTTCCCGTTCGGTTTATGGGGATAATGGAGGGAAAGTTCCTTGCCCAGTGAAGCTTGGCAGATTAAGCCGTGGTGTCTCAGGTGTGTGCGCGTGTGCTGTGCACCACTTAGACAATGCCAACAGCAGGACTCTTCTCTCTCACACTCCAAGCCCTCACGGCCAAGTGCTCCCGTGCCCACTCACCTCCATGGAGATGTGCTTGTTTACCAGCCCTGTTATCTGTTGCCATCGAGTTGATTCCGACTCATAGCCACCCTGTATGACACAGTAGAACTGCCCCATAGGGTTTCCAACGCTGTCATCTTTACAAAAGCAGATCGCCAGGTTTCTCTCCCTCAGAGCCACTGGGTGGGTTCGAATCACCAACCTTTCAGTTAGCAGCCGAGCACTTAACCACTGTGCCACCTGTCATCGCTGCTAAATCCAATGTGGCCCTTTAAACTTATATTTTAGGTTCCACCCCACTTCCCCTCCTGCCTCACTTCTTAGTCTGAGAGAGAATTGTAAGAAATAGCTCTGAAATCATACGCTGCCTGTGGAACCCTTTTTGGAGGAGGGGGGTATCGCTTTTGTCACGGGGCGCAGCTGTCACGGGAAGTGGTGCGTTTCGAGGTTAACAGTGTACACTTAGGCCTTAAATTGTGTAAAATGACATAATGGAAAATACCTTGGGGTAGGAATAATCGTTTCAGTAGAAACAGAACGCTTTCTGCAAAAGCCATTGTACAATCAGTCCATTGTTCTGTCCTTAAAAGAAAAAAACTTTCCGGAACCAGGGGAAGAAAACAAACATTAGAAAAGGTACATTGAAAAAGTTTTCACTCAACTCCAGTTTGAAAGGGAAATGCTGAGAATGCAAAACTCTTATCAGGCTATTGGCTTTTTCTTGGTTATTTTCTTAACCTATCATTTAAGAAAAAATAAATTAACCATAGCAATCAATCCATAGGCGAGTGGTCCTAGTACCCCAGTGCACCCTGTGGGCCGTGGAAAGGCTGGATGTCACCCAGGACCTGCTGACAAGCTGGCCCTCACGTCCTTCGCCCTGATAGCGATGGGGGAGGGGTTTTGTTCTTTAATTCATTTTAGTTTTTGTCATTGAGAACGCACACAGCAGAACACAGACCCATTCAACGATTTCTACATGTCCAACTCAGTGACATTGATGACATTCTTCTAGTCGTGCAACCATTCTCACCCTCCTTTTCCGAGTTGTTCCTCTGCCACGAATGTAAACTCACTGCCCCCCAAGTTGCCTGCCTGATCTTAACAGTTGCTATTGTCAGTTTGATCCTATATAGATGGTTCTTACAGGAGCATAATGCTCAAAGCAGACAGTCTTTACTAGTTAAGCTAGACTATTATTTGGTTTCAAGAAGACTTCGGGGGATATTTTTTAAGGTTTGAGGATATCTCAGGGCAGTAGTTTTGGGGGTTCACCCAGCCTCCGTGGCTCCTGGCAGTCTGGCTTCCATAAGAATTTGAAATTCTGTTCTGCATTTTATGGGGGAAGGGTTTTGACTGCAGGTAGAATACTCGCCACCCTTTGGGGAAGGAGAAAGATCCCCATACATAGAAGCATTAAGTTCTGAACAGTGTAGTATTGAGAGTAAGTATCGTTATTATTTAGGGGAGTTTTTTCCATTCTTATGGGGGTGAGTTCTTGATCTTGGATGGACAATGAAATATTTGAAGGGGAAGAAGGATAGAGAACCTTCCAGTTATAGGGTATGAGATGGGTTAGGCTTAGAGACCTGGCATGGGTCATAGAACGGGGAATTGGCCAGGGTACTTGGGGGTCCACAGGAGCGAGGCTTTCCTTATTAGAAGAGCAGAAGGTCAGGAGGACACAATATTTTGCAGAGGGTGGAGACATATCCTGGAGGGCTTTGAAAGCCAGACTGAGAAGTTTGAATAAAGTTAAAAAAACCAACAGTCACAAGAAGACCTCTCAGTTAGTATCCAGATCCTTTTGCCCATTCTCCTGTTCTTAGGGTTTTCGTTGGCTGATTTTTCTGAAGTCGATCACCAGGCCTTTCTTCCTAGTCTAGCATAGTCTGGAAACTATGCTGAAACCTGTTCAGCATCAGAGCAACACATAAGCTGCCACTGACAGACAGGTGGTGGCTGCGCATGAGGCGCGTTGGCCGGGGATTGAACCTAGGTTTCCAACGTGGAAGGCAAGAATTCTGCCCCGAAGTGGATCACAATAGTCTCGAAACCATTGTGCACAGGGTCTCCAAGAGTTTGGAGGCTGACTTGACAGCAGCTGACAACAACAGCCTGTTCTTAGGAGGGGAAATAGGAAGTGGGAGGGGAAGATGACATGCAGTGAGCCTTTATTTTCCAAACAGTGTACGTTTGTTTCTCATTTTACGGTATTGACGCAGAGCCTCCGAACATTCAGCTCTCTTCTTTATGAGCAAAGATGACTCTGGACTTGCCTTCTTATAGGGTCTAGAATTTGTAGGGCTGAGGAGGAAGACGTCAGACCAAGACTGTTGTGACCGTTCCGGCCCTTGTTAGAAAACTCTCTCACTTCATTGGCCCAAGTCACTTCTTTTTTTTTTTTAACTGTGTTTAAGGTGAGACTTTATCCAGTAAATTAGATTCCATTTAACAATTTCTACACAAATTATTAAGTGATGTTGGGTACATTTTCCACCATGTGTCATTATTCTCATTCATTGCGTTCTGGTTGTACCATTTTCAGTGCTCTGGTTTCCCTACCCCCTTACCTTCTCATCTTTGCTTTAGAGTCGTTTTTGACCATTTGGTCTCTTATAGTTGATTGTTTTTTAAGGACACTCATTACTCATGGGTGATATTCTTTATTTTATGAGCCAATCTGTTATTTAGCTAAAAGGTGACCTGAAGGGATAATTTCAGTTTAAGGTTTAAGGAGTAACTTAGGGCAATAGTCTCGGGGAGTCCTCTAGTCTCAACTGGTCCAGTAAGTCTGGACTTTTTAAGAATTTAAGTTCTGTTCCACATTTTTCTCCCATTCTGTGGATCCGTATAATGTGGTCCTGATGAGAATGGTCAGTAGTGGTAGCCGGGCACCATCTAGTTCTTCTGGTCTCAGGGTAGATGAGGCCATAGCTCATGCCTACTGTCGGTCCTGTAGACTACTCTCTTCTCTGAGTCTTTGGTTTCCTTCTGTCTCTTTTGTTCCAGACAAGTAGAGACAAATAGTTGTATCTTAGATGGCCCCAACAAAAAACAAACAAAACCCATTGCTGTGGAGTTGATTCCGATAGCGACCCTATAGGTCAGAGTGGAACTGCCCCACAGGTTTTCCAAGGAGCAGCTGTGAGTTTGAACTGCCAACTTTTTGGTTAGTAGCTGAGCTCTTAACCACTGCGCCACCAGGGCTCCAAGTGGCTCCAAACTGCTTATTTCACTAGTAGCACAGTTGAGAGGAGCCCTGGTGGTATAATGGTTAAGTGCTCGGCTGCTAACCGAAAGGTTGGCAGTTCAAACCCACCCAGTGGCTTTGCAGGAGAAGAGACCTGGCAATCTGCTCGCATAAAGATTACAGCCTAGGAAACCCTATGGGGCAGTTCTGCTCTGTCACACGGGGTTGCTATGAGTCGTAACCAACTCTACTGCACCTACCAACGACAGCACAGTTGAAATTAAGAGTATGCCCATCACAGGTATACAAAGCAAAGATGTGCCTGTAATCCGTCAATAGAAAAATGACACCATCTGTTGGCAATGCGGAAAATGACACCGTGAAGATGTCCTTGAGGGTCAGGTGTTGAATCGAGGATTACCAAGGGGTCTGACTTTGGGTTGATGCTAAGTTAAGGAGTGCTGATTATCAGGGAGTCACTGATAGAAATAAAAAACTGAAATCTGCGCATTCCCCGCATTGCCTTTCAGATGTTCATCTTCAAACAGGTGAAATGTTTGCTTATAGAAATCTCAGAAAGGTTAGAAAAAGAATGGTCCAGAAACCATGTTCCTGTGTCCAAGATGACAGTAAACAAAATAGCTTTTGTCACATACTCCGGGGTATAATTTATGGAGGGATGAATGCGTTTCTCCCCCTGGAAAGGTAGGGGGGTGTTGGTGGGGGGTGGTAAGAGAGAACCTTGGTTCCTGTCACCATAATGGAAAAATCCATTCCCTAGAAAACTGCGGTCTTCGCAAACCTCTCGTTCCCCCCAATTTTAGTATTCATGAGGCCCATGTACGCATTAAAAAATAAAACAGTGAGTGACCCAGCGTAGCAGAAAAACCCGCCCATGCCTTCAACAGAGGGTTTCCGGCTAATTTATGCAGCCCCTTTGCACTTCGGCATGTTCCCCACCAGTTGCTAGGCAACCATGTGAGTTACTGCGCATGCCTTTTTTATGATAACTGTCATTATGATTATTTTTTAATTATCCAACTGGGACGGCGGATTAAAACAGCATACTGTCGCTCAAACCGTGCCACTGCCTTGGCGCATTCTTGCACCCTCCCAGAATCGCCTTTGGAAGTGTACACGGCAGTGACTTGGGGTTATTTTTTGTGCCGTTTCTGGCTTGACGAAGTGGAGGTGGCATCTTAAGAGGAGCGAGGTTTTTGTGAAAAATGGCTCTACCCTCGCTGACAAGCTGTTATTGATCTGGATAATGCAAGGCTAGTATTAGGCTCTTGCACCTGAATTATGAATATCTTTGTTCCTTTAGCCCTGTCTGCTGCCAGTTCTGAGTGATGTTAAAAGCTTGTGTTGTCGCTTTCTAGCCAATGTCTCACGATTGAAGAATGCTAAGCATTTGTGGCTATTAAACCTGCCTTCAGAGAAACACCCCATGATGGGGGAAGGGACAGTCCTAATCCCTGGGACAGGGGGCACCTGCACTCGCTTAATATGTTTGCTCTTTTTTGTGCTCCAAACACACAGCAGCGCAGTTAGGCGAGAGGAGGGGTTCCTCTGGCATATGATAATCAAGGTACGTGTGTGGCTTCCAGCGGGGAAAACTCTCTAAAAGGAATAGAACCGGAAAAATAGGCACATCCCCAGATCCATGCAGAAGCTTCTCGATTGCATTTCCAGAGTATATTCTAGCGTATTGTTTTGAATGACTTCCTCTCTGCAGAGTGAATTTAAGGACAAAGTAGTATGGGACTCGAGTCTCTGTGTTTTATTCTACCAATTTGATTATTACTCATTTCAAAATGTGATTTTGGTTGAATAGATATTTTCAGTATTTCTATCAAAATGAAACTGTACCTTTGCTCTGAAGGAGAAATCGATGCACAGTGGAGTTTGCATATCACATGTGTGACAGAGGTGGGGCCCTAATGGCATTTTACTGTGACTTTGAAGGTAGCACCAGGGACACTGATCTCCAGTATATTTGTGGGATTTTCCTCGATTAGAAGAGCCCCATCCCTGTCTGTGGAATTCCTGGGTGGTGCAAACCGTGGATGACAAACCTAAAGGTTGGCGGTTCAAGTCCACCCAGAAGCACCTCAGAAGAAAGGCCTGGCGATCTACTTCCAAAAATCAGCCATTGAAAACCCTGTGGAGCACAGTTCTACTCTGACACACTTGGGGCCACCATGAGCCAGAGTCGACTCGACAGCAACTGATTTTATGTCTGTATGTGTGGGTCGTAATTTGCTTCATTGGCATTTTCTGGAAAGAACGCCCTCCCCTGAGCAGTGCTTGATCTGTGTTGTTTCTGTGTGTTTCCCCCACCCCACAGTTCAGGGCGGCAGCTCAGCGAGGTCTTCATTCAGTTACCATCAAGGAAAGAATTACCAGAATACTATGAATTAATTAGGAAGCCCGTGGATTTCAAAAAAATAAAGGTAGATATTTTATTTACAAACTTTTTTTTTTTTTTTTTAAATGGCAGATCCATTGAAACGGTTCTGACTGGGAGTTGTCGGCGGGGTTGTGTCTGACCGCCAGTGACACCCACCGGGGTTTACCATGGAGGGTTGGGATCACCTTGTGCCTTTACGTGTATGACATTTAATCATGATGTTGAGAGCTCTTATAACGTATTGCATTTGATTGAAGGTTTCAGACTTTCTCCCCGTTGTTCTTCCTGTCTCCCGTCATACGCTCCTTCCTCCCCCCACCCCACAGGAAGGAACATTAAAGGGAGGGGGTTCTTTGTGAGAGCCCTCCCTGGAGTTGAAGCCCCACGCCCCCAGGATAGTGGTAGGTCGTGAGACAAATGGGAAAATCAGGCTTTGTTAACCGAGCAGTGACGTTTGCATTTTCTCATCCTCCTCTGTCTCTGTTTCCTTCCCAATTTCTTCTAGGAGAGAATTCGTAATCATAAGTACCGGAGCCTGGGTGACCTGGAGAAGGACGTCATGCTTCTCTGCCACAACGCTCAGACCTTCAATTTGGAGGGCTCCCAGGTCTGTCTTGCATTGCCTTCAAAGTCTCTAACTCAAAAGGTGCCTGTGTTCTTCTAAAGGAGCCCTGGTGGCGCAGTGGTTAAGCACTCAGCTGCTAACCCAAAAGGTCTGGTGTTCGAAACTCCCACCTGCTCCACGGTGGCGATCTGCTTGGGTAAAGACTTAGAGCCTTGGAAACCCTGTGGGGCACTTGTACTCTGTCCTCTAGGGTTGCTGTGCGTTGGAATCAACTCAATGGCCGTGGGTTTGTTTTTCTGTTTTTTGCTGTCCTTTTAAGGAAGATGTTTCCTTTTCCACCCCTTCAGTCACCGCTACTACCCTGGCAGAAGAAAAAGGGAAAAAAGCCCATGTTCCATGCTACCCGTGGATATAAATTGAAGCTTTGGCATTTTCAAATTAACATCAGGTCCTCTTACCATAGCTGTTCTAGCTCCTGCTCACATTTCCCTTAAAGGCTTGGCTTCTCATTAGAGGAATTCAATTAAAACCTATAAGGTGATGCCTGAAGATTGGCGGCACAGTTTCTGCCTTTACAGAGAGGACCTATTTGATTGTTTACCTTCGTTTTTCTGATTGCAACCTTGCATCAGGATTCGAAACTACTATGATTTAAAACAAAACAAAATATAGAAAAAAGCCACTGCCTCTAATTGCTTAAAGAAAAAATTCTTCTTATCAGGCTGATTGTAACTCATTTTACTCCTCTCATCCACAGTTAATAAGCCTAAGCAAGTGACACTGGATTTACACCTCAGTTACACTGACCTTTCATAGGAACTCCCGTTCCCTCTCTCTATTTGTGGCCTATGGAGTCCTTGGGTGGTGCAAATGGTTAACGTTCTCTGCTGCCAACCAAAAGGTTAGAAGTTCAAGTCCACTCAGGTGCCTCAGGAAAAAGGCCTGGCGGTCTGTTTTTAAAAGATCAGCCATTGAAAACCCTACGGAGCATAGTTCTACTCTGACACGCACAGGGGCGCCATGAGTCGGAGTCGGCTCCAAGGCCTCAAGTTGTTGGTTGTCTTTCTGGCCTAAAGAAGAAGGAAGAAGAAGACGACAAGACATTGTGTTTTCCAGCAAACGCAGCATGAAGCTGCCATTAAATTCCTTAAGCCTCCTTCACGGTCTTGCTCTTTGCTTTCACGTCAGTCCCAGGCACCAGATTGGGGAACGGGGGCATCCTCAGAGTGTGCCTGTAACAGACCGCATTTCCAGGTTCATTGCAGTTATTAACAGTGTTATCCTACGCAAAACAGTAGACTTCGCAAGCAGGCCTTCTGTTTTGGAGACACTCCTCTGGGAAAGTTCAGACGAAAGCCAGGTCTTAGACACTTAAGTAGAAGTGTCAGCAAAGAAGCCTTTTGTAAATGATTACTATTTTTGTCTCTGGGTAGATTTTTTGATTCTTTATATCAGTGCCACATTATTAACCATGATATACATCTACTCCATTTCCAGACCCACAGTCCCTCTACCTGTCTACTTTCTCACTGTCTCACAACTGAAATGGGGTGATGCATAGTCTCCTGGCTGGTTTCCCTCCAGGTCCGTTCCATCTTTCAGTTTCTTTCTCTAAACATCCATCTTATCCTGTTCATTTACTGCCCGCCCCCCAAACATCTCAGGTCCCCTCATATACTATATAGAATAAATTTAATGTCTGTAAACTGTTTTCTAAAGTTGTACCCTAACCTGGGAGTCCCTGGATGGTACAAATGGTTAACCTGCTTGGTAACAAAAGTTGGAGGTTGGAGGCCAACCAGAGGAAGCAAGGCCTGCTGATCTACTTCTGAAAAACCAGCGTTTTTTGAAAACCTTGTGGAGCACAGTTCTACTCTGACGCACAGGGGGTCTCCAGGAGTTGGAATCGACTTGACCACAACTGTTTTTTTTTTTTTTGACCCAAACCTTACTCTGGGAAGAAATACAGCCAGGGTGCTCCTTGGAAGCAAGGATGGTGAGACTTCGTCTCACATACTTTGGACATGTTGTCAGGAGGGATCAGTCCCTGGAGAAGGACATCATGCTTGCTAAAGTAGAGGGGGGTCAGTGAAAAAGAGGAAGACCCTCGACAAGATGGATTGACACAGTGGCTGCAACAAAGGGCTCAAGCATAACAACAATTGTGAGGATGGCGCAGGACTGGGCAGTGTTTCGTTCTGTTGTACATGGGGTCGCTATGAGTCAGAACCGACTTGACGGCACCTAACAACAGCAGCCTTACTCTTTAGCTTCTTCTCCTGTAACTCCTCAGCCTAAACAAATCCTGGTCCAGTCAGGCTGGTCCCATACACATCTGCTGCACCAGATGCAATTTTTTTTTAACTCTGTCATTTTGAGAGAGTTGTAGATTCAGATGCAGTTGCAAAAAATAATACAGAGAGATCCCGTGCACCTTTCGCATCTTCCCAAGATTGTAATATCTTGCATGTGGTTGTCGTTAGGTGCCATCAAGTTGATTCTGACTCTTGGTGACCCCATGTGTTACAGAGTAGACTGCTCCATAGGGTTTTCTTGGCTGTAATCTTCATGGGAACAGATCGCCAGGCCCTTCTTTTGCAGTACTGCTGGGTGGGTTTGAACCACCAAACTTTAGGTTCGCAGTCAAGTGCAAACCATTTGCAGCACCTAGGGACCTTCATGTCTTGCATTACGACAGTGTAATTCCACAACCAAGAAATTGACATTGCCAATCCCAGTGCATCTTTTTTGTTCTTGCCTCCCCACCTCTCACTTGTTCCCCTTTCTCATTTCTCTCTCCTTCCTCACCACCCGATGGAATCCTCCTCAGCTTTGAGATTCAACTCAACTCTGATGTCTTGGGGAAGTTCTGCCCCGTTGCCCCACCCCACAACACTCTCCCAGGCGCTTTCTTCTCTGATTGTACTCAGCTGCCCATCAACGTTCATTCAGTGCTTGCCACAGGTTGCCTGGTCACTTTCTCGAGCAGAGGCTCATCTTCACAATAAGGAACACAATCTTAGCAGGGACCAGTTTTGAACTGTGTATCTCTCTCAGCACCTATGCGGGGCTATGCCTAGACACGTGCCTAAAAATAAAGGGGCGAATGGATGCATATTTGCTGGTAGTGATAAACTTTCTAATTAGCAAAGAGCCTCCATTTTGTTTGAGGAATTGCATTTTAAAGGTTACTTTACTATATAGTATTACTAGAGTATTTGATAGAATAATTCAAAGAAGAAACGTAGAGGCTTTTTTAATACTATTTTTGTTACCAGTGATGAGTGGATATGTTATGAAGGTTCACCCTCCATCCCCAAACACACACACCCACACACACTTTGAAAATACTTCAACTACATATGGACTTCTTTTTCCTATAAGAATATGTGTATCTAGATCTGGGTTTGGGGTTTTGCTATTGGGTTTTCATGTAGGCAATAAAAGCTAGCATTGACTTTTCTACTAAAACTCATGTGAACTAAAGCTGGTGAGTTATATAAGAAGAGCATGCTGTTTTGATCAAAGATTCTATAGCATAATCCTGATCAAAAGGGGGAAATGTGGAACAGAATTTCAAGTTCTGTTGAAATCCAGATTTTCTGGAACCACTGAGGCTGGATGAACCCCTGAAACTACTGCCCTGAGATAATCCTTAAACCAAAAATACTCCCTGAAGTCTTTTTTAAACCAAATAGTAGTTTCATTTATTTAGTAAAAAAAAAAAGTCTACCTTGAGCATTATGCTCTTTTAAGATCTACCTATATAGGATCAAATTGACAACAACAACTTGAAAGATAAGAACCTTAGAGGGCAGTGAGTTTATGTTTAATAGGGGGAGGAACAACTTAGAAAAGGAGGCTGAGAATGCTTGCACAACTAGAAGAATGTAATTGATGTCACTAAATGGTACAAGTAAAAAATATCAAATTGGCAAATGTTTTGTTACATATGTTTTTACCACAATAAAATAATTGTTTTAAAAAAACAAACATTGAATTGTACACTTTAAACAGGTGAGTTGTACGGTGTGTGTTGTGGGAACTGAGAGAGAATAATTTTCTGTTGTTTTAAGCCAAAAAAGAAACTGTTGAAATGGTTTATGTTTTGCTGTCTACATTCTCAACAACAATAGCAGATGAAATAAAATAAGAGCTCGCTGTGCTGGAAAACCTTGGCCCTTGGCTTGCCTTTTTAAGAGATGTCATTTTAACCCTTTAGATCTACGAAGACTCCATTGTCTTGCAGTCAGTGTTTAAAAGTGCCCGGCAGAAAATCGCCAAAGAGGAAGAGAGCGAAGATGAAAGCAATGAGGAGGAGGAAGAGGAGGATGAAGAGGAGTCTGAGTCTGAGGGTAAGCCCAGATGTCTGCTGCTTCCATTTCTGTGCCCCTTCCTGCCTGCATGGATGCTTCCACAGACCCTAACAGAACAGAGTGTAGAGTCAGGCTGACCTGGGCTCAAGTCCTTATCAACATGTCCTTGCTGGACTTGACGGTGCCCTTGCTCGGTTTTCTCATCTGTAATTATTATGTGCCATCCAGTGGAGTCTCACTCATAGCAACTGCATGCGATAGAGTAGAAGTGCCCCGTAAATTTCCTAGGCTGTCATCTTTACAGGAGCAGATTGCCAGGTCTTTCTCCCGTGGAGCCACTAGTGGGTTTGAACCACTGACCTTTCGGTTAGTAGCCAAGTGCTTAACCATTGTTCCACCCCAGGGCTCCTTCTGTGATACTGGGGCGATAAAAGGACCTCTGAGCAGGTGAAGGCCTTAGCACAGGGCCAGGCTCATAGCAAACACCCACTGAATGGTGCCTTTGAATATCATCAGTGTTGTGTACGTTTTCTAAGGCACTCCGGTGGCTCAACAGTTAAGCATTTGGCTGCTAACCCAAAGGTTGATGGTTCGAGCCCACCCCGTGGCTCTGTGGAAGAAAAGACCTGGCGATCTGCTCTTGCAAAGATTACAGCCTAGGAAACCCTATGGGGCAGTTCTACTGTATCACATGGAGTTGCTATGAGTTGGAATTGACTGGACAGCACCTAACAACAATATACGTTTTCTACCAAATTGCTGTCGATGCCACCTATCTCTTCTTTGGCATGGAGTCCCTGGGTGGTGCAAATGGTTCATACACTGGACTACTGACTCCAAAGGTTGGAGGTTCAAGCCCACCCAGAGGTGCATGGGAAGAAAGGCCTGGCGATCTGCTTCCAAAAAATCATCCACTGAAAACCCTGTGGAGCACAGTTCTCCTCTGACACACGGGGTCTCCAGGAGTCAGGATGGACTCACTTGACAGCAACTGGTTTTGGTTAAAAAGATTTCCCTGTGATTCCTCACTGGTGTCTGGTTTGTTTCTTTACAGCGAAATCTGTTAAGGTGAAAATCAAGCTCAACAAAAAAGATGAGAAAGGACGGGATAAAGGAAAAGGCAAGAAAAGGCCGAATCGAGGAAAAGCCAAACCCGTTGTGAGCGATTTCGACAGTGATGAAGAGCAGGATGAGAATGTGAGTGTGGCCGCTCGACTGAGCGCAGAGGCCCCGTCTGCTATCTCTTTTCCCTGTCTTGTCTCCAGATCCTTCCTAACTGGGCTGCCTTGTTGCCCAGGAATGAAAATATAAAGTTTGTTGAAATTTCTTTACAGAGGGAGTTGGGCGAAGCTGTGTGATTTATAACCAAGAATGTTGGGCCTTGTTTATTGCTTTTTTTTTTTTTTTTTTAAATAGACTTCAAAAATGAAAGAATACTAAATCAAGTTCCCTATTTTATTTTCCCACACACTTACTTACAAATATATTTTTCTCCGTGGTCAGTGAATATTTTACATCCCTAGCACCAGCACAGTGCCTAGCGTGCAGCGGTATATAACGATTAGATGGAGGAATGAGAAAAAGCGTTATGGTGTCAGGGTTTTTGACTTGAGTTGGTGCTTAAAGTGCTGGACAAAAAATCCAAATGAACCCCTAGAGGAGTTGTTTATTTATTTATTTGATGGAAGTATACGCAGCCAAAGATACACCATTTCAACAATTTCTACATTTCAGCGATGGTGGTTACATTCTTCAAGTCATGCTACCAGTCTTGCTGTCCTTTTCCACATTATTCCATCACCATTATCTTCAACTCACGGCCCCCTAAGCTTCCCATCCAACCTTTCAAGTTGCTGCTGTCCATTTGATCTCTCATAGATAATTCTTTAAAATAGCATAATACTCAAAGCAGACATACTTTACTAATTAAGATAAGCTATTTTTTGGTTCAAAGAAGCCTTCAGGGGATAGTTTGGGTTTAAAGTGTAAAGTTTTAAACATTATCTCAGCGTATTAGTTTTGGGGGTTCAGTGGCTTCAGAAAGTCTGCATTCCATTGAAAATTTGAAACTGTTTTATGAATTTTGTTCCACATTTTCCCCCTTTTGATCAAGATTCTTCTATAGAATCTTTGTTCAAAATGTTCAGTAATGATAGCCAGCCACCATCAAGTTCTGGCCTCATGGCAGAGGAGGCAGTTGCTCATGGAGGCAGCCATACATGTATTTGATTTCCTCATAGAGGTGTTATTTTTAGTATTTGGAAAGTCATGAAACACTTATTGAGGCAGGCCCTGATATGGGTACCTTCTTGTGTGTTGTCATATTTAATGCTTACATTAGCTTCGGGAGATAGATGTCAGTCTCAAGATATTGCAAATGGGAAATTGATATTAGGTTGTGTGTGTTTTGTTCCCGGTCATGTAGCAAGTCAATGGCAGAGGCTGAGTTTAGTCCCAAATAGCATAATTCAGTCTAGCATGCCATTGTTAACTGTTTGGGCGACAAGGTAGAAATGCCAGCAGGAACTTCCAGTACCATGCCGTCTGGAGGACCCTGCATTCCATTCACCTTCCAGAGGAGCACAGGTCCCCTGCCACGTACCTCCCTATCTTTTCCTTTCTGGAAAGATCATCTTGCCTTTTAGTATGCATGCTAGTTTGTTTTTGCCTTCAACACATTGCCATTTTGGCCTGGCGGGAAAGTTTCAAAATCATCACTCCACTCCAGCCTTAACCCTTACGACAAGCATTTTGAAATACATTTAGAATGTTGTGTTGACTTGAGAAGACTGACCACTGAGAAGACGTCAAATGCGTGGCTTGCTTTTCTCATGTGAATCTTCTAAAACATAGTGCTAAAAAATAGCAATTATTACTGTCTTAGTTACTTAGTGCTGCTGTAAGAGAAACACCACATGTGGGTGGCTTTAAAGAATGGAAATTTAATTTCTCACTGTTCAGGAGGCTGCAGGTCCACATTCAGGGCATCAGCTCTAAGGGAAGGCGTGCTCTCTCTCTCTGTCAGCTCTAGGTCCTTGCCTCTTTCAGCTTTTGTAGCCCCAGCGTTCCTCCATTCCTTGGCAATCTTCATGTGGCATCTGTCTTACTGCATTTGTGTTCTCTTGTCTCTGTGCTTCTCCTCATAACTCAGAGGTGATTAGGTTTAGGACACACCCTACGCTGGTCAGGGCTCATTACATAACATTAGATTGCATTATGGAAAGTCATTACATTGCATTAGCTCACATCCACAGGTATATATGTTAGGATTCCAACACATATTTTGGGGGGTTACAGTTCAATCCAGGAGCCCTGTTGGTTACAAATGGTTAAGCGTTCGGCTGCTAACCGAGAGGTTGGCAGTTCAAACCCACCCAGCAGCTCCAAGGGAGAAAGACCTGTTAATCTGCTCCCATAAAGATTACATCCTAGAAAACCCTCTGGGGCAGTTCCACTCTGTTACGTGGGGTGGCTATGAGTAGAAAGCAACAAAACAGCAACTAACCAACAGCAGCAGCCAACTTCACTCCCTGTCAATTATCCATAAACCTTTCAGGCCAGAGTGAAAGAGTGAAACCCTAGCATAGACTGTGGGTATCACTTTGGGATTTCCAATTAGGACCTCCTCTTTCAGTTTAGAGGTGGACGGTGCCGCTTTGGGGTCTTTCCGTCTTCCCGTGGAATGAAGGAGCTTGGAAGGTTAACTGTTTCCAAAATGCCATTTCTTTTTTTCTACTTTGCCACTTGATAGTTTATCATGCCTTCTTTTCATGAAATACGATTTTATCTTATTCTGTTTTATTTTATTTTAGGAACAGTCAGAAGCAAGTGCGACTGATGATGAGTGATCGCCGGGGACCTTTTTTTTCCTTGGTAGGACTGAGTTCCTCCCTCCTCTCTCTCATTTTGACCCAGTGAGTTCCTTTTGTCCTATGGTCTCTGGGCCATTTCTATATTATCATCATCTATAAACTAGCTTTAGGATAGTACCAGACAAACATATGTTATCATGGTGTAAAAAAAAGCGCGCACACACACAAACGCACACACAAATATTTGTAAGATACTGTGACCAAATGGGCCTCAAAGATTCAAAGATTAAAACAAACAAAAAAGCTTTTGATGGGAAATATGTGGGTGGATAGTATATTTCTATGGGTTGGGTCTGATTTGGTTATGGTTTGACTGCCTGGTTTTATCATCTGTTGAGATGAGAAGATTTTTGTCTTTTTGTAGCACTGATAACCAGGAGAAGCCATTAAAAGCCACTGGTTATTTTATTTTTCATCAGGCAATTTTCGAGGTTTTTATTTGCTCGGTATTATTTTTGTTTTGTTTTGTTTTTTACACTGTGGTGCGTATAAGCAACTTTAATAAGTGGTCAATGTACAGTAGGTAGATTTCACCTGCATATACTTTTTTTTTTTTCCTTTTTTCCTCTATGATCTGAAAAAGAAATGCTTTTTGAATTGTATAAGATTTATGTCTACTGTAAACATTGCTTAATATTTTGCTCTTGATTTAAACAAAAAAAGTTTTATTGAAAACGCTATTGAATATTGCAATCTATATAGTGTACTGGATGACTTCCTTTGTCCACCTGATCTCCTCTGTTACCAATGTGTATCGTCTCCTCCTCCCTAAAGTGTACTTAATCTTTGCTTTCTTTGCACAAAGTCTTTGGTTGCAACTCATAAGCCTGAGGCAAATAAAATTCCAGTAATTTCCAAGAGTGTGGTGTTGGTGCTTTCCTAATAAAGAGAGAATTTAGCTCAGCAAATGTGGCCTCTTATTTTTGAGTCGCAGAGGATTGAAACCCTAATGCTTGAGTGATGGTCTCCAGCAGAGAGCTGGGCGGGCTCTGGGATACGGAACACCTGGTAGCGGTAATAGGTACGTCAAGTCGGTTCTGACTCATAGCGACCCATGTACAACAGAACGTGACACTGCCCGGTCCTGCGCCATCCTCACAATTGTTGCTATGTTTGAGCCCATTGTGGCAGCCACTGTGTCAATCCATCTCATTGAGGGTCGTCCTTTTTTGCAGACCCTCTACTTTACCAAGCATGGTGTCCTTTTCCAGGGACTGGTCCCCCCTGATAACATGTCCAAAGTATGTAAGACAAAGTCTCTCCATCCTCGCTTCTGAGGTGCATTTTGGCTGTACTTCTTCCACGACAGACTTGTTTGCTCTTCTGGCCGGCCCTG
Organism: Trichechus manatus latirostris; assembly: GCF_000243295.1. Classification (NCBI taxonomy): domain Eukaryota; kingdom Metazoa; phylum Chordata; class Mammalia; order Sirenia; family Trichechidae; genus Trichechus; species Trichechus manatus. The sequence goes on from NW_004443961.1 coordinate 1,880,793, forward strand.
GGGTATTCAGTATTCTTCCCAGCTCCATGTTTCAGAGGCATCTATTCTTCTTCAATCTTCCATATTCATCGTCCGGCTTTCGCATGCATATGAGGTGATTGAAAATACAATGACTTGGGTCAGGCACACCTTAGTCATCAAAGTGACATCTTTGCTTTTTTAGATTTTAAAAAGCACCTGATTAGGGGGTGGGGGAGGGAAGAGATTGAGAGAGTGCCAGTCTCCTGGAATGAGCCAGGTGTGCTAGGAGGAAGAGGAGTCCACTGCCTCCATGACTTTGAACTATTCAGCAACTTGAAAGATGCGGCCATGGACCAAGTCACACTAAGCCCCTGCTCAACTTCTTCTAGTGGCTTAAATTCTTTTAGCCAGAAAAATCTGTATGGCTATTAATCTGGTTTTGTCCAGTCATTTTTTAAATAATATTGTGTTTTGGTGAAAGTTTACACAGTAAATTAGGTTCCCAACTGACAATCTCTATACAGATTGTTCAGTGACATTGATTCCATTTTTCACAATGTGCCAACATTCTCTTTAATTGCATTCTGGTTGTTCCGTTTCCCATACTCTAGTTTCCCTGCCCCCTTATCTTTGCTTTAGAGAAATTGTTGACCTTTGGTCTTATGGAGATGTTTTTTTTAATGAAGCCCTGTGCTTACGGATAATATCCTTTGTGTGTCGGATAATATCCTTTGTGTGTCGCTCTGTTATTTTGCTAAAAGGTGACCTTGGGATAGTTTCGGTTCAGGGTTTAAAGAGTATCTCAAAAGTGAAGGAAAGTGTGAGTCTCCCCCAACAGCTGGTAATTTCGCTTCTCCTTTGAGCCACTTCTCCCTGCTTCCAGCATCCTTGAGTGTCAGTGCCATTCCCTTCTCTGTTAGAAACAGCCAAGGGGGCTTGCTGCCCCTGCCCTGAGCCAGCCATTGGGATGGGGTTGCTTTCTAAGGACTTGGAGGACCCCACCCGCCCCTTCCTGCATGTCACATCCACTCTTTGTTCCTCCTCATTCCAAGTCTGTTGATGTTTGCTGGGGTCTGGAGGACAGAGGGGCAGGGGAACTGCTGACTGAAGGGCTGCAGGTCACAGACCTGCAGGTCACGCAGCTCCAGTGCCTGGCTTCAAACGCATTAAAACCTAAATGGACCAAAGATACAGAAAATCCAAATTAAAAAAATCAAACCCATTGCCATCAAGTCAGTTCCGACTCAATGTGTTTTACAGAATGGAACAGTGCTCCATAGGGTTTTCTTGGCTGTGATCTTTACAGAAGTCGACCACCAGTCCTTTCTTCTGTGGTGCTGTTGCATGGGTTTGAACTGTTGCCCAGTTAGGATCCATGCCCTGGAGCAGTTGAGCAATGAAACGTACTCCAAGTCAGAAAGAGTGAGGTAGTTTATTTAGGAGGTGGCCACCACCAGGGATCCAATAGCAACGCAGGCTGTCTCTATGGAGTCCCAAAAGGCATTTCTACGTTAGAGTTTATATACGATTTTTACAAAGGTTAGAAGTGTCGTTATTCATTACCAGGTAATTACAAGAGACTTTTCATACTAAAGAGATACATGCCAGACATCTCCTTATCAGGCTAAAGATAATATCTGACATCTGGGCTCTGATCTTCCTGTGGGGGGTAGTAAGTCACAGGTGGCCGGACGGAGCAAAACAAAGTCGTTAACAAAAGTATGCGAGAAGGAGAAGGCAAAGAAAACAGAAACTTAGAGGTTCATCATGGCGTTGGTTCTGTCAGGCTCTCAGTCACCCATTTTGAAAAGGAGAAAACACGCTGGGAAGTATTAGGGTCACAGAACTGCCAACCTTGAGGTTAGTAGTTGAGTGCTGAGGTGCCGTGGATCTCTTTTGCGTGGCCTTCTTCACCATGCTCTTGTAACTCCCACCCCAGTGATTGGGTGGGACTATGCAGATAGGGTAGCTATGGCCCACCAACGGGATTGGTCAGTTTTGCCATCCCACTGAGCTTGACATGAGCCACCCTAGAGGAGGGAAAGGGAGGATTCCACCACTGCCAAGGGAGAACAGCCAGGAGCAGAGCGTGTCCTTTGGACCCGGGATCTCTGCACTGAGAAGCACCTGGAACCGGGAGACGCAGAGAGAGAGCTGTAATACTGAAGACAGCAGGAAGCGGTGGCAGAGTAACGGTGGCAAGAGAGACCGGCAGGAGCTTCCTGGCCCACAGAGCAAGAAAGCTGAATGCCTTTGGGCAGGGGGCCTGCTGGAGGAGTAGGGTGCTTCCGGGCACTTGGTGGAGCTAAGTTTGTCTACCCATGGAGCTAGAACTGAGCACCTTTGGGCCGAGGCTTACTAGTGGAGTAGGGTACCTCATGGCACTTATCAACAGAGCTAAAAGAGCTTTGTAACACTTACCCAAGCAGGGCAGAGGCCGAGGGGCCAGAGAGAGGCATGCCTGTGAACACGGCTGTCATGGTGGAAGAATTGTATTCTGAGCATTCCTAAAGCTGAACTGTAATCTGTTACTTCCCTAATAAACCCCATAATCATGAAAAAAAAAAAGGTATCATCTCGGGGCAATAGTCTCAGGGAGTCCCCTGGTCTCAACTGGTCCAGTTAGTCTGGACTTTTTAAGAATCTGAGTTCTGTTCCACATTCTTCTCCCCTTCTAATAGGGTCCGTCTATTGTGGCCCTGATCAGAATGGTCAGTAGTGGTAGCCGGGCACTATCTAGTTCCTCTGGTCTCAGGGTAGATGAGGCCTTGGCTCATGTAAGCTATTAGCCCTGTAGACTAGTTTTTTCTCTGAGACTTTGGTTTCCTTCTTAATTTTTTGTTCCTGATGAGTAGGAACCATTAGTTGTATCTTAGATGGCTGCTTGCAAGTTTTAAGACTCCAGAAGCTACTCACTTCGCTAGAATGCAGAACATGAACTTTGTGAACTACGTTACGCCAGTTGACTGAGTTGTCCCGTGAGACTAAAGTCTTAAGCCTTCAAACCTAGAAGACCAGTCTCACAAGGTGTTTGGTTGTGTCTGAGAAGTACCTGTAATTGTGTCTTCCGTGAATATATGTGCCTGCACACACACTCTCTGTACTTACACATGCATACCATTTTTTTGTGCAAATAACACACACCTTCTACACTTGTTTGCCAACCGCGCCCTCCTCCCATGAGGTATTTTCCTAAGTGCCAACGTGGCAATTTTTTTTTATATGTTACTGTAAAAAAAAATTAAGCATAGCGCACTTACGAAAATACCTCGGGGCGGGGAGGGCACGGTCAGCAGACAAACATAGAAGGCGTAAAAATATGGTGTAGGTACTTCTATCTGTGCACACATATGCATACACCTGTACCTACCCCTATACCTATATGCCTTTCTACATACATGCGTGTTCATACACTCATTTTTTGGTCATTGTTGGTGTTGTTGCTAAACTATGTATGTCAAATTCTTTAGTACAAACATCTTTTTCTCTTGAGCACTTTTTAGTGACATGGGATTACTTTGGTCAGGCTGTGCTCACTACACCCACATTTGGTGCTACTTTACCCATCACCAAAAATAACAAGCATCTACGATACAGAGCATGAGACCCTGTCCCCTCCCCTTCCCTGATAACCACCAATGAACATTGGTCTCTACATATGTATCTATTCTTGTCTTCTTATATAAAAGTTGGATCATACAATAGCTGGCCTTATGTGATTGACTTATTTTACTTAGCATTATGCCCTCTAGGTGTATCCATTTTATATTTTGTGGACTCATTCATTGTTCTTTATGGTTGCATAATATTCCATTGTGTGTGTGTGTGTGTGTACCATAATTTGTTTATCCGTTCATCAGTTGATGGGCACTTAGGTTGTGTCTATCTTTTTGCTATTGTGAGCAGTGCTGCAGTGAACACAGGTGTGCATACATGTGCAGCCATTTTTTAACTCCTAGCAACCCCATGGGACATAGTAGAACTGCCTCACGGAGTTTTCTTGGCCACCAGGGCTCTTACCCATCTCTTTTTTTTTTTAAGGAGCCCTAGTGATGCAACAGTTAAGCGCTCAGCTACTAACCAAAAGGTTGGAGGTTCCAACCCACCCAGCAGCTCCACAGGAGAAAGACCTGGTGATCTGCTTCTGTAAAGATTACAGCCAAAAAAACCCCTATAGGGCACTTGTGCTCTGTCACAGGCTGTCCCTATGAGTCAAAACTGACTCAGCGGCATCTAAGAACATTAATCTTTGGCTAAGCACTCAACTGCTAACCGAAAGGCTGGAGATTCCAACCCACCAGCGGCTCTGCGCGTGAACACCTGGTGATCTGCTCCCATAAAAATTAACCAAAAAATAAATAAATAAACCAAAGCTGTTGCCGTCAAGTCAATTCCAACTCCTAGCCATCCTATAGGACAGAGTAGAACTGCCCCATAGGGTTTCCAAGGGGTGGCTGGTGGATTTGAACTGCCGACCTTTTGGTCACCAGCCAAACTCAACCACTGCATCACCAGGGCTTCCTGTAAAGATTACAGCCCAGAAAAGCCCATGGGGCCGTCCTACTTTGTCATATGGCGTGGCTATGAGTTGAAAATTGACTCGATGGCACCACACAACAACATTGGTGGTATTTTATGTAGTTCTAAGAACTAGAGAAAAAGACATACTTCTTGTTCCCGTTTACAATAAGGAAAAGGCGAAGAAGATGTTAATTAGCTGCGGTGATGCACCAAAGCTGGATTTGGAAGTTAGATTTGTTTGATTCCAAAGACTCCATGCAGCGCCCCCATTTCCCCAGTGGGTGAGCCCTGGAACTGCTCTCGTTGATAGAGCCCAGGCGCCCATTTGCCCAGCACTTGCAGACACATCTGGGCTTACAAACAAGTCCTGGCTCAGTCCTCGATCCCCTCATTGAGAAGGGAGCTCCCCACTGAGATCCAACAGGGCCAGGACCTCTCCCCTTACACCCCACCTACAGACAGACCCTGAGGCTACTGAGACCCAGCTGACTTGAATATCACCACTGCCAAGAGTGGGGTAGCGACCAAGTTCATTCGACGCACCCATTGACACCACTGAGGGGTGGCTGGAAGAGGTGTTTAGGCCCCCATAGTCTCCATCCTCACCCGCAAACAGCACGCCTGGTATGCCATTACAGCTTCAAGCCCAGTCCTCCAGTTCCGTGGCCAACCAGACTGGCAAGCCACCTAAGCATGCCACCACCAACCTCACCCTTAGGGACATGAGACGAGCCTCCTGCCACCTCCCACCCCAGCCTTGCCTCTAGCCAAGTCAGTACCCCCAAACCCAACCCAACCTATGGCCATTGAGTCAATGCCAACTCACAGTGACCTTATAAGACAGAACAGAGCTGCTCCATAGGGTTCCCAAGGCTGTAAATCTTTACAGAAGCAGACTGCCACACCTTTCTCCCTCCTTTAGGTCCACAGCCGAGCACTGAACCACTGTGCCACCAGGGCTCCTTGTCAGTATCCCAGTATCCCAGTTTTTCAGTCTCTTCCACTCTCCTGATTTGGCACACCAGATGGTGGAGGCTGCCTGACTCCTGGCACCTGTGCTCAGAGCACACCTGTCCTGTCTGTTCCACAGACAAACCTCTCAATTTCCAATGAAAGACGTAAAGCGAAAATGTACTGGAACTAGGCAGACTGTGGTGGGGGTGTTAGCTGCTGTCGACTCCTGGTGCCCACCCCGCTCTGCCATGCACAATAGAAGGAAATGCTACAAACCTGTTTAGCATCAGAGCATCATGCAAGCCTCCACTGACGGATGGGTGGTGGCTGTGCACAGGTGGTATTGGCCGGGAATTGAACCCAGGCCTCCCACACAGAGAGTGGGAACTCGAACACTGAACCAGCACTGCCTCGCAGGTATGTTGCAGCAGCTATGTAAAGGCTTTGAAGGATGTGGTTGCTTTTCTAAGGCTGCTTCCTGTCTTCAAGTTCAATTCTTCAGATGAGAAACCAAAGGCACGTCGAAAGCGCTGGCTTACAAGTCTTAAGGTTCATGTCAAAAGATGTGGGTTTTGTCAAACAAAAAACAAACCCAGACTTTGATAGGGAGAAACTTTATCCAGCAAGGGGGAAGGAAAAGGGACTATTGTAGTGGGGGGGGGGGGGGCTACTACGATAGGAGGAGCACTCCGGCCACAAGATCTGCAAGTGTCTCCGAGTTAGGGAAACAGCGTTTTCTTTTATAGAGACCGAGAGTAAACGAGGCTGGAAGAACCCCAGGTGTGGGAAATGGGACGCAGTGTGCCGTTATGGGGTACTAAATCAGAATGTTTGATGCTGAGGTCAGCCTATTCTCCAGGTTGCTGTTAGTTGCCCTGCAGTTGATTCTGACTCATGGCGACCCCTATATGTACAGAGTAGAACTGCTCCATAGAACCAAAACCAAACCTGTTGCTGTCCTGTCGAGTCTATACCGACTCATAGCGACCCTGTAGGATAGAGTAGAACTGCCCCATACGGTTTCCAAGGCTGTAATCTTTACACAAGCAGACTGTCACGTCTTTGTCCCTCGGAGCCACTAGTGGGTTTGAACTGCCAACGTTTCAGTTATCAACCAAGCACTTAACCACTGTGCCACCAGGGCTCCTTCCTGCTCCATGGAGGGGCCCTTAAAGAGGGCTAGTGTATTGGCTCAAGGTCCCTGGGTGGCACAGTTTGTGCTGGACTACTAACCTGAACCCACCCAGCAGCACTGTGGAAGAAAGGCCTGGCGATCTGCTTCTGTAAAGATTACAGCCAAGAAAACCCTAGGGAGCAGTTCTACTCTATAACACATGGGGTCGCTATGAGTTGGAATCAATTTGACAGCAACGGATTTGGGTTTTTTTGATTTTATATTGACTGGAGCTGAGGGTCGGCCAAAGTTCGGGGACTTAAGGGAAGGAGGGAGACAGAGCTTGGTTCACAAGAGCTTTGTTTCTAATTGATGCATGGGGAGGAGCAATTCAGTTCCTCATTTATCAGGCAAGGAGTGGGAATTTGGAGGAGCCCTGGTGGCGCAGCGGTTAAGCACTTGGCTGCTAACCAAAAGGTCAGCAGTTCAAACCCACCAGCCGCTCCACTGGAGAAAGATGTGGCAGTCTGCTTCCATAGAGATTACAGCCTTGGAAAGGTTATGGGGGCAGTTCTGCTCTGTCCTATAGGGTCGTTATAAGTCAGAATCAAGTCAATGGCAATGGGTTTGGATGGGTTTAGTGTGTCTGGCTTTGTCATAGGAGCAACCGTGAGTCTTATCCAAGTCATATGGGAAGGGTGGTTATTTGCAGTAAGCCATTTTCCTGAACATAGAGGGTAGGGAGGGTTCTTTAGCCATCACATGGTAACAGGGTTCAGGTGAAATCCAGTACAGTCATGCGCCGCGTAACATTCATTTGGGCAATATCTGATCGTGTGTACCGCTGTGGTCCCATAGGTTATTATAGAGTTCAGAAATCCCAGCTGGAAAACAGGGCACACCGGACAACCATGACGATCCTCAAAAACAAAGAAACAATTCTCCAAGCTGTTAAAGGGTCAGTTCCACCGAAAACCGCAAGGCTAACAAAAATGCAAGAGGGACCTATGTCAGATAGGGAGAAATCACTGATGACGTGGACTGAGGACCACGCACAGAAACGAATGCCTCTCAGCACAGTGACGATCACTGCTAAGGCATGAAGCTTGTTCAAGATGCTTAAAGAAAAAGCAAGACCAGACTACAGCATGGGGTTTAGTGCCAGCTCCGGGTGGTTCAAGCGCTTCAAGCAACGGTTTTCACTCCATAATGTGAAAATGAGTGGTGGGTCTGCAAGTGCTGATGTGAAGGCAGCAGAAGAATCTCTTGAAACCTATTTAGGCAATACAGGTACAATATCCCATATAGCTTTGCTAAGTATATAATATGGTGTTTGCACAATGTCCGAATCGGACAACGTCCTATCTCACAGAATGTATCGTGGACGTTAAGTGACTTGTAACTGTATTAACAGCTTATTCTGGACTTTGTCACAGACTCATTTGGGTATCAGGTTCTTCCTCTAAAAACGTGGGGACTTAAAGGAGGAGTCCTATAACTCCAAGCCTTGCTGTCTAAACTTCCCGGTATGTTAGGAAAAAAATGACCAACATGAAATCTGTTGTCAAAATTTCAGAAATAGTCACAAAATCAAGGATTAGACTGGAAGTCGCTCCTAGGGGCCCCGAAGCACTGATGGTGTGGAAATCAGTGGTCCTCAAAGTGTGGTCCCTCAACCAGTAGGATCAGCATCACCTGTTAGAAATGCAAGTTCTTGGGCTCCACCCAACCCGGCCACCCAGTCGATTCCCACTCATGGCGACCCCATGTGTGCAGAGTAGAACTGCTCCATAAGGTTTTCATGGCTGTGACCTTTCAGAAGCAGATCGCCAGGTGCTTCTGTGTGAGTTCAAACAGCCAACCTTTCGGTTAATAGCCACATGCTTAACCATTTGTGCCGGAGCCCAGGGTGTCCACTCCAGACCTACTAAATCAGAAAATCGGAGGATAGGCCCCAACAGTCTGGTTTAACAAGCTCCCCAGGTGATTCTGATGCTCAAGTTTGAGAACCTCTGCTCTCAACCCTTCAGAGTCGGAAGAATCTCCATGATTTCATCCCTGTTGCTGTTATTGTTGTCAGGTCCCTTCAAGTCAATTCCGACTCATGGTGACCCCATGTGTGCAGAGTGGAACTGCCCTATGGGGTTTCAGTGGCTGTGACCTTTTGGAAGCAGATTGCCAGGCCTTTCCCCGAGGCGCCTCTGGGTGGGTTCAAACTGCCAACCTTTTGGTTAGAAGGCTCCAGAAACTTTAAGTGCTATAAAGGTTAGCCTACATAATGACAATTAAAAAGGGGAGAGAAAATTAATTATACTGGGTATCAGCTGTGTGTAAACACGCTGACACATGGATAGTCCCTGATTCAAGTCATTCCTTCCTGCACTTAAATTCATATATTTACTTTTTGTTTTTTAACTGTTGAGTCATTTCCAACTTGTGGCAACCCCATGTGTGTCAGAGTAGAACTGTGCTCCATAGGGTTTTCAATAGCTGATTTTTTTTTTTTTTTTTTTTTGTAAGTAGATAGCAAGGCGTTTCTTCTGAGGAACCTCTGGGTGGACTGGAACTGCCAACCTTTCAACCAGTAGTCCAGCACTTAATTGTTTGCACCACTCAGGGGCTCTCTGGGGAAGAATACAAGGTCATACTGACCTTGGTCATGATTTAGATCACTGATGCACGGCTGTCACCCTGGCAAAAAGAAAATCAACAAAAACGAGACTAATAGAAAAGATCAGATTTTTTTCTCTCTCTCCGGCACAGCTTTCCTGGCATATATGTTACAAGGCCGTGATTTTCATTTGTACTTGAGTTGAATCCCATTCAGGTTGCTATGGTGTAATATGTGGGGGGAATGGTTTTGGTCTGCTCAGCAGAAAGTGTAGGGGCATAGTTCCCCCTTAGGTATAAATGTAGTTCCCAGGAAAATTTTATATAAACAGTAAATCTTACTAAGCAGATATCTTGGAGGAATGGGCACGACTATTCCTTTACGTAAAAATGAATAAATGAGAGCCACATCAAACCAGATAAAGTACAGTCTCTGTCCTCACTCACCTGTTCCCCCACTGTCATTTTGTCATACTGTGGTGGCTTGTGTGTTGCCAGGAATCTGGAAGCTATGCCACCAGTATCTCAAATACCAGCAGGGTCACCTATGGTGGACGGGTTTCAGTAGAGTGTCCATACTAAGACAGATTAGGAAGAAAGGCCTGGTGATCTACTTTTGATAATTAGCCAATGAAATCCCTAGGGATCACAGTGTAAGCTTGTCCAGTGTAGTGCTGGAAGATGAGCCCCCTAGGTTGGTGGTGGTGGTGGTTGTGTGCTGTCGAGTCGATTTCGACTCATAGTGACTCTGCCACCAGCGCTCCTTCCCTAGCTTGGAAGTCACTCAGAATACACAGTGGCCACAACAAGAAACTCTAGCATACCAATGATCACAAAAATGACCCAGGACCAGACAACGTTTAATTCTGTTGTTCATGGGGTCACTGTGAGTCCAGCTAACGCGGCAGCAATGAACAACATTTACTAGTAGATGAATCTGAGGATTTTAATCTTTGTGTTCTTGAGGAGGGCTAATGAAGAATGATGGGGTGTAGGGTGAGAAGTAACCACTGAATTGCTAGACCCAAGGCCAGGTGAGCTGGTTCCATCAATGGTGTGGTTTAGGATGTGGAGCTCAACAGAGGGCAGAAGTGGCACCTTCCGAATGCTGAGCCCCTGATGCAGGAAAGTGTCCATGTTCTAAATCACTTTCAGTGAAGGCTTCCCAAAGGGGTTTTCCAAGTTGAATGAATCAGGAAAACTAAGTCTGGAGAGTGTGGGAAGCCAGTTTCCTGCTTATAAACACTGGCTTTTGCGACCGTCTTAGGCTGGGTTCTCGAGAGAAGCAAAACCAGTGAGGCGTATATATATATATATATATAGAGAGAGAGAGAGAGAGAGAGAGAGATTTATCTCAAGGAAATGGCTCACGTGATTGTAGAGGCTGGCAAGCACCAAATCTGTGGATCAGGCGTCAGACTGAAGGCTTCTCCTGACTCAGGTAGCTGCAAGGGCTGACAAACCCAAGATCAGCAAGTCAGACGGCAGGTAGCTGGCTCGTGTGCTGCATCGGCCAACAGATCCCAAGATTGGAAGGCAATATGGCAGGCCACCAGCTCAGGTCCTAAGAACTGGAGGTCAGATGATGATGAGCCAGACGCAGGATCCAGAGCGAGCAAACACTAGCGAGCTTTGCCAGAATATCCATGTAAATTTGATGCAGGCCACACCTCCAAGGAAATTTCCCTTACAACTGATTGGCTGATCCCATCAGATCACATCATGGAGGTGATTACATTATATCACAAAATGGAGGATAATTACATCATTATGTAACTGTCAAACTACTGAGAATCATAGCCCAACCAAGTTGACACACAACCTTAACCATCACAGTGTTGTACAAAAGAGAGGCCTCTGTGGACACAAGCACATTTACCAAGCAGGCTTACTGTGGGGTTATAAACCTCTGAGACACTAGAAGCATGGCCCTGTAAGCAAACATACGTATTTGTAAATCCTCTCGTAAAATTTTTAATTAAATTCCTCTCCCAGGATAATAAAGTGGACATAACCAATGAAATAATACAAAGAAAGTTAATTTAGCATTCACCCCACCAGGCAATCAGCTGTAATACCCAGATGTGGTCACTTCAGCACTTTTCTTCTTGCTCATACAAACACACATCAACATATTCTCTGGCAATGCCAGCTCCCCAGCTGTCACCAACACAACCTGTTGTGAGCTGACACTGAGTTTAATGCTTACTAAGCTAAACGAGAACACCCTTGACAAAGCGTTCATAGTCTCTGGGGTCGGGGGAGTGGGCAAGAGCAGGTTTTATTGACATTTGATTTAAGGTGGTTCTTTCAGTTCAGGGACTTGATGAGGATTGGGTGAAGATTATGATGGAGTCCCTGGGTGTTTTAAACCGTTAACGCATTTGGCTGCTAACCAAAAGGTATGAGGTTCAAGTCTAGCCAGAGGCACTTCAGAAGAAAGGCCTGGTGATCCACTTCCAAAAAATTAGCCATTGAAAACACTATGGAGCACAGTTCTACTCTGGCACACATGGGGTGGCCATGAGTCAGGGTTGATGGCAACTGATTTTAAAGATCACAATATAAGATGTGGAAATAGCAAGGTGAGAATTTTCAGAGGGATAGTTTAGAGTCTGGAACCCTGGTGGCTCAGTGGTTAAGACCTACGGCTGCTAACCAAAAGGTCGGCAGTTCAAATCCAGCAGCCAATCCTTGAAAACCCTACGTGGCAGATCTACTCTGTCCTATAGGGTCGCTATGAGTCAGAATCGACTCCACGGCGATGGGTAGTTTAGAGTCTTCGGTGATAAACTCTCAGTTGATGTGTCTACTGAACAGCTGATGTGTCTTTTGGGAAGTTCCTGGAATGGACAATAGAGTAACTTCCTGGGCTCAGTGCTCAGCTCCAACTTTAGGGTGTTTCGGAGGATTTTGTTGTTCTTCTTTTTTTAAGTACCACATTATTCTCCTCAACTTTTTTTTGTCTCACTGAACAATAGAGAATTTTCCTTCAAGTCGATGGATAGAGATTGAACTCATTTTCATTTTTCTTTATTTTAAAGAACATTCCTTCTTTTAGTCTTCATTTTTAAAGTAATATGTCCATACTGTAGAAAATGTGGAAGGTACAGAAAAATACAAAGAAAATGATTGCCCATAATACACCCCAGAGAGAATCGCTCTTCAGATTTTATTTCCTTGTAGTTTTCTCCCGTTTGCTTACCTTTCCCCCCAGATTTATTGAGGTGTAACTTACATACAATAAAATTCACCCATCTTAAAAATAGAGCTTGGGTCATTGTGTATAGGAATGAAACACATCCGCAATCACCCGCAAAAGTTCACTCATTCCTCTTTAAAGTCAACCTCTCCTCCCAACCCCCCGCTTCAGACAACCACTGATCTGCTTTCTGTCCCTATGGTGTTACCTCTTCTAGACCCTCCTATAAATAGTATCAGATAGTATGTGGTCTTTCTTGTTTGACTTCTTTCATTTAACACGTAATTTTGAGATTCATTCATATTGCACATATTAATATTCCATGCCTTTTTACTGCCAGTGGTATTCCATAGTATGAATATTCCACAGGTATTCTTCATCCATTCACAGTTGATGGGCATTTGGGTTTTTTACCATTCTTGACTATTATAAATAAAGCCTCTATGAACATTCACATACAAGTCTTTTCATGGATACATTTTGATTTCTCTTGGGTGAATATTGTAGACTGAGATTGCTTAACTTTGTAAGATAATAGAACTGGATATCTGTATGGAAAAATGGACCTCAACCTTTACCTCACACACAAAAATTAACTCAAAATGGATCATAAACCAAAATTTAAGAGCTAAAATATTACATTTCTAGAAGAACACATAGGAGGCAATCTTCGTGGCATGTGGGATAGGCAAAGATTTGTTAAACAGGACACAAAAGGCATCAACTATATTGTCTTGGTTTCCCTAGCGCTGCCATAACAAAATTACACAAAATGGGTGGCTTTAAGGAACAGAGATTTATTGTCTCGCAGTGCTGGAGGCTAGAAACCCAGTATATCAGGGTGTTGACAGAGATGTGCCCTCTCTCTGTGGCTTCTAGGGGAAGATCCTTCCTTGTCTCTTTCAGCTTCTTGTAGCCCTGGGCGTTTCTTAACTTCCTTGACTTGTAGACAGATCGTCACATGCCATCTTTCCCCCTGTGTGACCCTCTTTCCATGTCTGTCCTCCCCATTCATAAGAAACCACCCAGAAGAGATTAGCACTGGGACCAACCCTACTCTGGTATGGCTTAACTGATAATAGCTTCAAAGAAATATCCTGTTTCCCCAATACAGGGGTTAGGACTTCAACATATCTTTTTGGGGGGCCCAATTCAGTCCATAGCACTATAAGAGAAAAAAAATTGATAAAATGGACTTCATTAAAATTGAAAAGCTTTGCCTTTTGAAAGATGAAGTTAAGAAAACAGAAAGGTAAGGCGCAGATTAGGAACGTTTCTTGAGAGTTCAAGCCCTGAATATTGTTGTTGATGGGTGCTGTCGAGTTGATTTTCAACTCAAAGTGACTCCATGTGACGGAGTAGAACTGCCCATAGTGGTTCCTAGGCTGTAATCTTTACAGGAGCAGATCGCCAGGTCTTTCTCCCATGGAGCTGCGGGGGGCGGGGTGGGGGTTTCCAGTTAGCAGCTGAGCGCTTAATCATTGTACCACCAAACCAAAAAACCGGTTGCCATTGAGTCAATTCTGAATCATAGCTACCCTATAGGATAGAGTAGAACTGTCCCATAGAGTTTCCAAGGAGCAACTGGCGGATTCAAACTGCTGACCTGTTTTTGGTTAACAGTCAAGCCCTTAACTTCTGTGCCACTAGGGCTCCATTGTACCACCAAACCAAAAAACCAAACCCTGTACATTCAGGTCGATTCTGACTCATAGCGACCCTATAGGACAGAACGGAACTAACCCATACGGTTTCCAAGGAGCAGCTGGTAGATTTGAACTGCTGACCTTTTGGTTAGCAACTGAACACTTAACCACTATGCCACCAGGGCTCTAATTCACCACCAGGACTCCTTAAATTCTTAATAAATAGCCTAAATGGGGAGAGTTTCCAATTAAAGTTGAATATCAATTTCCATTGCTTTAGGCTCAGTTTCCAGTTTTTAGCCCCTAACTCTGCTTTGATGGTCTTCCTTCAAAACATTTACTGAACGACAAGGGCCAGAAGGCAGAAGGGGACAAGGAAGCTGGTGATAGGGAACCCCAGGTTGAGTAAGGATGTTGTTGATGTGTTGTGAGATTGTTAACCATTGTCATAGGGCAACATGTGTAGTAACTGTTAAATGAGAAACTATTTTGTTCTGTAAGCCTTCATCTTAAGTGAGAATAGCAGCACAATTGGAAGAGCGTAGTCAATGTCACTGAACTGTGCATGTAGAAATTTTTGAAATGGTGTAACTTTGGCTATGTGTATTTTGACCAAAAAAAAAAAAAAGGTTGAGAAGTTAGAGGGTTGACATGTTGTGGGGTTGTTAACCAATGTCATAAAACAGTATTACTACTGTTTCGTGAGAAACTATTTGTTCTGTAAGCCTTCACCTGAAGTACAATTTAAAAAAAGAAATTTACTGAGGGCTTCCCGTGCCAGGTGCTATACTCGGTGCTGGGGAAATATCAAGGGGCATAAACTCCAGTATCTGCTCACATATCTTGTGTAGATTTGCAAGGACTTCCCCCCATACATACTATACCACCACCACCTCAGCCTCCAAGACTAATGATCTTACTAAAATATGCTTGGATTATTAGCAGAACTGTGGAGAGTGACACATATTCAAAGCATAGCAGTCGGCCGCCATCTTTGATCGGGGCACCGCTGTTCGTTTCCCATTGTTGTGAGGTGCCATTGAGTTCGTTCTGACTCATAGCAACCGTATGTACAACAGAATGAAACACTATCTGGTCCTGTACCATCCTCACGATCATTGGTATGTTTGAGCCCATTGTTGCAGCCACTGTGTCAACACATGTCTCAAGGGTCTTCCTCTCTTTTGCTGACTGTCTACTTTACCAAACATGATGTCCTTCTCCAGGGACTGGTCCGTCCTGATAACACGTCCAAAGTATGTGAGATGAAGTCTCACCATCCTCACTTCTAAGGAGCATTCTGACTGCACTTCTTCCAAGACAAGACTTGTTCATTCTTCTGGCGGTCCATGGTGTATTCAATATTCATCACCAACGCCATAATTGACAGGCATCAATTCTTCTTCGGTCTTCCTTATTCATTGTCCAGCTTTCTCATGCATATGAGGCAATTGAAAATACCATGGCTTGGGTCAGGCGTACCTTAGTCCTCAAAGTGACATCTTTGCTGTTTAAGACTTTAAAGAGGTCTTTTGCAGCAGATTTTCCCACTGCAATATGTCGTTTAATTTCCTGACTGCTGCATTGGTTGTGGGTCCAAGTAAAATAAAATCCTTGACAACTTCAAGCTTTTCTCTGTTTATCATGATATTGCTTATTGGTCCAGTTGTGAGGATTTTTGTTTTCTTTATGTTGAGGTGTTTGTCTCGTACTTGGGTCGAAATACGACAGGCAACAGATTTGGTTGCTATGCAACGCGTACACTTCCCTCATTTATGACGGCCATGACTGAACCATTTCAAACTGGTTCGAAGCCCTGGTTCGAACTCACCCAGAGGCTAAACGGGAGAAAGGCCTGGCAATCTGCTGCCGGAAAGATTGCAGCCAAGAAAACCCCATGGAGCAGTTCTACTCTGTAACACATGGGGTCACCATGATTGGAATCAACTCGACGGCACCTAACAACAACTACATGTAGTTCAAAAATTGAACTTCTCAAGGGCACCCAAAAAATATATATACATGTTCAACCTCTTTTTAAAAATGCATAGCACCTTAGGTTCGTTGAAGAGAAAAGAAGGCTGTAAGAAGACCCTGGGAAGCCAGCTTGTAGTCCCAGCTTTACCAGGAGCTAGACTGTGACCTTCAGACTTTTCTTAACCTTTCTGGGCCTGAGTTTTCTTGTCTGTCGGCTGAGCTGGTGGTAAATGATCTCTGTAGTCTTGTCTGGCTCTAGCATTCATTGGGTGTCTATATTCTAATTTTTTATGTTGGTTAGACGTTTGTGGCTCAGTGCAATTAGTTTTGCGACGTGTTTCACAATAAACTCAGGCCTTGGCCTCCTTTATTATGCCACAGAGGCGTCCCATCCTACTGCTTCGGAGACAAATGAATTGTCAACTTGATTCTGAAGACAATGATTAGAGATTACATGTCTGAAAGGGAAGAGTAATTCTTACATTCAAAAGTGAAATAATAACTTTGGAAAGTCTTGAAAAGACTCTTGAAATCTCCTTTGGAGTCATAATTGAAGAAAGAAGATTGCATGACTCGGTTCCCAGACGCCGTAGAAAGGGGCAATGTACATGTCAATCAAGAAATGGCATTTTATTAGTCCTGACAAGGTAAGGGAAGAAGAGGAAGGAAGAAAATGCTGATATATTTTGTCTGATTTATTAAATCCTTCAAAATGGCATTCGGTCTATTGCAAGAAAAGCCTTTGCAAATGAGCATCACCAGACTGTGCTTGCCTCCCCCCCGCCCAGTTTACTTAACACCTGTTTGTCATTATGGAACCTGGGTGGCTTTCGTGGTTTGTGATTGGCTGCTAACCTAAGGGTTGGCGGTTTGAACCCACCCAGCAGTGCCACGGAAGAAAGGTCCTGGCAATACACTTCTGTAAAGATTACAGCCAAGGAAACCCTGTGGTGCTCAGTTCTACTCTGTAACACATAGGGTTGCCATGAGTTGGAACTGACTGGACAGCAAGGGGGGTATTTGTCATTAGTGAGGGCATTTGGTGTTCAGGGGTCAAACAAATGAAATCAAATAGCCTGAGATCAGGTAGGTGGTAAAATAAATTGGAAGGTCCTTATGCAGCTTCACACTCCAGTGAGATTTCGCTGAACCTGACAATATATAAGAAATACATGTTCGGTGATACTGACAAAGATGGAGCCACTCTACCCACTTATATCAAAATGACACTCCAAGAAGCAAGCTTTGGACATAAGAAACCTCAAACCAACTTCTGATTGTTAAAAGTTCATTGCTTTGCTGAAATTTGAGGACATAGGAAAGATTGCCAAACAAAGGGATGCCTAGACCAGGGCTGATATTTCAGTGTCGTTTCTTTGGAGCTACAGTAAAAACATAGCCTTCTCTCTGATCCATGGAATGAACACATGACAACGGCAAGAGGAAGTCCAGCTCAGGGAACATCCAGGGACTTGGCTCCCTCCTCAGCCACACTCAGGCATTGATTTAGCTGCCTCTCAATGGGAGTAGCAGAGTCCCTGGGTGCTGCAATTTTTTTTTTTTTTATTGTTGTAATTAAATGAAGTTTACATTTCAAGTTAGTCTCCCAGACAGAATTCTTTTTTTTTTACATATATTGTTATGAGACCCCAACCGCTCACCCCATTCTGCGACAGCACACTCCTC
>NW_004443961.1:1899227-1919439 GCF_000243295.1 Trichechus manatus latirostris
TAGTGAATAACACTCACCCTCCCTCCCCACCCCCGTAACCATCAAAGAATGTTTTCTTCTGTGTTTAAACCTTTTCTTGGGTTCTTATAATAGTGGTCTTATACAGTATTTGTCCTTCTGTGACTGACTAAATTCACTCAGCATAATAAGTTCCAGCTTCCACCAAGCTACACGATGTTTCACAGCTTCATCATTGTTCTTTATCGTCGCGTAGTATTCCATTGTGTGGATCTACCATAGTTTGTTTATCCATTCGTCCATTGATGGGCACTTAGGTTGCTTCCATCTTTTTGCTATTGTGAACAGTGCTGCGATGAACATGGTGGGCATATATCTATTCGTGTGATGGCTGGGTGGTGCAAATTGTTAACCTGCTCAGCTGCAAACCAAAACATTGGAGGTTCAAGTCCACCCAGAGGTACCTCGAAAGAAAGGACCAGTGATCTACTTTTGAAAAATTAGCCACTGAAAACCTTGCAGACCACAGTTCTACTCTCGCACACGTGGGGTTGCCATGAGTCGGAATGGACTCAGCAGCAACTGGTTTGATGGGAGTGGTAGTTGTACTAGTGACAGGCAATAGGACCGAGTCCCAGCAGCCAATAGGGCCAGGAGATTTGGAGAAACAGAACAAGCACACCGAGGGGCTTGAGTGATCTGGAACTGATTGTAAGATGAGTTTACCCATAAGGAAGAAAAGAAAGCTAGCTTTGTTGTCAGTGTGCTAAAGGTGTTTACACTTTCTTATCCCATTTAATCCTCAATGCCATCCTATGAGGGAGTATTGTTTGCCCATTTTTACACAGGAGGAAATAGGATCAGAAAGGGTACTCGAGGCCATAGCGTCAATGAGCGACTCAAGGTAGAAGCAAACCTGGGGTCTTGCCTCCCTGCATAGTTCCCCGGAGAAAGATGGGCACCTCCACCGATTCCCGTCAAATCAGTTCCAACTCATGGTGTCCCCATGTGTGTCAGAGTAGAACTGTGCTCCATAGGGCTTTCTTTTTTGTTTTGTTTTTTGTGTTGTGTTTTCGGTGATGGTTTACCAGTACTTTAGGTTCCCATTCAACAATTTCTACACAAGTTGTTCTGTGACATTGGTTATATTCTTCACAATATGTCAAGATTCTCATTATTTCCCTTCTGGTGGTTCTGTTTCCATTAATCTAGTTTCCCTGCCCCCTTACATTCTCATCTTTGTTTTAAAGTAATTGTTGACTGGTCTCATACAGGTGATTTTTTAAAGGAGCGCAGTACTCACAGGTGATATTCATTATTTTGTGAGCCAATCAGTTATTTAGCTGCAAGGTGACCTCAGGGGTTAGTTTCAGTTCCATGGGGTTTTCAATAGCTGGTTTTTCATAAGTAGATCACCAGGCCTTTCTTCTGAAGTGCCTCTGGGTAAACTCGAACCTCCAGCGTTTTAGTTAGTAGCTAAGGACATTAACAGTTGGCACCACCAAAGGCCTTCTAACAATGAGCAGGAATTTTATCTTCATATTTGGAAGGGAGAATGGTGTGACAAGGTGTGGAGCCACCCAGATCTGGATGAAAACCCAACGACGCGTGCAGATGGCAGACAGTGAGTGTTGGTTTTCCTCTTTCACACCCCACTCCCACCTTAGCTACCTGTCTGATGGCAAACCTTATTGATAAATGTTTTCCACTTTTACTATAAGGTTCTAAAGTAAAAGGAGAAAAAAAAAAAAAAAAAACAAACCCATTGCCGTCAATTCCGACTCACAGTGGCCCTATAAAACAGAGCTAAACTGCCTCATAGGGTTTCCAAATCTGTAAATCTTTTTTTTTTAATTGTAATTTAAATGAAGGTTTACAGAACAAACTAGCTTCTCATTAAACAGTTAGTACACGTATTGTTTTATGACATTGGTTAACAACCCCATGACATGTCAACACTCTCCCTTCTCGACCTTCGGTCCCTATTACCAGCTTTCCTGTCCCTTCCTGCCTTTTAATCCTTGCCCTTGGGCTGGTGTGCCCCTTTAGTCTCGTTTTGTTTTATGGGCCTGTCTAATCTTTGACTGAAGGGTGAACCTCAGGAGTGACTTCATCACTGAGCTAAAACAGTGTCTGGGGGCCATACTTTCGGGGTTTCTCCAGTCTCTGTCAGGCCAGTGAGTCTGGTCTTTTTTTGTGAGCTAGAATTTTATTCTACATTTTTCTCCACTGTGTCCAGGACCTTCTGTTGTGATCTCTGTCAGACCAGTCAGCGGTGGTAGCCAGGCACCATCTAGTTATACTGGACTCAGTCTGGTGGAGGCCGTGGTAGATGTGGTCCTTTGGACTAATCTTTCCTTTGTGTCTTTAGTTTTCTTCATTCCCCCTTGCTCCTGAAGAGGTGAGACCAGTGGAGTATCTTAGATGGCTGCTCACAGGCTTTTAAGACCCCAGACGCTACTCACCAAAGTAGAATGTAGAACATTTTCTTTATAAACTATGTTATGCCAATTGAGGTTTTTTTTTTTAATTGTGCTTTAGGTAAAACTTTACAGAGCAAATTAGTCTCTCATTCAAAAATTTACACAAATTGTTTTGTGACATTGGTTGCAATCCCTGAGGTGTGTCAACCTTCTCCGCTTCCACACCCCAATTCCCCGTTTCCATTCATCCATTTTCCTGTCCTTCTCATCATTGCTTTTGGACAGTGTTGCTGTTTTGATCTCGTACACATGACTGAACTAGCACGCTCCTTGTGTGTGGTGGTGTTTGTTTTATGGGCCTGTCTAAGCTTTGGCTGAAGGGTGAACCCCAGGAGTGGCTTCAGTTCTGAGTTAAAAGGGTATTCAGGGGCCATAGTCTTGGGGGTTCTTCCAGTCTCTGTCAGACCAGTAAGTCTGGTCTTTTTTTGGTAAATATGTATTTTGTTCTATAATTTTCCTGCTCTGTCCGGGACCCTCTATTGTGATCCCTGTCAGAGAAGTCGATGGTGGTAGCTGGGCACCATCTAGTTCTTCCGGGAAGGCTATCATCTTTACGGAAGCAGACTGCCACATCTTTCTTCCATGGAGCTGCTGTTGGGTTCGAACTGCCAACCTCTCGGTTAGCAGCCAAGTGCTTAACCACTGTGCCACCAGGGCTCCTTGTTCAAGAATAATATTTATTTACTTATTTTAATTGTTTTATTGTGGTAAAAATACAGACAGCAAAGCCTTCAGCAATCCCACAATTTCCACATGTACAATTCAGAGACATTGATTCGATTCTTTCGCTCTCCTTTCCCAAATGAGAATAATCTTTGTTGACATTGTGCAAACACGTGGAAAAGATAGCCTAATACTTAGTGACAGTGATAAATGTCTTATTTTTAAGATGGTTCACACCCTTTTTATTAGAAAGTGGCAGTCATTGCTAACTTTATTGTGCCCTTACTACGTACAAAGCATGGTTCCAAGTGCCGTTCTAGAAGTAATCCTTGAAATGGGTCTACCAGGCAGTGAGTGCTGTGATTCCTTCTTTACAAGTGAGGACAGCAGGCACAGAGCGTTAAACAACCCGTCCAAGGTCACGCAGTAAGTGGCGGAGCCAGGATTCCAGCAGACAGTGTGGTGCCTGCCCGAGCCTCTCCCTGTTGCTAATCCCTCCGTGAGCTTGCCTCTCCACACGCACCCATGCTTCTTCGCTAAGTGCATAGAGCCTAAAGCCAAGATGTTACTGATCAGGCTACAACCAACAGATTCACAAAAACACCTAAGCTTGTTCAGCGTCAACTTCAGAGACAAATTAAAATTTATCCCTGGGAAAGAATATTTCAGAATGATGAAATAATCCCTAACCACACAATAAGGAACCCTGGTGGTGCAACAGTTAAGCACTCAGCTGCTAACCAAAAGGCTGGCAGTCTGAACCCACGCAACGGCTCTGAGAGAGAAAGACTTAGTGATCTGCTCCTGTAAAGACTGCAGCCTAGGCAACCCGAAGGGGCAGTTCCACTCTGTCACATGGGGGTCGCTATGAGCTGTGATACACTGCACAGCACCCGACAGCAACCACAACTACACAATAAATATGCTGGCTTGTAGCTTTCAGTGTCTCCCCATTGACTTCATGTGCTTCCATTTCTAAAACTCAACCATAGGAGAAGCCACAATCGGTGAACCGTGTATGTCCTTCCATGTTATCATTCATTCATTCAACACAAGTTATTCACCTTCGGCTGTGAGCACAGTATTGTGTAAGGCATGCTAACACATGCAGGGAATAAAAACGCAAGCTTGTTCGTGCACCGAGACACTGCTGCAAACCGTGATAGATGACGTGGTAAATGGAATAAAATGATCGCTGACTCACGACTATTTTTGGTTCAGTTCAGCTCAGCAAATATTTGCCAACGAAGAAATTCAAGGGGAAGGTTATTCTGTTTAAGAAAACAAGCTTCAAGCAGCCTCAAGCACTTTAGAAGCATCACTTACTCATAAAGGTAGATATTCTGGTTGTTAATTATCGTCACTTGCAGTTGCTATATTTTGGGTGCCTTTGGAGGTCCCTGGGTGGTGTAAATGGTTTGTGCTACTAACCTAAATGTTGGCAGTGAGAGAAAGGCCTGGCGATCTGCTTCTGAAAGGTCACAGCCTTGAAAACCGTATGGAGCAGTTCTACTCTTTACATATGGGGTTGCCATGAGTCGGAAATGACTCAACCGCAGTGGGTTTGGGGTTTGGGTTTTAGCAGCCTATCTATCTTTACTTGGAACTGCCCTTTTACCCAAAGCCCCCACCAGAGGGATGAGCAAGGATGGCTATGTATATCGGAGTTAACGCCATCCCTTTGGCCACAGTCGACTGACACAACCTATGGGCTCAGCCGAGCCGATCAAATTCTCCTTCCCTTGGGAATATGAAGTGAAGACAAAGAGATCGTATCTAAGAGCTGTTGGATGGGGGCCACTACCACCATCAGTTGTCTTCAAGTTGACCGCAACTCATGGTGACTCCATGTGTGTCAGAGTAGAACTGTGCTCCCTAGGGTTTGCAATGATTTTTCAGAAGTAGATCACCAGGCCTTTCTTCCCAGGCATCTCTGGGTGGACTCCAACCTCCAACCTTTCAGTTAACAGCCCAGCATGTTAACCATTTTCAGCACCCAGGGACTCCTTGGGCCAGTGTCAGAACCAAAACATGAGGAAACACAAACTCTAAAGTGGGAGAAAGGGGCAGATCCCCAGCGGGAATCAGGGACAGGAGATTAGGCAGGCTCCTGGGAGACCTGAGAAGTCCTGACTTCATGGTTTCAATTTCTCTGAGGCCTCAGGCACATCCTTTAAAAATAACACTTGGCCATTTCTGTGAATTGCATTGTCCAAAGAAAACAGGAAACTACTCTCAGATCACCTGGTTCAGGTAGGAGAGAGGACAGCTTGTGTTAGGGAAGGCAGTTCTTGAGGTCCTAAGTTAGTGCATTTTAAGAGGACTATTTAGAAAAGATTGCAATGTTTGTCATTAAAATATTGTGGATCTATCATTGTGCTGAGAATTTTCATTTCTTAACTACTGACATGGTTAGTTAGTTTAGTTAGTTAGGTGCCATCGAGTTGGTTCTGACTCATAGTGATTTTGTGTACAACGTAATGAAACACTGCCCGGTCCTGCGCCATCCTCACAATCATTGTTATGCTTGAGCCCATTGTTGCAGCCACTGGGTCAATCCATTTCATTGAGGGTCTTCCTCTTTTTCACTGACCCTCTACTTTATCAAGCATGATGTCCTTCTCCAGGGACTGGTGATAACATGTTCAAAGTATGTCTCTCCATCCTTGCTTCTAAGGAGCATTTTGGCCGTACTTCTTCCAAGACAGATGTGTTCGTTCTGCTGGCAGTCCATGGTATATTCAGTATTCTTCACCAACACCATAATTCAAAGACGTCAATTCTTCAGTCTTCCTTATTCATTGTGCAGCTTTCACATGCAGATGAGGCGATTGGAAACACCATGGCGTGGAGTGCAGACATGGAGTGCTGTTCTGTCATGGATGGATTGGTTTATTTACCTAACTGGTTACTTGTCCTTGGGTGTTCAGTGAGATTATCTTGGGTTGCCTTTTGTTACTTTCATTTCAGTCTTAGGTTGTGTTCTCCCAGAAGTAGATCTGAGACAAGGATTTGAGTGTAAGTAGTTTGCTTGGGTTATTAAAAATGGTTAACATGCTCGGCTGCTAGCCAAAAGGTTGAAAGTTTGAGTCTGCCCAGAGATGCCTTGGAAGAAAGGCTTGGTGATCTGCTTCCGACACATCAGCCGCTGAAAACCCTATGGAGTACAGTTCTCCTCTGACACCCATGGGGTTGCCATGAGTTGGAATCAACTTAACGGCAACTGGTAGTTTGTTTGGGAGGTGATCCCTAGAAGCACTGGTTGGGGAGTGGGGGAAACTGACACCAGGAAGGGAAGAAAGCCAAGACAGTGAATGCTAATGAGGTCACCCCTGTGGGCCACTAGAGTGCAACCCCACTGAGGACCTCTAGGGGGCTCTGCAGAGCGCACCTCAGAGTTGTCCCATCAGAGGGATGAGGAAGCTGAGGTATTCATCCACCAACTCCCGTCCGCCATTGTTGGAGACTCCTCAACAGAGGCAGTTAACTTCCCAACACTTATGTCCTGTCCAGCACGGGTCTTGCATGCCTCTGCAGCCAGAGTCCCTCAGGTGGACTTGCAGTCAGAAGTTCTTGGCATGTAAGGATCAGTATGCTGAGGAAATATGGGTGGGACACCAGTTGAGTCTGCTATACTCACCACGTCCCTTTAGTTAAACTAGCTTGAGCGAGTCCCTCTTCGTTGCAACCAATCTCTTAGTAGAACTTTTTGGTTTTGTTTTGGTAAACCAAACAACCAAACCTATTGCCATCGAGCCAATTCTGACTCATAGTGACCCCGTAGGACAGAGTACAACTGCCCCATAGGGTTTCCGAGGCTGTAATCTTTACAGAAGCAGACTGCCACATCTTTCTCCTGCGGAGCCACTGGGGGGTTCAAACTGTTGACTTTTTGGTTAGCAGTCAAACGCTTAACCACTGCACCACCAGAGGTTAATCCGTGATATTTCTTTAAAGGAATAACTCTTCACTTCATAAAACATATCCTTCATTCATTCTAACTGGCTGCCCCCCGCCCAAGCCCCCACTGTCTGAATTAATGACATTTTATCGCGTTACTAAAAGTTGATTCTACATTGTAAAAATTTCAATGAGAAGTTACAGGAAGGGAGCTGAAATTGGACTTAAATCTGGTGGGTCTGACAGTTCCCTTCCCTAGAAAAGTCCCCTGTCATTAATTAATTATAGGCTAGTGGCAGTACTGTATCATGAATTAGGATAGCTATGCAGGCTATCCATCTCCCAAACAAAGAATTAATGACAAAGCAAGACTAGACAGAGATGGGCAGACACACGGTACTCAAAGTCTTCTAATGTTTACTATAAAAAATAGCAAGAGGGATCAAAGTCAATGAGAAAAAGAGTTTATTTTACTGTATTGAAACGTGGAACTGAATAATAACAGGTGACAAAGTCCAAACACTCAAGCGCTGATAATTTATAGTCCTACCTCAGCATTACTCTTGCTCTGAGGATGGGAGGCATCACTTAGCACTGCTATGTATTATTAAAGAAGCGTGTTAACCCAACTAGTGTATCAGGCGATAGACTTTGTAAGTTCTAGAATAATGATGTAATTCAGGACTGAGCAGGGGGAAGGCTGGGAATTATCACCCATTGCCTGGGTGGTGCAATGGTTTGCACTCGACTACTAACCTTAAGGTTTTCAGTTTGAGTCCACCCAGCAGTACCTTGGAAGAAAGTCCTGGCAATCTGCTTCCATAAAGATTATAGCCAAAGAAACCCTATGGAGCAGTTCTCCTCTGTAACACAAGGGATCACCATGAGTCAGAATCGACTTGACAGCAATGAGTTGTCAGTCCATCTCTTCAGACTGAGATGTTCTCTCTAATACAGTTAGTTCCAGGTTTGATCCAATCCACCCTCAAGTGACCCTAGAAGAAATGTTTTCCACATTCTATTGTCAAGGGTCTCATCACGACGGAAATACTCCGGCCCCTTCTTCAATGTCAGATTTTAGACTTGATGCTGCGTCCTCTAGGCTCTGAGTGCGGTAGACCTTATTTATGTTGCTCATTGCTCTATCTCAGGGTCTGACCCAGTGTTTGGAGCTGAGGATCTCGAGGATGCATTTACCGGCTGACTCAGTGAACGAATGACAGGTGCTAGCCTTCCAACCTAGCGGATTTGGTCGTAGCAAAAATTGTTGTTGTTAGCTGCCCTCAAATCAGCCCCAACTCGTGGTGGCCAACAGAACAAAACATTGCCCAGTCCCGTGCCATCTTCACGCTCGTTGGTATGCTCAAGTCTGTTGTTATAGGTGCTGTGCATTTTGAGTGCCTTCCAACCTAGGGGGCTCATCTTCCAGCATTATAACAGGCAACGTTCTATTTTGATCCATAAGATTTTCATTGGCTGATTTCTGGAAGTAGATCGCCAGGCCTTTCTTAGTCTGGAAGCGCCGCTAAAACCTGCCCACCATGGGTGACCTTGCTGGTATTTTAAATACTGGTGGCATAGCTTCCAGCATCAGAGCAACACAGAAACCACCACAGTGCAACAAACTGACAGCGCGGTGGTTGTAATTCCCTTAAGGGAGGCTTAAACCTTCTGAAGTCCTGTTTGGTTTCTTCATTACACAGACCAGCTCACCCTGGCTCCCCACTTGGCTAAGGAAGGCTGCAAACAGCAGTAAGGGAAGGTGGACAAATGGTTTCTTAGGACGGTTGACACGGGTGATCAATAATTTCACAGTGGAACCAAGACTGGGTGTTGCGTTTAAAAATCTCTTTCTTTGGAGAAGTGTCTTTTGAAACACCGTGGCCTGATTTTCAGGGAGCAGCCAATGACAAAGCCCGGCATTCCTCGCCAAGGCTTGATGATTAAAGACTAAAGAAAAAGCAAGACAGGAACCTTCCGTCCTTGTCTGACTGTGTCTGGCTGGGTGGAGATGCATGGGACCTGAACCCCCTGTCCAGAGAGTAAGACCGCTGGCCAGCACACAGTGGGGGTGAGCAGACCACTGGGTGTGGGGCCCCAGATCTCATACCCACGCCACAGCCCCTGACAACTGAGGGCCCCCCATTTGGAGCCATTCCTGTGCATCTGGAGCTGCTCTGGTTCTCAGGGTGAGGCCTGACTCCCCTAGAATGGGCATGGCTCATTCTCAACTCCTCCCACTCCCGAGTCACCAAGGATTCTCCCGATTTGGGGGATGAGAATGTGGGCCTTTGTGAGCTTCTCTAGGTCATTTTGAACTCGTCCCTGAGTCTTTGTCTAATTTCATTCTAACAGAAGCACTCAGATTACTTATTATGAGCCCATTTTACAGATGAGGAAACTTAAGCTTAAGGAATTATTTAAGTCACTTGTCCGGTGTCACAGGACTGGGGCAGAGCTAGGATCCAAACTTGCATCTCATGACCCTTGCTGTTGTCGGGTGCCATCGAGTCAATTCCGATTCACAGCGACCCGATGTGACAGAGTAGAACTGCCCCCATAGGGTTTGATAGGCTGTAATCTTTACAGAAGCAGATCGTCAGGTCTTTCTCCCGAAGAGCCACTGGTGGGTTTGAACCACCAACCTTTCAGTTAGCAGCCGAGCACTTAACTACTGCATCACTAGGGCTCCCTCTTATGACCCTAAGCCTCATGATGTCCTTCACACCAGCGAGAGCTTCCAGGGGCTGCAGCTTCCCCTCCCCCTGCCCCGTTATTCTGAGAAAGTCCAGGGCACTTGTAGAGCTTCTTGTTAATCAGGCTGGGCAGAGTCCGCCCTGCTCAGCCCTCAGGTTCCCTAATCCATCATTGAGCAAGAGTGGGCCCACTGAGCACGCCCGGGGGGCACTAAACCACCAGGCTCCCAGGGGCTCTGCCCAAGGCAGAAAGTTTAGTAAACTCTCTTCCTCTGACCCCAACCTCAAACAAAGTTGATGGTGGAGACCTGGCTTTGTGTGAAGGTGGGAGTAAGGCAGAAGCAAACCCAGAAGTAGTTTAAGGGGAAGGAGTTCAGGGGAGAAGGGAGAGTGGATGTTTTCTTTTGGAACTATGTAAGAATGTGGCATAAAAAACTAAAGATAAAGAACAATTGCTGCTGAGTTGGCTCTGATTCATGGCAACCCCTGTGTGTCAGAGTAGAACTGTGCTCCATAGGGTTTTCAATGACTGATTTTTTGGAAGTAGATCACCAGGCCTTTCTTCCGAGGCACCTCAGGGTGGTCTCGAACCTCCAATCTTTCAGTTAGCAGCCAAGCCGGGTAAGTGTTTGCACCACCTAGGGACTCCAAAAACAAAAAAACAAACCCACTGCCAACTCATAGGGACCCTATAGGACAGAGTAGAACTGCCCCCGTAGGGTTTCCAAGGAGTGGCTGGTAGATTCCAACTGCTAACTTTTGGTTAGCAGCCGAGCTCTTCACCACTGCACCAGCAGGGCCCCTAGGTACTCCAGACCCTGTTTAAAACAAACAAACAACAACAACAAAAAAGAAACCCGTTTCCGTTGAGTTAATTCCGACTCATGGAGACCCATGTTTAGACACTGTTTCCCAAAAAAAACAAAACGAAACCCATTGCCGTGGAGTCGACTCTGACTCATAAGGACCCTATAGGACAGGGTAGAACTGCCCCATAGGGTTTCCAAGGCTGTAAGCTTTATGGCAGTCTAGTCGATTCCAACTCACAGTGACCCTAAAGGACAGAGTACAACGGTCCCATTCGGTTTCTAAGGCATAAACCTTTACGGAAGCAGACTGCCACATCTTTCTCCTGTGGAGCTCTTAACCACTGTGCCACCAGGCTCCAAAACCCTTTGCCATTGAGTTGTACTGCAGTTTGCCATACTGTGGGGGCTTGCATGTTGCTGTGATGCTGGAAGCTATGCCACCAGTACTCAGATACCAGCAGGGTCACCCATGGCAGACAGGTTTCAGCTGAGCTTCCAGACTAAGACAGACTAGGAATAAGGACCCGACAGTCTACTTCTGAAAAGAATTAGCCAGTGAAAACCTTACGAATAGCAGGGGAACACTGTCTGGGGTAGCGCCAGAAGATGAGCCCCCCCCTAGGTTGGAAGGCACTCAAAACACAATGGGGAAGAGCTGCCTCCTCAAAGTAGAGTTGACCTTAATGACACGGACGGAGTCAAGCTTTTGGGACCTTCATCTGCTGATGTTGCACGACTCAAAATGAGAAGAAACAGCTGCAAACATTCATTAATAATCAAAATGTGGAATGTACCAAGTGTGAATCTAGGAAAACTGGAAATCATCAAAAATGAAATGGAACGCATAAACATCGATATCCTAAGCATTAGTGAGCTGAAATGGACTGGTACTGGCCGTTTTGAATCAGATAAGTATATGGTCTACTATGCCGGGAATGACAACTTGAAGAGGAATGGCTTTGCATTCACTGTCAAAAAGAACATTTCAGGATCTATCCTGAAGTACAACACTGTCAGTGATAGGATAATATCCATACACCTACAAGGAAGACCAGTTAATAAGACTATTCTTCAAATTTATGCACCAACCATGAAGGCCAAAGATGAAGAAATTGAAGATTTCTACCAGCTTCTGCAGTATGAAATTGATCAAGCATGCAATCAGGATGCACTGATAAGTACTGGCGATTGGAATTGAAAGTTGGAAACAAAGAAGGATTGGTAGTTGGAAAATATAGCCTTGGTGATAGAAATGATGCTGGAGACCGCATGATAGAATTTTGCAACAGCAATGATTTCTTCATTGCAAATACCTTTTTTCACTGACATAAACGGCGACTATACACATGGACCTCACCAGATGACACATGCAAGGACCAGATCGACTACATCTGTGGGAAAAGACGATGGAAAAGCTCCATATCATCAGTCAGAACAAGGCCAGGGGCCGACTGTGGAACAGACCATCAATTGCTCATATGAAAGTTCAAGTTGAAACTGAAGAAAATTAGAACAAGTCCACAAGAGCCCAAGTATGACCTTAAGTATATCCCACCTGAAATTAGAGACCATCTCAAGAATAGATTTGACACGTTGAACACTAATGATTGAAGACCAGACAAGTTGTCGAATGACATCAAGGACATCATACATGAAGAAAACAAGAGGTCATTAAAAAGAAAGAAAAGACCAAAATGGATCTCAGAAGAGACTCTGAAACTTGCTCTTGAATATCGAGTAGCTAAAGCAAAAGGAAGAGATGCTGAAGTAAAAGAACTGAATATTCCAAAGGGTGGCTCGAGAAGACAAAGTAAAGTATTATAATGACATTTGTAAAGAGCTGGAGGTGGAAAACCAAAAGGGAAGAACATGCTCAGCATTTCTTGAGCTGAAAGAGCTGAAGAAAAAATTCAAGCCTCAAGTTGCAATAGCAAAGTTTTCTATGGGGGAAAATATTAAACGACGCAGGAAGCATCAAAAGAAGATGGAAGAAATACAGAGTCATTATACCAAAAAGAATTGGTTGACGTTCAGCCATTTCAGGAGGTAGCATATGATCAGGAACTGATGGTACTGAAGGAAGAAGTCCAAGCTGCACTGAAGGCATTGGTGAAAAGCAAGGGTCCAGGAATTGACCGAATATCAGTTGAGATGTTTCAACAAACGGATGCAGCACTGGAAGTGCTTGCTCATCTATGCCAAGAAATTTGGAAGACACTACCTGGCCAACTGACTGGAAGAGATCCGTATTTATGCCTATTCCCAAGAAAAGTGATCCAACTGAATGTGGAAATTATCGAACAATATCACTAACATCACACGCAAGTAAAATTTTGCTGAAGATTATTCAAAAGCAGCTGCAGCAGTATATCAACAGGGAACTGCCAGAAATTCAGACCAGATTCAGAAGAGGACGTGGAGCCAGGGATATCATTGCTGATGTCAGATGGATCCTGGCTGAAAGCAGAGAATACAAGGAAGATGTTTACCTGTGTTTCGTTGACTATGCAAAGGCGTTCAACTGTGTGGATCATAACAAATTATGGATAACGTTTTGAAGAATGGGAATTCCAGGAACACTTAATTGTGCTCATGAGGAACCTGTACATAGACAAGAGGCAGTTGTTTGAACAGAACAAGGGGATACTGCGTGGTTTAAAGTCAGGAAAGATGTGTGTAAGGGTTGTATCCTTTCACCATGCCTATTCAATCTGTATGCTGAGCAAATAATCCGAGAAGCTGGACTATATGAAGAAGAACAGGGCATCAGGACTGGAGGAAGACTCGTTAACAACCTGCGATATGCAGACGACACAACCTTGCTTGTTGAAAGTGAAGAGGACTTGATGCCCTTACTGATGAAGATCAAAGACCACAGCCTTCAGTATGGATTACACCTCAACATAAAACAAAAATCCTCACAACTGGACCAATAAACAACATTGTGATAAATGGGGGAAAAGATTAAAGTTGTCAAGGATTTTATT
The DNA here is from genome assembly GCF_000243295.1 of Trichechus manatus latirostris. Classification (NCBI taxonomy): domain Eukaryota; kingdom Metazoa; phylum Chordata; class Mammalia; order Sirenia; family Trichechidae; genus Trichechus; species Trichechus manatus. The sequence continues at coordinate 1,912,724 of NW_004443961.1, forward strand.
TTACTTGGATTCACAATCAAGATCCATGGAAGCAGCAGTCAAGAAATCAAAAGACAGATTGCAAATGGCAAACCTGCTCCAACAGACCTCTTTAAAGTGTTGAAAAGCAAAGATGTCACCTTGAGGACTAAGGTGTGCCTGACCCAAGCCATGGTGTTTTCAATTGCTCATATGCATGTGAAAGCCAGACAATGAATAAGGAAGACCAAAGAAGAATTGATACCTTAGAATTGTGGTGTTGGTGAAGAATATTGACTATACCATGGACTACCAAAAAAATGAACAAATATGTCTTGGAAGAAGTACAACCAGAATGCTCTTTAGAAGCAAGGATGGCAAGTCAACGTCTTACAAACTTTGGACACGTTGTCAGGAGAGATCAGTCCCTGGAGAAGGACATCATACTTGGTAAAGTACAAGGTCAGCAAAAAAGAGGAAGACGCTCAATGAGAAGGATTGACACAGTGGCTGCAACAATGGGCTCAAGCATAACAATGATTGTGAGGATGGCGCAGGACTGGGCAGTGTTTCGTTCTGTTGTTCATAGGGTTCCTATGAGTCAGAACTGACTCGACAGCACCTAACAACAACAACAACCATCTTTACGGAAGCAGACTGCCACACCTCTCTCCCAAGGAGCAGCTGGTGGGTTCGAACTACTGATCTTTCAGTTAGCAGCTGAGTGCTTTAACAACTGTGCCACCGGGGCTCCTTGTTCAGACCACCTCGATTTGAAAAACCACAAAACACCTTGAGTCCTTCACCTCTGCAGTGCTTGTAGAAGGTTCTCAGCTTATTGAGACAAATCCAGAGCAATCATCAATCAATCATTTCTTAAGTGACTGCTTCTTCCAGAGAGTTCTATTTTCTCTCCCAAGGCCTGGCAAGGGAAAAGTAACATGACCTTCATGAGAGAGATTTGAGATTCCTCTCAAAGGAAAAATATGCTGATTAAAACAAAATCCAAAACCTTATTACAGGTGGAAAAGGCCTTTAGCTAAATGATTTAGACCCAGGGCTGAGCTCCCTGCTGTCTTTGTCGTGTACAGATTCACGCTCAGCCTCTGCTGGGCTTATCTAGAGGGTGAGGTGACCTCCAGAACTCAGCAAGGACACAATCCCTTCCTTTCAGACCAAACGGGAAGCAGGTTTTCTAAGAGTGGGAGTTTCTTCCCTCCCCACATCTGAGACGACAGCCCCTATCTAGAGACTAAGGGGTAGCTTCTGGGAGAGGGCATTATAACAATTTCTTTTAGCCCCCAACCTCTAACATCTACTCCGGATGAGCATATAATACAAACAAACGTGGCATGCTTGCTATGTAATTAGAGTTTCAAGTTTCCTAATTCCATCTCCCATGGGGAAACTGGTGGTTCGATGGTAGAATTCTCGCCGGCAGTGCTGGAGACCCGGGTTCGATTCCCGGTCAATGCACCTCAAGAGCAGCCACCACCTTCTGTCAGTGGAGGCTTGCGTGGAGGTTTTTGCGAAGCTTCTAGATTAAGGTAGGCTAGGAAGAAAGGAACGAGTCCTGGTGGCACAATGGTTAAGCACTCAGCTGCTAACCAAAAGGTCAGTGGTCCAAATCGACGAGTGGCTCCACAGGAGAAAAGACCTAGCAATCTGCTCCCATAAAGATTATAGCCTAGGAAACCCTATGGGGCAGTTCTAATTTGTCACATGGGGTTGCTATGAGTTGAAATCAACTCCATGGCATAAGATAATAACAGCAATAAGGAAGAAAGGCCTGGTGATCTACTTCTGAAAATCAGCCAATGAAAACCCTATGGATCACAGCAGTCCAATCCACAGCCGATCATGGGGATGGCACAGGTCCTGCAGCATTTTGTTCTGCTGTACATGGGGTCACCATGAGCAGAGGACTGACTCGACAGCAGCTAACAATAGCAACAATTCTATCTCCCAACCAGATTGCCACTTCTGACATCCTCTCGTATAGCAATTCCAAGGTCCCAATCCTTTGGGGATAGTGAGAAAACAGGATCCAGGTTTTCCCTTGGCACCATCCCTCCTTCTCCTTCAGGCTGTGTGGTGTGGAGGAGGCTAACCCAGAGCTCTAGGTTCAAGGTGGGTACATGACCCACAGGCCTAGCCAAACAGGGCCATTTAGCCCTACTCCAAACCCCACCTGGCTCCAGATGCATGGTTCAGGGAAGGGCATATGACTCGCGCCAGGCCAATGACACTGGGCTATGGGAATTTTGTTGGAAGCTGGAGAAGGAAGAGCTTCATGATTGTTCGTGTGCTCGGTCTATTGTTGCAGCCACTGTGTATTTTGAGAGCCTTCCAACCTAGGGGCTCATCTCCCAGCACTCTATTGGACAATATTCTGTTGTGATCCATAGGGTTTTCACCAGCTAATTTTCAGAAGTAAACCACCAGGCCTTTCTTCCTAGTCTGACTTAGTCTGGAAGCTCCAGTGAAACCTGTCCACCACATGTGACCCTGCTGGCATTTGAAATGCCGGTGGCCTAGCTTCCAGGATCACAGCAACACGCAAGTCACCACAGTATAACAGACTGACAGGTGGTGGACCTTCTTAGTTAGGAATGGCCTATTCGTTAGCTGCTACAGTTGTGTTTTCTTGATGTATCCTGGTAAAAGGAGTTCTGTGGTCAAATGTGTTGAGAAATGCCGGACTGAAGGAAGTTTTCTTTACTACGGGACTTCTCAGAGCCTTTACTGTGGTCATTTGCACTGAGAATCTCCAAGAGGAATATCTGGTACTTAGTGGTTCCTAAACCTATTGGACCATGGAACTCTTTTTCAAGGAGCTCCCTTTAGCACATATCGGTGTTTTCAGAGGCTCTGCAGAAGGCAGTTGGCAAACCCTGCTTGGCAGCTAACCTCTACCCAAAGGGCTCTCGTATTCAGATGCGTGTGTGTTCAGAGATGCCTCACAGTTGAAACAACACTATGTGTGTCAGGGTGAGTTCTGGCAGTTTCCATATGTTCCAAACTGTACAGAATGGAAAATTAAAATTGTATTTATGGCAACAATTTATAACATCGCTTTTCAACCAGAGGAAGTAAACATTTCAAAACTGGGGTGCTCATGTTCCAGAACCTGTACTGTTGTGATTTGGGGTGAGGGGCAGGAGTTGGGAACGCAGTGTGAATGCCCTCATTCTCCATGAGAGGAAAGAGTGGAAGACCAGTTCTGGGAATGTGGAAGGAAATTAATGGGAGCAGGCCACACTTCGCGTGAGAGTTGGAAGGGGGTGGCAGTGCCTCAAATGGGCTTAGGTAATGGTTATCATAAGGAGCCCACTGGCACTGTGGTTAAGCACTTGGCTGCTAACCAAAAGGTAGGCGGTTTGAACCCACCGACTGCTTGGCAGGAGAAAGATGTGACAGTCTGCTTCCATAAAGATTACAGCCTTGGGAACAGTTCTTGGGGCAGTTCTACTCAGTCCTACACAGTTGCTATGAGTCGGAATTGACTCCATGCAATGGGTTTTGTTAACAGCTATCACACTTTGTCTGATAAGGCTCCAGGAATTAATGGAATACCAACTGAGGTGTTTCAACAAACCAGTGCAGCACTAGATGTGCTCACTCATCTATGCCAAGAAATTTGGGAGACAGCTACCTGGCCAACCAACTGGAAGAGATCTATGTTTGTGCCCATTCCAAAGAAAGGTGATCCAATAGAACATGGAAATAGTCGAACAATATCATTAGCGGTTACAGCAGTACATTGACAGGGAACTGCCAGAAATTCAAGTTGGCTTCAGAAGAAGATGTGTGGAATGAGGGCTATCATTGCTGATGCAGGTGGATTTTGGCTGAAAGCAGAGAATACCAGAAGGATGTTTACCTGTGTTTTATTGACTATGCAAAGGCATTCGACTATGTGGATCATAACAAATTATGGATAACATTGCCAAGAATGGGAATTCCAGAACACTTAATTGTGCTCATGAGGAACCTGTACATAGACCAAGAAGCAGTTGTTCAAACAGAAGAAGAGGATACTGCATGGTTTAATATCAGGAAAGGTGTGCATCATGGTTGTATCCTTTCACCACACTTACTCAATCTGTATGCTGAGCAAATAACCTGAGAAGCCAGACTATATGAAGAAGAATGCAGCATCAGGATTGGAGGAAGACTCATTAACAACCTGCATTATGCAGATGACACAACCTTGCTTGGTGAAAGTGAAGAGGACTTGAAGCACTTACTGATGAAGATCAAAGACTGCAGCCTTCAGTATGGATTACACCTCAACATAAACACAACAGAAATTCTCACTTCTGGACCAATAAGCAACATCATGATAAAGGGAAGAAATATTGAAGTTGTCAATGATTTCATTTTACTTGGGTCCACAATCAACGCCCATGGAAGCAGCAGTCAAGAAATCAAATGAAGCATTGCATTGGGCAAATCTGCTGCAAAAGATCTCTTTAAAGTGTTAAAAAGCAAAGATGTCACTTTAAGGACTAAGGTGCACCTGACTCAAGCGGTGGTGTTTTCAATCACCTCACATGCATGTGAAGGCTGGACAATGAATAAAGAAGACCTAAGGAAGACCAAGAAAGAGTTGATGCCTTTGAGTTGTGGTGTTGGTGAGGAATATTGAATGTACCATGGACCGCCAAAGAACGAACAAATCTGTCTTGGAAGAAGTACAGCCAGAATGCTTCTTAGAAGCCAGGATGATGACACTTCATCTCACAGACTTTGCACATGTTATCAGGAGGGATCAGTCCGTGGAGAGGGACATCATGCTTGGTAAAGTGGAGGGTCAGTGAAAAAGAGGAAGACCCTCAACAAGATGGATGTACACAGTGGCTTCAACAATGAGCTCAAGCATAACAATGATCATGAGGATGGCACAGGAATGGGCAGTGTTTCATTCTGTTGTCCGTAGGGTCGGTATGAGTTGAAACCAACTCGGGGGTACCTAACAACAACAACAATCTTTATGGAAGCAGACTGCCACATCTTTCTCCCATGGAAGGGCTGCGTGGGTTTGAACCACCACCTTTTTGGTTAGCAGCTGAATACTTAACCACTGTGCCACCAGGGCCCCTATAGCCAATCTTAAGTGCAGGGAAGATTATGCTAGATTTATAAAAATGTGATACTGATGATTAAATCAGAAGAGAAAGTGGCTGCCCTTTCCAGAACAGTGTCTAGTGTAACTGAGATCTCAGACAAATGAAATGTAGAGATTCATGGATTGAATTACATCCCCCAAAAGCATGCGTATCAATTTGGCTGGGCCATGATTCCCAGTGTTGTGTGATCGTCCACCATTTTGTAATCTGATGTGATTTTCCTATATGTTGTAAATCCTACCTGTATGATGTTAATGAGGTGGGATAGGGGGCAGTTATGTTGATGAGGCAAGACTCAATCTATAAGATTGGATAGTGTCTTGAGCCAATCTCTTTTGAGATATAAAAGACAGACGCGAACAGAGAGACAGGGGGACCTCATACCACCAAGAAAGCAGCACCGGAAGCAGAGCATGTCCTTTGGACCTGGGGTTCTTGCACAGGGAAGCTCCTAGTCCAGGCAAAGATTGATGAGAAGGACCTTCCTCCAGAGCCGACGGAGAGAAAAAGCCATCCACTGGAGCTGATGCCCTGAATTTGGACTTCTAGCCTACTACACAGTGAGAAAATAAATGTCTCTTTGTTGAAGCTGTTCACTTGTGTTATTTCTGTTATAGCAGCACTAGGTAACCAAGAAGCTTGGGCTAGCGACTTGACTCAGAAGAGGCTTTGAGCTCAGTGGAACTGCTCTGTCAGCGAGCTTTCCCAGGGACTCTGTGTGATTTGCTGAACTCTCTCAAGAACATAAAATAAATCAGATTAAAACAACTGTGACAATGACAACACAAGCTTCTCGTTACATAGCACATGGGTCAGGCTCTCTTACCCAGTTAAGACCAGCTGAACTTCCAGGAGGCCTCGAGCATAGGAAATAGGCTGCCCACGGTGAAGTGCTGATCATTAAAAAATAAACATGTCGGGCTTTCCACCAACAGCAAGGCCGTGGTTGCTCCAGCCTCACTCCACTTCCCAGGTTCCAAGTCCAACCAGCTGGCCTGCGTCATCTCTCCATTAGTGCAGAGCTTGGAAAGCTCCATTGCAGACCGACTTGAAGCATGGGGAACCTGCCACTTACATTTGCAGACATGCATTGTTTGCATTTTTGAGAGTGTGGAAGTCAAGGACGTTGCTTTTTAATTGCAAGGAGTGGAAGGTATCTTCGAAGCAGCAGGTATGCCTCCTGAGAGTCTCGGCCAAGGGCGTGAGCCTCCGATAGCACACTCCGCTGACCCCAGGGCGGGGATGATGCGCGTGGCTCTTTATCAAGCTGCTCTTTCAGCTGCCCCCCCCCCTTTGTGTCTGGGTTTCCTTTCTCAGCCTCCCAGATGCACTCCAAAGACGGTGTCTTAGTTAGCTAGTGCTCCTGTAACAGAAATACCAGGAGTGAGTGATTTTAAAGACGAGCAATTTATTTTCTTGAAGTTCAGGAGGCTAGAAGTTTGAATTCAGAGGGTGGCTCTCAGGGAAGATCCTTCTTTGTCTGCTTCTGTTACTGTTGCTGTTAGTTACTGTGGAGTCAATTCCAGTGCGTGGAGACCCCATGTGTGCAGAGCAGAACTGCTCCACACGGTTCCCAGGAGACCCCATGTGTGCAGAGCAGAACTGCTCCACACGGTTTCCAGGAGA
>NW_004443961.1:1919539-2000190 GCF_000243295.1 Trichechus manatus latirostris
ATGTGTGCAGAGCAGAACTGCTCCACACGGTTTCCAGGAGACCCCATGTGTGCAGAGCAGAACTGCTCCACACGGTTTCCAAGGCTGGGACCTTTTGGAAACCGATCGTCAGGCCTGTCTTCTGAGGTGCCTCTGAGTGGGTTTGAACCCACAAGCTTTTGGCTAATAGTCCAGCCCTTAACCATTTGTAATACCCAGCGACTCCTTGGAGTTCTTGGGCCTGTTGATGCTTCTGTGTCCATCGTCACCAGCAGCGTCTGTCTGTCCCCTGCGTTTGCCTGCTTCTGCGTCTAATCTGCTTTATTTATAACTCAGAAATGATTCAGTTTAGGACACGGCCTACACTAATATGCTCTCCTTAACAAAGCAAAGAAAACTCTATTCCAAAATGGATTACATGCACAGGTATTTTTTGTTGTTGTTAGCTGACGTCCAGATGATTCCGACTCATGGCGACCCCATGTGTGCAGAGTAGAACTGCTCCATAGAGTTTTCAATGGCTGTGGCCTTTCGGAAACAGATGGCCAGACCTGTCTTCTGAGGCACGTCTGGGTGGGTTTGAACCATCAACCTTTCAGTTAGCAGTCAAGTGCTTAACCGTTGGCACCACCCAGTGAAGCTTGCACAGAGATACGGATTAGGATTCTAGCATGTTTAGGGGGACACAATTCAGCTTGTAACAGACGGAACACTGCACTGAGGCCGGGCATGGATTGACCTTCTCCTCTCTGCAGGAGGGGCTGCTGGTAACTGGACCAGGGGCGGCTTGTCCTGGGCAGCGGAATCGGCCTCGGCTCTCCCGGGCCCAGCATTCTTCCACAGCTGGTTCAGATAACCATTCTTACTCCACTCCTGAGTGTCGTTCAGTGAGAGTCTGGAAAGCCACAGCCAGGGGGCTTTTGAGAGGAGAAGAGAAGGGTGAAGGCAGGGGAGCAAAGAAACACTGGGCTGCTAGAAAGCAAAGCGCCAGTCCACGCTCCTGGACTATGGCAGGGTTTGCCAGAAACAATCCGAGGGGAGTGGGAACTGGTTGTTTCAGACGAAACTTAAGAAGACATCCTTGTTGAAGAATGACATTGGCATTTATAAGGCACCCGGCCGGCCAATCCCTCAGCCTCACTAACTGTTGACATCCACTGTTCTGCTCCTCTTTCCACCAGTCAGCGTGTGACTGGGAGCAGGGACGGAGGGTCTCAGGGACTCTCAAGGGGCTGACTCTAATAAAGGACCCAGAGCTGACCAACAAGGTGTCAGTGGACGAATGAGTCCAGGTAGGACAGAACTGGGATAAGGAGGAGCTCTGTGATTATCTATTATAATATTCACAGGGGGTCGGTTATTCCAAGAACAAAAAGACAGTTCTAAGGTACAACCCCCTATTATGTACAACATCCCATGTGCTGGATATTTCTTACTTGATTTGCCATCTGACGGCTTACTCACTGTCTTAGGGTTCTCGGGAGAAACAGAACCAGCACCGTGTAAGTGTGTGTGTGTAAGGTGAACGTGTATATACAAGTACATGTATATACTTATGTAAGAGTGTATATATATATGTGTGTGTGTATGTGTGTGTGTGTGTATACAAATTATGGATAACATTGCAAAGAATGAGAATTCCAGAACACTTAATTGTGCTCATGAGGAACCTGTACATAGATCAAGAGGTCTACGTTCGAACAGAACAAGGGGGTGCTGAGTGGTTTAAAATCAGGAAAGGTGTGCGTCAGGGTTGTATCCTTTCACCATACTTATTCAATCTGTATGCTGAGCAAAGAATCCAAGAAGCGGGACTGTATGAAGAAGAACGAGGTGTCAGGATTGGAGGAAGACTCATAAACAACCTGCTACATGCAGATGACACAACCTTGCTTGCTGAAAGCGAAGAGGACTTGAAGCACTTACTGATGAAGATCAAAGACTACAGTCTTCAGTATGGATTACACCTCAACGTAAAGAAAACAAAAATTCTCACAACTGGACCAATAAGCAACATCATGATAAATGGAGAAAATATTGAAGTTATAAGGGATTTCATTTTACTTGGATCCACAATCAGTGCCCATGGAAGCAGCAGTCAAGAAATCAAAGGACATATTGCACTGGGCAAAATCTCCTGCAAAAAAACCTCTTTGAAGTGGGAAAAAGCAAACATCTCACTCTGAGGACTAAGGTGCACCTAACCCAAGCCATGGTATTTTCAATAGCCTCATATGCATGCGAAAGCTGGACAATGAATAAGGAAGACCGAAGAAAATCGATGTCTTTGAATTATGGTGTGGGTGAAGAATATTGAATATACCATGGACTGCCAGAAGAATGAAGAAATCTGTCTTGGAAGAAGTATAGCCAGAATGCTCCTTAGAATCGAGGATGGCAAGACTTCATCTCACATACTTTGGACATGTTATCAGGAGGGACCAGCCCCTGCAGAAGGACATCATGCTTGGTAAAGTAGAGGATCAGTGAAAAAGAGCAAGACCCTCTATGAGATGGATTGATGCAGTGGCTGCAACAATGGGCTCAAGCACAACAACGATTGTGAGGATGGCGCAGGACTGGGCAATGTTTCGTTCTGTTGTACATAGAGTCGCTATGAGTCGGAACCAACTTGATAGCACCTAACAACATTTATATATTATATACTTTGTACAAGTAGCCCTGGTGGCACAATAGTTAAGCACCTAGCTGCTAACCACAAGGTCAATGATTCAAACCCACCAGCAGCTCCATGGGAGAAAGACCTGGCAATCTGCTCCGTAAAGATTACAGCCAAAAAAACCCTATAAGCCCTGCTAACTCAGAACTGAAGCCACTCCCGAGGTCCACCCTTCAGCCAAAGATTACAAAGGCCTATAAAACAAACAATAACACACGTGAGGAACGTGCTTCTTTGTTCAATCAACAGCAAAGATGAGAAGGGAGGAAGGGAAAGGAAAACGTGACAAATGGACATGGGGAACGTGGGGAGGAAAGGGAAAAGGGGAGAATATTGATACATTGCGGGGATTGCAACCAATGTCATAAAACAATTTGTGTATAAATTTTGAATGAGAAACTAATTTGCACTATAAACTTTCACCTAAAGCACGATAAAAAAAAGAAATCTTATAGGGCAGTTCTACTCTTTCATATAGGCCACTATGTGTCAGAATCAACACAACAACGTACTTCCTACAGCAAACTCCATTGACCCCCATGTAGGGGTGACTTATACTGTTCTTTATTAAGGCACTTTACTAAGCCATATATATATATATATATATGCACACACACACAAGAGATTTATTTCAAGAAATTGGAATTACCTCATGCAATTGTGAGGGCCGACAAGTCCAAAATCCATAGGTCAAATGGCACGCTGGAGACTCCTGCACGTTTGTGTCCCAAGATCCATAGGTTAGGCAATGGGAAGAGTGAAGACAGAGAGCTAGTTCTGGCAAAATATCTATTTACAGTTTGGAGCAGAACTAAGGAAACTTCCATTTCAACAGATTGATTGATTACATCACATTAGATTAGATTACGGAAAGTGATTACATCACATTGCCTTAGATTACATTATGGAGCAGCAACTAGACAAGTGTTTGACCAAACCACTGGGGACCATAGTCTAGCCACGCCGACACATAAAATTAATCATTATACTCACCTCTTCTTTTTGGGGAGGGGGGACAAGAATCCACACGTGGTGAAAACCACAAGTAAGACTGCCAGTGGAGCTCCTTGAGGGCAGAATGAGTGTCTCCTTCATCTTTGGGCTCCATGTTCAAGGTTAAATATTCATTCCATGGCATTGAATCACCCTTACCTGCTGTTTGTGTCGCACCTTCCTAGCGTTACAAAACAGGTTTACGTCTTTATTCTTACTGGGGGACTTTGTGGTAGAGCAGATATTTTCATTTCTTTAGAGGGGAGACGAAACAAAGGTACGGATGGGTTAAGTGACTTGCCCCTGGTGACAGGGGGAGCATCAGGGTTGGCACTCAAGCCAGCTGCCAGGGGCTGGAGGGGCCCTTAAGGAAATAGAAGAGAATAATGAGAACCTCCCAGCCCTGTACCAAAGTCCCTTCGCTAATCTACAAGCCTTTTATCTTGGGTTTATTTGAAGTGCTTTAAGAATGATGGAGGTTTTTTGTCAGTTGTAAAATAAAGGTGGAAATGCATAATGATAAAATCCTGTAGGTTTGGGATACATAAATGCCCTCCTGTAGGTTAAACTCAGGCTAAGACTTTTATTAAACCGATGAGTCGGAGTAAAGAGACCAGATACCGCATAAGGCACAAAACTCCACCAGAAAAAGAAAAAAAAAGAAAAAAGTCAATTTTGTTAATAATGGAAAATAGAAATAATGACTGCGTAATTAGGAATTATTATTTACCGCAGAAGCGGTTTCTCAAGCTAGAAAAGTAGATGTTGCCTCTTATCCTCAGTGCTTATCCAGCAGCAGGGCACCATGGCGTCCGAGAGCGCCCTGTTCAATTAACGTTATCCCTTAATTATTTCTGAAAGCCATTAACATAACCAAGTGCTTCAGTGGCCACAATGCTTAGTGTTCCACCTCTACTGTTAGGCTGACAGTGGCATTGTTGCTTTCACAGAGTAAATTATTAACACTCCTAAATGTCAATTGGTACCACTCATTATTTCTGTCATTATAAGCAATTCTATAAAAGCTAACTCTTATTCTCTAAACCCTGCCTTCTCAACAGGGGAATATCACCTCCAAAACACAAAACCAACCAGTGGCTGTGGAGTCAATTCCCACTCATGGTGACCCCATGTTCTGCAGAGTAGAACTGCGCCCCAGAGAGTTTTCAAGGCTGTGATCTTTGGGAAGCAGATCACCAGACCTTTCTTCTGAGGCAGGCATCTCTGGGCAGGTTTGGACTGCCAACCTTTTGGTCAGTAGTTGAGTGCTTAACCATTGACACCACCCAGGAATCCAGTATCACCTCTAAGGGGGCAAAAATTGGTTCTTGGATGGTGAAAAAAATCTGACTTTTTTAAAGCATAAGGCACAGATATACATACGGTACATAAGTGCATATACACTATTTCTGTGGTATTAAATTTTCATAGGGGAAAAATATCTTAAAAGGCTGCTTAGGGGCCGATGATGAAAAAAGGTTGAGAAACGCTGCTGTAGATCAATAGTTCTTGAACTTGGCTGCACATTGGAATCACCTGAGGAGCTTTAACAACTGCTGACGCCTTGGTTTCACTCCCAGAGCTTCTGATGTCATTGGTCTAGGGTGTGGCCTGAGTTTGGTAGATTTAAAAGCTTGCAGATGGCCCTAAAGGGCAGCCAAGTTTGAGAACCACTGCTCTGGGTTGCCCGTGACATAAATCCTGCCTTCCTCCCTCCACCCCACGCCATGGCAGAAATGATTAGACCGCCATGACACGCTTTCCCACAAAGCCCAGGTGTGGCTTTGGAATTTTTTCCATATATCATTGCAATTCATTGGAGTTGACTTGTGAAATGAACCCTATTTGCCACCCCTGTTCTAGATGGTCACTTGGACTAGAACAGAATACACAAGTGTACCCTAATGTTTTAGCCCCCAGATGTTTCTCATTAAGTGTCATTATGCCTTCTATTTCCTCGTTACCCTTTCTTTTGATCAGCATAAGAAGAGTAGAGAACAAAAATTGGTGGCGAACGAGAAGAGAGGAGGAGCTTTGTCTGGTGGATGTCTAAGTCGTTGGGTGTCACCGGGATGACTCTGACTCAGAGCTCTCTGTGTGACAGAGAACTGCCCCATAGGGTTTCCTAGTCTGTAGCTCTGGTGGCACCATGGTTAAGCAGCTCAGCTGCTAACTGAAAGGTAGGTGGTTTGAACCCATCAGCTGCTCCACGGGAGAAAGATGTGGCAGTCTGCTTCTGTAAAGATTTATAGCCTTGGAAACCCTATGGGCAGTTGTATCCTGTCTTATAGGGTCACTGTGAGTCAGGATCAACTTGCTGGCAATGGTTTAGTTTAGTCTTTGGAGTCTTTAATCTGCTTAATTGTATTGACCACTGGACTCCTAGATTGGAAAGCCTAATGATGGGAAAAGGGTGGGCAGTGGCACAGAGATGAGATTCTTCCTCCTGAGAGCCTGGCTCACCATATCTTCCCTTTCCGAGAAATGCGTGCAAACCCAAAATGGACACGCTGGCCACCCTGGCTCTTTGGAAAACCAGGCTTCAACCATCCTTTGTGGTCTTCTCTCTTGTGAGTTCTGTGGTGGTCAGGGTAACCGGAAAGAGCTGAAAGTCGGTTAAGAAATGCCAAGAACCAGTGCTCCTGTTTCTGAGAGCCTAAGGCAGCTGGCTCACCAGTCACAGAGGTGGGGAGTAGAGGTATGTAAGCTGAGAGGTAGGGGGCAGGGAAAGGAACCAGGAAAGGTTTGTAGGAATTCTGGGAGTCCCTGGGTGGTGCAAACGGTGGGTGAATGCTGCTAACCGAAAGACTGGGTGTTCCAGTCCACCCAGAGGTACCTCAGAAGAAAGGCCTGGCGATCTACTTTCAAAAAATCAGCTCCTGAAAACCCTATAGAGCACAGTTCTACTCTGACAAACATCGGGTCACTATGAGTTAGAGTCAGCTCAACTGCAACTGGTAAACTTAGGAATCCTGACCACCTTAGTTACATATTCTGTATCAAGCAACCATGATCATTTTTAAAAAAGCACAAACTTACATGTGTAAATATATCCTTCTCCCAGCCCCAACACTGCAATAGCTCTTAGCGCATGGTGGGAAATTACACAGGTAAATAGTGCATTTATGAAACCCAACGAGTTGCTTCGGTTACGAAGACCTGCTTGGAGAGCACGTCATGATAAAATTTAAATTCAGCATGAATATCTTTATTCATGAGTCTGGATTCCTTAGAGTGAGGATGTTTGTGCTTGTATTCTCATTTCATTCAACTTTCTAAAACATGTATTTGGCCCGCAGTTAGCACCTGTTCCTCCAGAGCCGCGAGCATTTTATGAATACTAACTCACTCACGTTAATGAAAAGCATCGTACCCCACCACGAGGCAGGGTTACCACGGAGTCCACTGGAAAAGCCAAAGACCTGCTTGGCTCTTAGCAAAGCCTGCTTTATTGATGGCTTCTGTGGATAGAGTTGACACCGCCCTCCCTCCTCTGATCTTATTATTTCAGGCGCTTACATCCTGCCTGGTTTTGCCTCCTTTCTGCGCTCACAGCTTCCGTTCTGGGAGCCCACGCCTGGTTAAGGACGCATACCTAGGTGCCAGGGCGAGGGTCTAAAGCTCCAGCCCTCCGTCAGGCGCCCTCCGCCCGTCGGGACCGCTTGTCTTGAGGGCTTCTCCTGGGCCTCTCAGCAGGACGCTGCTGTGGGGCCGAGCAGACAAGCCCCCCATTGTTGCCGGAGACCCCAGGGCGCACGGGCGGGGCGCGCCTCCCAGCATTTCCGAGGCGGGGAACGTGCTGGGGAGAAGGCGCGCCCTGCTGCCCGCCCGGTGGACAAAAGCTGCCAGTGTCCGCCGGATTTGCAAGATCAACATTCGTGAGTTCGACCGCTTAGAAAAGGGGATTATGTGCATCCCTGCGCCTGAATGGGAGCCATAAATAAGGGATTTCACACTCCCAAGCAAGAAGAATATTCTGCCTCCTAAAATATTCTTAACAGCTTGTACGGCCCCTCCCAGGTTCCCACCGCTGGCGAGCCCTCGGGTGGGAGCGTGCGCGTGTGTGCGTGCCCAAGCCTGGCCGTCAGGGGCCAAGGGGCTGGAAGCAGCGCCCGCGTCGCTCCCGAAACGTCAGACCGGGTTTTCCCTGGAGCTGCTCCGGCTGTCTGTTCCAGTCCTGAGAATCCAGGCCCGGATTTCCCACCCGCCGTCGCCAGCTCTCGGGGGGTCCCGGGCTGAGCCCCCGCGCAGGCGCGTTTCGTACTTGCTCGCCCCGCACCCTATCAAAGGCTTTCATCTGCCGCCGGAGCGGAGAGTTGCGCCCGGCTACCCTCATTGTAACCCGTTTTACTCTGAAATGTAAATGTGCCCTCTGCTGCAAAAGGAACGGGCGACGGGGTTTTGGATTGTTTTTCACACTGTGCGCACTCTGTGCCTCGCCCCTCCATCCTTTGTGCGGGGCCCCGTGGCTCGGCCTCCCTTCTTCCTCACGGAGCTGTGCTGACCCTGCAGGGGCCCCAGACTCGTCTCGCCCTACTCCCTGTGTCAGTTCTCGGCCTACTGTTCCCTGTTCCTGGGGTGGTTTTGTTTTGGGACAGACACGGGTTGGGGGCTGACTGCAGGGTGTCCCGGAGCTTTAGGTGTGGGGACTGGGACCAAGGCAAAGGCTGGGTGGATCCACGCCGACTGAGAGCCTGGCAGAGCAGACCATGTCCTGTCACAGCCTCTGGGACCCTCTGTTTGTTTGGCTGCACCCCCAGCTGCTGATGGGACAGGCAGCCTCCCCCTAGGGAGGGTGGGACACTGCAGGGTCGACGTTAATGGCTTCAGAGCCACCCCCTCCCAGGGTGGGGCCCTGAGGTCTACACTGATGGATGACCCAGCAAGCAGCTGAGCAGGCTTTTTTGGAAATGACTTCATTTTCAGAACGTTTTCCCCTTTTCCTTGGGAGCCCCCCCCCCAACTGTTACGGGAAAAGAAAGTGTGTGTGTGTGTGTGTGTGTGTGTGTGTGTGTGTGTGTGTGTGTAAGAGAGAGAGAGAGCTCGCGCGATGAAAGGGGGAGGGGAAGAGTTGTATTGTTATTGTTGTCAGCTGCTCTGCAGTCCCCGCAGCTCGCGGTGATCCCTTGCACACCGGAAGGAAACTGCCCGGTCCTGTGCCATCCCCGTGTTCGTAGAACTAAGCGAGAGAGAACTTAGATAAGCCTGAGATCAGAACAAGAGTGACTCTGCCAATAATGGGTGGATGGTCACCAAGCTGCGACTGTGTAGTTCCAGGAAAAGCAGGGATCTGGCAGTTTTACAGATATTTTTATTAAAATATCTGCTCTTGAGAAAAGTATTTAGGGTAAGGGGGGGGCGGAGTCAGATTGTTTGGCATGAATAACCCAGGTTGTTTTCCAAATAATTTCTTCAAATGCTCCTAATATTGTCAGTAAGATTTAATTAGTGTGAATACTTCATGGGTTGGATAGTTTCTGCAATCAATTACATCCATCAAGTTGGGCAACCACCACCAGTATCCAATGCCAAATTTCCCATCACCATAAACAGATACTCACTGCTTCTAAACAATGGCTCCCCCCTTGCCCCCCTCCTGCCCCTGGTAACCGCTAATAAACTTTGGTCACTATGCATTTGCCTATTCTAGGTATTTTACATGAGTGGGATCATACAGTATTTGTCTTTTTGTGTCTGTCTGATTTCACTCGGCATAATGTTTTCAAGATTCATCCATGTCATAGCATATGTATCAGGATTTCATTTCTCTTTATGGCTAAGAAATATTCCATTGTATAGATAGACCACATTTGAAAAAATATTATTTAATATAGCCTTGTAAACAGATGGCTAGGCCCTGGCTTTCTTAGAAAAAAAAAAAAAAGAATATTATGCTGCTTAAGTAGGAAACAACGTGGAGTTAGTTTCTCTGTTGTTAGCAGCCATCAAGTGGATTCTGATGCGTGGCGACCCACGTGTGCAGAGTGGAAGTGCTCCATACGGTTTTCAAGGCTATGACCTTTCAAAAGTAGATCGCCAGGCCTTTCTTCTGAGGTGCCTCTGGGTAAGTTCGAACCGCCAACATTTTGGCATAGTCAAGCGCCTAACCATGCGTGCCACCCAGAGACTGCGTCAAAAGCATTTCAATTTGAAGTGGTGCTTTCTGAGTTGTTGCTGATTGGTACAGGATTGTTTTCTTGTATTCGGCTCAGTGAGGCAGAGCCCGTCTATGGTGCAGAAATTGCACCTTTTAGCTAGTCTATAAAATGACTCCTCAGCCACCCAAGATGAACACAGGTTTTGGAGCTGTCCCGGAACGCGGATCACCTGCGGTGAGGCGGCTGCCCTGGAGAACGTCCCTCTGAACGTAATCCCCTTCCCGGGGGACAGGCTTCCCAGAAACAACTGGAGCCACTCTCTAAAGGAAAACGGTTCATCCATCTTGTAGCCGGAAATGTCAGGGGAGCTCAATGCGGAGGTTGGGGCTTTGATTTGAGGGCGATGCGCACACAGGCTTAGAGGCGGGCAGCCCCAAATTAAGTCAGACAGTGAGGTGGGCTGTGGAATTTTACCAAAGCTTTGTGCTTTGCAGTTTTTTTCGGGGAAATACAAACGAATCACCAGAGAGCAAAACTAAAATTTCAAACAGTAAAAGTTGTCGCCAGTGATCTTTATCAAGGTAGACCCTAGTCCCGTCAGAGACGCTGTATTCCCCTGTGGTTATTAAAATTAACATTCTCAAAGCGACACTTCCCGGTTCGGACGCCCCTGCGAAAATGGCTGGATTGGGCTTCCCGGGCACTGGTCAGCTGGCCCGCTGTGTTTTCTGATTGCGATTTACTCCGATTTCTGTCTCCTGCTGCCCTGCCCCAGAGCACTATCCGAGCAATCTGTCCTGGTGTGGAGGAAGTGATTAGGGGCATTGGAGGAATCACCCTGCTGATATCAGCAGTGAAATATTTTTAAGGACTTAACCTTGCAGTTGCTGCCAGTTGGAAACCATGGCAACCACTGCTTGCCCCTGGAAAATGATTTCTCCTCCAGCATCCCTGTCAATCAGCACGTTTCCTCAACTTCCAAAGCTGTGATCCTAGTAAAGGACATGCGGCCAGAATCTATCCTCTAATAACAGAATGGCTGTTGGTTTTGAGACCCAGGGAGACATCCGCCCTTTACGCTCCAACACAGCGTCTCTAGGCAAATCATAATAGCTAGCGACAGCGCCTAACAATAACAACAGTATTTATATGGCACTTACTATCTGTTGTTAGCTGCCATAGAGTTGGCTCCAACTCATAGTGACCCCATGTGCAACGGAACAAAATGTCGCCCGGTCTGGGGCCATGTTCACCATCGCTGGTGTGCTGCAGTCCATTGATGCGGCCACTGTGTCTTTGGAGTTCCTTCCACCCTAGGGGGCCCACCTTCCAGCACTATACTGCAAGGGTGTTACTAGGCTTGGTGCCACCCAGTGTGGTAACTCATGGTGTCACATGCCCGTGCCCAGGGTGGGAAAGGGCGGCCAGCAACACTCCCCCCGGCAGAGTGGCCGGCCCCACGCTACCCGAGTCCCCCAGCAAGGCCAAGCGCTGCCCTGCTCCCGCCCCGCCGCCCTCCCTGCAGCTCCTCCGCTCTCCCATGGCCCCACTCAGAGGCCGCTGCACCCTGAATGGCAGCTGTCCGGGGCTGGGAGGTGACAGGTTACTGCACTGGGTGATGGGTGGCACTAAACCTAGTGACGTCACTGCCTCGGCCGCCCCTCCCCCGGCATTGCCTGCCCACTGCCACTGCCGCCGCCACAGACCCTGGGGTCATGTTGTTGTCATCCCCTCGGACAGTGTCAGGGAGTGCAGTTCCACACGTCCCATCCCCGTAGTGACATCACTGCTGTATTGGACAATATTCTGCTGTGATCCATAGTGTGTTCACTGGCCAGTTTTTGGACGTAGATCTCCAGGCATTTCTTCCTAGTCTATCTTAGTCTGAAAATTCCACTGAAACCAGTCCACCCATGGGTGACCCTGCTGGTATTTGAAATTCTGGTGGCATAGCTCCCAGCATCACAGCAACATGCAAGCCCCTACAGTACAACAGACTGACGGATGAGTGGCGGTTTCCATCCCTAACGTCTGTATTACAGAAGGTGTACGCCTGGCGCAGGTTTGTGCCCTGTAGACGAAGAGTGGCTTGGGCTGAGGTACCATCTCTTATTCACTTTATATTCATAATACCGACACCTGATGCTAGAGTGGTTTTTGCATTCAAAATTCACGATTGGAGAATGAGTGAATGAACCTTCCCGGATAACTTTTGTTCTGCACAGAGAACACTTTTAATTAGCTCTGAGAACAGGGCATACAGGGAAATTGCCTCTTTCTGTAGGTTTTTATGCACTTCATTTAAAAAAAAAAAAAGTTTTGTAAACACTAGCAGCCTAAAATCTTGCCTGTGTAGAAACATCGAAACTTGATTACCTCTGAACACTCCCCCGTTTTACTCTGAACATTACCCACCGCAACTGCTTATTCTATTTACAGAAGACAGACTCCAATAAAAACCCCAACTTATACCCTTGGTCTTCTTAAAAAGATGTCAGTTTTTCGTTTTAGGACGAGATGGTATGCCACATCTCTTCCAGGAGTCTTAGTACCTGGGGTGTGCAGACGAGTTTAATATGATTCTTTCTCGCTAACAATCCAGAATCTGTTTAAGAAAGTGCAGACAGAGCTCTAGAGAAGTGTCTGTTCAAAGCTAGCTCATTTATTTTTCATTTGATTTAAAATTAAATATCAGTAGACCAGCAAATTCAGCAGCGGGATTTGCAGCCACATAGCAAACCCATTGCTGTTGAGTGATTCCGACTCATAGCCACCCTATAGAACAGAGTAGAAATGCCCCATAGGGTTTCCAAGGAGCGCCTGGTGGATTTGATCTACCTACTTTTGGTTAGCAGCCCTAGCTCTTAACCACTACCCCACCTTGCAGCCACATAGCAAACTAAAAATCTTTACTGAGGAAGGGGATTCGGACCGAGTCATATCTGAGTCTTCTTAGTGCTCACACTTCAAAGGAAACCTCTACTTTCTCCTCTTCTCTGTGCCGATTAGAACAGATTGCTAATGAGGTGACATTATAGTTTAATCCCCATGTGAGGCAGGTGGCTTTGTGTTTATAGATTTGAAATGTCTGAGCTCGAAGCGGTTTTAGAGGTCATCTAATTCAATTCCTCCATTTTATAAATTGGGAAAAAAAAAATCCCACGAAACTCGGAGAGGCTAAGTGACTAGCTCCTTGTCATGATTATACCTATGGACTGCTTTTAACCCAGACCATCACACACCTTGTCACTTTGGAGAAAAAAAATCAAAACACATTCTCTAATGGCACATCGATGTTTCATCTTTCAGTAAGAAGGATCACACAGTGAGTATTCTGGTGAAATGCCTTAAGGACCCGCGTGCGACAGAGTGTGCTGAGCAATGCACTGGCCATGGTCACTTCCTGTGGCCTCTCCTATATCTTAGTTCTTCAGAACATCTGGTAACAAAGTCACCCACGATCCCCACACATTGTTTTACTTTAATTCCTTGAAAGCTTAATTAGAAGCAACAACAGAAAAGCAACAACAAAAGCAAAACTTGTGATGCCGTGATTCTTTTCTCTGAGAACGCATTTGACTGAAAAATGTTCCCCCATCAATCAGCAAGCCCTTCCCTCTCCTAGTCCTGCTGACAAGCCCTCAGGAGCACCTGTCTGCAGATGGCTAACTAAGATCCGCAGGTAATAGTCTGATTCCGTTTGAGCTGCGAGGTGGCATGACCAGCTGCTTGATAGCTCATTTAGTTTACCCAGAGTCCTTTCCTTAAGTTGATGCTGATGAGAGAGGGAAGGAAGAGGAGGAGGGGGAGAGAGGGAGAGAAAGTGTGTGTGTGTTTGTGTGTGTGTGTGAGAGAGAGAGAGAATATCAGCGTTCCGCTGCATCCTTCTGGTCTGGCTTTGGAGCAAGGATAGTCCATCAAGTTCTTTTGAAGGAGGTGGAGGTAAGCAGGGCTTTGAACCAGTTTCTTCCGGTTCGAACCCCTGCTGAGAATTGGCATTTCCACCCCAGATATACTGAATCAGCATTTCCACCCCAGATATACTGAATCAGCATCTACATTTTAATAAGATCCCCAGGGATTCTTATGTATAATACATTTTGAGAACCACAGTGAGGAGGGAGGAAGAGAGAGAAAGAGAAAGGAGAGGATTTGTACGGTGGACAAGGAGGGAAGCAGGGATGAGACATGAGTATTGGATGGTCCTGGTTCTCTCAGCTCGGTAATTTGGGGAATTGTTTAAATCATTTGTGTCTCAGTTTCCCTATCTATAAAATGAACAGGTTGGGCTAGGTAAATGTGAAGCCCTCTCTCAATTCTAGCATTCTCTAGTCTTGCTTCAGAAAAGAGGTGTCACAGCAGTAAGCCTTACTATTGCATAGCCCTGGTGACCCAGTGGTTAAGAGCTTGGCTGCTAACCGAAAGGTCAATGGTTCCAGCCACTCCAAGGGAGAAAGATGTGGGAGTCTGCTTCTCTAAAGATTACAGCCTTGGAAACTCTATGTGGCATTTCCACTCTGTCCCATAGGTTGCTATGAGTCTGAATCAACTCGACGGCAATAGATTTTTTTTTTTTTTTTTTTTTTGTATTGCATAGGTTGTACTATGGGCCTGTAGGAGGAAAACAAACTTGACTCTACCTCCTATTTTAATGGTGATGTTGTTGTTGTTATTAGGTGCTGTCAAGTCAATTCCGACTCATAGAGACCCCATGTACAACAGAACAAAACACTGCCTGGTTCCACGCCTTCCTCACATTCATTGCTATGTTTCAGCCCATTGTTGCAGCCACTGTGTCAATCCATCTCCTAGAGGTTTTTCCTCTTTTTCTCTGACTCTCCACCTTACCAAGCATGATGTCCTTCTCCAGGAACTGGTCCCTCCTGATAACATGTCCAAAGTATGTGAGACGAAATCTCACCACCCTCGCTTCTAAGGAGCATTCTGGCTGTACTTCCTCCAAGACAGATTTGTTCATTCTTTTGGCAGTCCATGGTATAGTCAATATTCTTTGCCAGCTATTCTGCAATCCTCTACCGCTCTCAACCAAACACTATACAAATGTGTTCACAGCCAAGGTGACCTGCAGGAAGATAACTAAGCCTAGGTTTTATAGACCCCAATGTCTACACAACACACTTCAAAGAATAAATACCAGACACCAGGTCTGGGCTGCATAGTTTTGCACATCATCTTGCTCACCATGCAGTTTTTAGCAACTGAAATCAGTTGGCCTTTTCTGTGAAATCCCTACATTTCCATATCCGTTATCTTGGCAGGTCTGAGGAACTCCAGGCAAGTAGAACCAAGTATCCTCTCCCTCCATAATTATTTGTATCCACTCATGTCTATAAAGATTTGTGGTCTTTGGGTAAAGGAGAAGGGAGAAATTCTGAAGTAGCAGTACCGGAAAAGAGGTGCAGAAGAAGGCTAATGGAGGCCTTTAACATAGGACAGGCCTTTCGGTGCCTGCCCACACCTGTCCTCACCCCTAGGGAGACAGTAAGCAGTTAAGGAGCCTCATAAAGACTCTGGAGTCCCTGGGTAGTGCACTCAGTTAACACGCTCAGCTGCTAACCAAGAAGTTGGTTATTTGAAAGTGTATTGCTTTTCTTCTGAGGCACCTCTGGGTGGACGCGAACCTCCAGGCTTAGGGTTAGCAGCTGAGTGTGTATTAACTGTTTGCATCCCTCCAGGGATGCGTTCAGAAATAGGGAACCCAAATTCTGATTACCAACCAAGACAACCAAATACCAACCAAGATGACCTTACAGTCTGTCATGGTCTGAATTACGTCCCCCCAAAAATGGGTGTATCAATTTGGCTGGGCCATGATTCCCAGAATTGAGTGGTTGGCCTCTATTTTGTGATTGTAATTTTATGTTAAAGAGGATTAGGGTGGGACTGTAATACCACCCTTACCCAGGTCACATCCCTGATCCAATGTAAAGGGAGTTTCCCTAGGGTGTGGCCCGCACCACCTTTTACCTTACAAGAGATAAAAGGAAAGGGAAGCAAGCAGAGAATGGTGAACCTCATACCACCAAGAAAGCAGTGCCAGGAGCAGAGCACATCCTTTTGGACCTGAGGTTCCTGCGCTGAGATACTCCCAGACCAAGGGAAGACTGTTGCATCACAAGGACCTTCTTCCAGAGCCAAAAGAAAGAGAAAGCCTTCCCCTGGAGCTGACGCCTTGAATTTGGACTTGCAGCCTACTAGACTGTGAGGGAATAAATTTCTCTTTGTTAAAGCCATCCACTTGTGGTATTTCTGTTAGAGCAGCACTAGATGACTAAGACACAGTTTAACTCAAAATATTTTAAAATATTTTCAATTCTGTCTTCCCTTTATATGAGTGTTTTTTAACTAAAACAAATTACATTTGTACTCAGTGCTTAAATTTGTTTAAAAAGTGTTTTTGATCTTTAACTCAATGATCAAGTCTTTCTTTGCATTTGAGTAGTTTCAGTCAGTAAGCAGATAGAACAACAGATTGTTTTTAAACAAAGTAAGTCTACACGTGTGCATGTTTATGTATGTGTGTGTTCATATATGTGTGTGCGTGCATGTACGTGCCTCAGTTAGCTAGCGCTGCTGTAACAAAAAATACCACAAAGTGGATGGCCTTAAAGAACAGAAATTTGTTTTCTCACAGTGCTGGGGGCTAAAGTTCAAATGAGAGTCTCGGCTGTGTTGATTCCTCCTGTGGGCCTCTCTCCTGGTTTCTGGCGGCTGATGGCCATCCTTGGTGTTCCTTTGCTGCTTATAGATGCATCTGCCTCCTTTGTCACATGGTGTCTCCCCCATGTCTCTCTGTGTCTACTCTGCTCTTTTTATAGGACACCACTCAGAAGGGATTAGGTTTAGGACCCACCTTACTCTGCTATGCTCCATTAACATAACAAAAGAAAACACCTATTTCCAAACAGGGCCATATTTACAGGCACAAAGGTTAGGATTTCAACATATCTTTTGGGAGACACGGTTACAAGCCATATGTCTGTGTGTGTGTATGTGTGTAGATGTTGTTTTTGTGTGCTGTCGAGTTGACTCTGACCAGTGGGGACCCTATAGCGCAGAGTGGAACTGCCCCTTAGGGTTTCCAAGACTATAATCCTTACCAAAGCAGACTGCCACATCTTTCTCCTGTGGAACCAATGGTGGGTTCTAACCACTGATTTTTCCATTAGCAGCCAAGTACTTTAACCTTTGTACCACCAGGGCTCCTTAGTGTGTGTCTCTGTGTGTGTGTGTGTGTGTATGTAGATATAATTTGAATTATTACTCAAAAAGAGTGTCAAATTTTGTGCCATCTTATCTCACCTAATTAAGGGTCCAGGTTTCTGGATGCAGAGGCCACCTTGCTCCTCTGTGTATAACCTGGAGTCCTACGTAGTGATAATCCTACCTAGGACAGTACTGAATTCACATTTGCTTAATAAAAAAACCTCTTGCCATTGAGTTGAGCAACCTTAGAACTGCCCCATCGGTTTCCAAGGAGAAGCTGGTGGGTTCAAACCGCCAACCTTTTGGTTAGCAGCCTGAGCTCTTAACCACTGCACCACCAGGGCTCCACTTGCTGAACAGGTGTCTAAAATAATTCATGGTGGCCTCTGCACAATGCCAATGTGTGTGGCCTGCCTCTGGTTAGTGCCCTGGATGGCATCATGGGCCATATCAGTGCGTGTGGCCCTGCCTTTTCGTCCCCTGGTGCTTCTGACGCTTTTGCTCAAAATGGCTGAAGGCCAGCTGAGCCTGTCCACTATTGTCCCCCCTCAGCTGTCTGTCACCCCCGCCATTTGTCATGTTGTTGAGTGTTCTACTTCAGTGCGTCCTTGGACTATCCACTTGCCCCTTGGGCTTGCCAGCAACTGGCAGTATTTTATCAATTGGATGTGGCAGGGCTTCTACAAGCACTTTCCGCTCTGAGTCACTCGTCATGAAAGGAAGGGATGAAGCAGAGATGACAACACAGTTAAGGCAGCAGCGGGCCAGCCCACAACAAAGCGGCTTTGCCATCCTTGCGGGAGGATTCTCCTGCCTGGGGACTTGGCTCCTTGGGAACAGGCCGAGTCTTGTTTCTGAGTCAGTGGCCGTTGATTTTGTTGCACTAGAGGTGCTGTATTCAGTCCCCGTTGAAATGAAATTAACGACTCTCAAGATCTGGAGCAGGCTCCGGGACTTGCACATCACGGGAAAGGCACTGATTGAGGAGTATTGCCATCTGGGAAACACCCAAGTCCAAACAGTGGGCTGACCCAGCACCAACACGAGGCTGGGCTAACCCAGCAGCATCCGGGGACCCACGGAGTGCTGGGGCGCTTTGAATTCTAACCTTTGAAGGGGGAGGAAAGGACTCACTGGAAGGGCTTGATTCACACTGGGGTGGGGTTAGTAAGGTTAGGATCAAATGGACACTTCTTCTTCAAAGACTCCAAGGGCCTCACAGCACCAACGGCACTAGGGCAGGAAGTGTCATGTTAATAGTCATTTGAGCAAGGGATTAAGTAACTCATTCTAGGTGCCAAGTGCACAGTGGACCTGTCCTCTCTGTGTCAAGACCCAAAAACCAAACCCGTGGCCATCGAGTGGATTCCAACTCATGGTGACCCCATGTGTGACAGAGTAGAACTGCCCCTGTAGGGTTTTCTTAGCTGTGCTCTTTACAGGAGCAGATCGCCAGGCCTTTCTTCTGCAATGCCACTGGGTGGGTTCAGACCGCCCACCTTTAGGTTAGTAGCCAAGGGCAAACCCAGGGACTTCCTCTGAGTCGATGCCCCAGAACCATCCTGTTGGAGAAACCCCAGCCCAGTTTATCAGGAGGAAGACTAGGACCAGTGGGGAAGTTTTCCCATCAGATGCGGCCATCCTCACATGGGGTAGCACGTGCTCAAGGATCTGTCACCCCCACCAAAGACGTCAGCTGCACATTGAGTGTTCTCCTCCTTCCTTCCTGCTGCTCTCCAGGTGACATGAGAGCCATTGGAGGGCCATGGTTTCCTCCCTGACTTTTGAGCAGCTGCAAGTGAACCACCACCAAACCGGTGTGTCAGAGTAGAACTGTGCTCCATTGGTTTTCAATGGCGGATTTTTCAGAAGTAGATCACCAGGCCTTCCTTCTGAGGTGCCTCTGGGTGAACTCGAACCTCCAACCTTTCAGTTAGCAGCCAAGCACATTAACCGTTTGCACCACCCAGGGGCTCTCAAATAAAGCTACCTAACTCCAAAACGTGAGCTATGTCTCCTCTGCCCAGCTGCGTCTCAGCCCACAAAGGTTTTCGCAGTCAATCACATCTATTCCTCTACTTTGCGGCAGCACTTTGCCACCTCCCTGATTGTTTTGGCACATTAAGTAAGACTTGATGAGGAAGGGTCTGGGATAGTCAAAGGCCGCTAAGGTATTTCAGAGGATAGATTTACTGCACAGGTGGTACAGTAATCCCCTATTGCATATTCAATGCGACTCCTGCTGGTTTTGTGAGGAGAGGAGGCGAGGGGGACACAGAGGAATCTAAAGCTACCGCCTTATTCTCTCCCCTTGAGCAACCCTCTGCAGCCTCCAGGGCTTCCCTCTAAAAACAAAATCATCGCAGAAGAAGCTCGTCATCCTAAGACCTTTGGAGGGATTGCTTGGGAAATGAACTTTGATAGAAGAAAACCTCAACCACTGGAGGAAAGGGGGCTTGAGCCAATAGAAATACCCACGACCTACGCACAGTCTGGAAGGTAACACTGGGTTTCTCAACGTTATGCCATTTAGAGAAGGCTATTTAAGGAAGGGAAACCCTGGTGGCATTGTAGTTAAGAGCTACAGCTGCTAACCATAAAGGTCAGCAGTTCAAATCCATCAGCCCCTCCTTGGAAACCCTATGGGGCAGTTCTACTCTATCCTATAGGGTCACTATGAATCGGAATCAACTCGACAGCAACACGTTTGGTTTTTTTGGTTTATTTAAGTAAGAGGATAGGAAATGGGTGACTCCAGGATGCAGATTAGAGTTGGGCCCCAGGTGGGTGAGCCTGCTGAGAACTGCCCTGGGGTCAGGCTCTTGAAACGACTGTTCAGATTTGTTCTCAGGCACACTTGGTGAATGGAAGCTACTCTTACATGTCACCAGTCCTGAGTGGGCCAAGTGCAAAGCTGGACTCTGAAGTCACGAGAAAAAGTATTAGTCTGTGAATGAGATCTGGGTGCTGGGCATAGCTTTGCTGTTGGGTTTATTTCTCTAGCTGTGAATAGGCAGTCCTTTGGACAAGCCAGGTGGCCATGATTTTCTCCCTTCCTGTCCCTGCTGGCGTTTTTAGGCCTCAGGACAAACCCCCACCACCACCCCAAGGCCTGATGTTTGTTAGCAGGGTTAGAAAGAAAGAATCTGTCACGTGGGCTGGGGTATAAAATAGCTGCAGAAGGACATTTTCTTTGTCTCCTCGGTTGTGAGCCAGTGAGGCACACACAGCATGAAGCTTGCAGCCCACCTAAGCAGACCTACCTGGCCGGGGAGAGACCAGCAGTAGGTAGGCCCCCACCGTGTCCCTCAGCCACCATGCCAGGGGGAGGGCAGGCATGGAAGAATCTATATCCACCAGGACAGTTTCCTGTAGCCAAGGGGGGTTGGCATGTCACCTAACTGCCCCGTTTAAGTGTCTCACCCATGACACAAAGTGGAGTGTGCGTGGCGAGGTCAGCATCTCTGCCCGGAGAGCTTTTGAGCCAGATGGACTGCTTGTCTGTTGTATCCTGTTGGCTTTTTATTGTACAGTAATGAAAGCTACTTTCCATGTGCTAGTGTGTCTTCTGGCTCTGGTTGGAAGGATGTGAGATTTATGGAGCAAATCCATCTTAGTCGTTGGTGCCCTTTTTCTACAGGCCTCCTGAGAGTGCGTCGCAGATGTGGGGTGTTGCACCTCAGACTTGGTGCAGCAGAGCAGGGTCTGATGGTGTTGTCCCCCACTGGTCTTCCCTTTTCTCCCTCTCATCTGTAAAAGGAGGGCTTTCAAAGAGCATCCAGCCAACAACTGTATGGCACTTACTGTCTTAGTCATCTAGTGCTGCTAGAATAGAAATACCACAGTGGATGGTTCTTAACAAAGAGAAATTTATTCCCTCACAGTCTAGTAGGCTGCAAGTCCAAATTCAAGGCATCAGCTCCAGGGGAAGGCTTTCTCTCTCTTTCGGCTCTGGGGGAAGGTCCTTGTGATGCAACGGTCTTCCCTTGGTCTGGGAGCATCTCAGCGCAGGAACCTCAGGTCCAAAAGGACATGCTCTGCTCCCAGCACTGCTTTCTTGGTGGTGTGAGGTCCCCAGTTCTCTGCTTGCTTCCCTTTCCTTTTATCTCTTATAACAGAAAAGGTGGTGCAGGCCACACCCTAGGGAAACTCCCTTTACATTGGATCAGGGATGTGACCTTAGTAAGGGTGTTATACAATCCCATCCTAATCCTCTTTAACATAAAACTACAATCACAAAATGGAGGACAACCACACAATACTGGGACTCATGGCCCAGCCAAATTGATACACACATTTTTGGGGGGACATAATTCAATCCATGACTCTTACTGTGTACTCACCAATGCATCAGACACTGATAATACAGGGATGGCCAAGACGAAGGTCTCACACAAGGAAAGACAGAAATGAAAACCAGCATTGCTCTAATGTGTTAATGTGTTAAATGGAGAAAAAGCATTGGCAACTGCTGCTTAAACATTAGGGACTGATCAGGAAAGACTCTGCAGGCGACGTGAATCTTGAGTTGGGTCTTGAATGACAAGCTGGAGTCAAGAAGGCATAGCAGATAGGGGTGGGGCCCAGGAGGCACTTCAGGCAGAGGAAGCAGAATAAGCAAGGGACTTGTTCATTCTGATGTATTGAAAAATTAATTCACTAATTTTAATACTTTCCCGCTTCGATTTTCTACATACATAACATGTTATCAGTGAATAATGATAGTTTTTTTTTCCTTTCCGATTTTTATCCCTTTTCTTTTTCTTGCCTTATTGAACTTCTTAAAATCAGTTGCTGTGGAGTGGACTCCAACTCAGGGCGACCCTATGTGTGTCAGAGTAGAACTGTGTTCCGTAGGGTTTTCAATGGCTTTTCAGAACTAGGTTTCCAGGCCTTTCTTCCAAGCCACCTTTAGGTAGACTTGAACCTCCTACCCTTTGATTAGTAGCCAAGCACGTTAACCATTTACATCACCCAGGGAATCCACTGAACTTAGGACCTTCAATATAATGTTGTGTACAAGTGTCACATTCTTGATCTCAGGGGGAGAGTTTTCAATATTTCACTATTAAGTATGCTGTTTGCTGTTGGTTTGTTTGTAGATTTTCTTTATCGAATTAAGGAAATTCCCTTCCATTGCTAGTTTCCTAAGTATTTTTTTTATAACGTTTACTCAAATGTCTTTTCTGCATCTATTCAAACAATTATATGATTTTTCTCCTTTAATTCTCTTAAAAATGGTGAGTTACAATAATGGATTTTTGAATGTTAAATCAGTCTTGCATTCCTATACCCTACTTAATTTTGCTCCAGTAATCGTTTCTATGTATCACTGGATTTGATTTGCTAATGTTTATTTACAATGTTTACATTTAAATCCATTAGAGATATTTGCCTGTAAATTTTCTTCTTTTAGTGTTTGGAGGAATTCAGTGAAGCCAATTGGGTTTGGATGTTCCTTCCTGCAAAGGTTTTTAATTGCAGATTCAATTTAACAGACATAGGACTACTCAGATTTTCTAGTTTTTCTTATGTCAGTTTTGTTGAGTAGTTGTTATTCTTCTTTAAGAAATTTGTTAGTTTCATGTACAATTTCAAATTTATTAACAATTTTTTCATAATATTGTGACTTAGGCTGGGTTCTCTAGAGAAGCAAAACCATTAAAGCGTATAAATATATATATAGAGAGATTTATATCAAGGAAACAGCTCACTCAATTGTAGAGGCTGAAACGTCTGAAGTCCATGGATAAGGATAGAGCCTTCTCCTGATTCACGTAGCTGCAGGGGCTGTCATACTAAGATCGGCAGGTCAGAGAGCAGGGCTCTTGTTCACAGGCTGTGAAGATCGACGAATCCCAAGATCAGCAGATAAGCTGCTAGCTCAAGTCCCAAAAACCGGAGGTCAGATGAACAGGAGGCAGCTACAGAATCCGGAGCAGACAAAAACCAGAACGTCCACTTAAAATTTGGATGCAGGCCACACACCCAAAGAAACTCCCTTTCAACTGATTGGCTACTCACAGCATATCTCCTCATGGGGATGATCACATATAAACACTGGGAATCATGGCCCAGCCAAGTTGACACACAATCTTAACTGTCACATATTATCTTATATTTCTGATTTCTGAAGGATTTGTAATGATTTTCCCATTTTCATTTTTGATATTGATAATTTATGCCTTCTCTTTTTTCCCTGAGTCTTGCTTGAAGCTGATTAATTTTATTAGTATTATTTTTCAGATAATTAACATTTAGCTTTGTTGATTTTTTTCCTAATGTATGTTTGTTTTTTATTTAATTAATGTCTGCTCTTTAATATTTCCTTTCTTTTGCTTTATCTGAGTTTGATTTGCTGTTATTATTTTTAACTTCCTGAAATACATAAAATATTGATTTTCATTCTTTCTTCCTTTCTAATGTATGCATTTAAATTTCCTCTTAAGCCCACCCTTTGCTGCTTCTAATGAGTTTTGATACGTCATGTTTTCATATTTTTTCCATGTAAAATACTTCATAGTATTTTTCAGTTCTCATTGTGATCTCTTCTTGGCACAAGAAATATTTATCAAGATTTTTCTGTGTGCCATTCACTAGTATAGGTGCTATCAATGAAACAATGAACCTCTTGGAGCTTATAGGATACGGAAAATATAGAGAAATAAGCACGAAATTAAATTGTTTATGATTACGTTTGTAAGACAAGGATCTGTTTGATTCCGGCAATATGTCTACATACAGAATAACACAAAAAATGAGAAATAAGGTTGATAAAGTGTTGGAAGAAAGACATAGCAAGAAAAGAGGTTGGGGTGGCGAAAATAAGTGGTACCTGGAGGATAAATGTGGATTTGCATGCCAGACAGTAGAGTTTCACTCCATCACGAGCTGAGGAATGTCAGAGCATCAATCGTGTATAAGGAAGACTATCCCAGCAATGGAATATTAGCAGGGATCGGAAAGGCATGAGAACCACAGAGGTGGAGAACTTTGAATTATTAAGAGTACAGCAAAGTCACATCTGGTATCAGACCTGCACCTAACTAGATTTGTATAAGTCTAGTATTTCGGGTTATTCTACATTTTATTTTTGGTGCAAATATACACAACAAAACATACACCATTTCAACAATTTCTACATGTACTGGCAGTCCTCAGGTTATGAATGAGATCCATTCCTAACTGGGTCTTTAAGTCCAATTTGTAGGTAAGTCAGAATAGGTGTATACGGTTATTATTTAGCCTTACTTTAGTGCAAGCAAAGGCTCGAAGCCCCTTCAATGATTTAAAAGTTGCACATGCAGCTAGTGAAGGTGTTTGTGATGAAGACTTTGTTGTGAGTAGGGGTTGGTTCAGTCTTTCAGAGTGAGGGCAAATTCACATAACATTAAAGGGCAAGGTGAAGTTGTCTGTAAGCTGGATGTCATAACCAGGGGATTGCCCGACAACTCAGTGACACTGGTTACCTTCTTCAAGTTCTGCCATCTTTCTTGACAACCATTTCCAAACTATTTCACCATCATTCACACAAACTCACTGCCCCCCTAAGCCTCTCATCTACCCTTTGGAGTTGCTGTTGTCAATTTGATCACATATAGATGATTCTTTAAAAGAGTATAATGATTAATGCAGACATTCTTTGCTAATCAGACTGAACTATTACTGGGTTCAAACATGACTTCAGGGGAGTTTCGGTTCAAGGTTCAAAGATTTTCTCAGGGTAATAGTTTCGGGGTGAGGGGTTATCCAGCCTCAGTAGCTCCAGAAAGTCTGGATTCCATGAGAATTTGAAATCCTGTTCTCATGAGTTATTCTATTTTTAAAATGTTTGAACAGGCCCAGAAGCAATCAGGCCTCTAGTCTCCCCAGAGCTCTCAGCTGTGACCTTCTTAGTCGTTGGCTCCTCCCCATTCCCTTCCAGTTTCCTCCTGTTCCTCTCCCTCATCCCTGTCTGCCCTCACCCCTTCTTCCCTTTGTCTTTCTCATTCCTCCTACTGACACCTTCATTTTCACTCTTTTCTTGCTTTATCGCTTTCGTTAAACACATCTTTGCTTTTGAGTGGTTTGGAATCCTCTAAGAAAATGAATTCTGGAAAACCCCTTGTCCCTGAACCTTTACCAAAGAACACAGGCATGTTACTTTCAGGCTCTTACTACCTTTTGCCCTCCATTTTGATGCTTGCCTGAAAGAACAGTTATTTTTGTGCTGCAGCTTTTTCTGGTTTTCTTGTTCAGCGTCCCTGCAGAGGCAGAGAGAGCCCGCTAAGCTGGGGCATGCTCTGACCGCTCCAAGGACTGTGGTTCTGAGCACCGTCCTCCTGGATCTGTGTCAGAGGCTCCATCAGCTCTAGCTCTGCACAAGGGAGCAAGCTGGGGTCATTCTCTTTGCATTAACCTCGGTAGCTCCCTCGCGCCAGCTCTCATCAGCTTTCTCTTTACCGTCAAAAGCATACACAGTTCAGATAATTGGACACTTCTGAGGCATTTTATATTTCATGAATCAATCAGCAGTCAATTATTTTTGAATCTGCTTGTGTAATATACTCCAAATCTCTTTCCCATAGTTTGCAGATGAGCAGGGGTGGATTTATGGTGAAGCAGATGTGGCGGAAGCTGGCCTCTCACGTGATTTTGTATTTGTAATTTATATTCTTTTTGTTAATGATACTCTTCCCCAACCCCAACACCAATTTTATAAGCTGCAGACCCCACAATAAGTAATCTACCCCACAAGAAGCTAAGATATTCTTCAGGAGTATCAGGAAATAGGAAGTAGTGAGACTCTTCTTCTTGCTACCAGGCTAGGTCTACATACATTTGCATCAGATACTGGCCTGCCTTTTCTTGTTCTTGCAGACGAGTGTTTTTACGATATTGTTCCAGTGTCAGCAAAAGCTAATGTATATTTAGGAGAGAAAGGTCCCATAATCAAATAAATTTGGGGAAAATCCCTACCACACATTATGACCCTTTCTTAGACATTCAAATCAAATGCATACCAGTCCGTGAAAGACTTAAAGAAGACCTATGGGAATGACTTTGATGAGCTATGTGTTCCCCAAATCTATTTGATGATGGAAATGTTGTTTCATAAAATTTCTGTGAACAATCACAGGACTAATTTTTTTTACTACACAATTTGGGAAATACAGTTGAAGAGATTTCTTTCGGGGATGCATTTGTATCAAGCCACTCTCGGTATATTTCACGGGGGTAGGGAGGGGCTACACCAGGTGGTTAGACTGGGAGGTGGGGGAGCCGCTGGACCTCTGCCATGAGATCAAAAGGTAAGGGGATCAGGCATAGAATAAGACCGAATGTCACAGCAGGACTTGGAAAAGCAGGTCCGAGGGTGGTGTGAGCTTATTCTTAAACCCAAACCTGCTGCAGTCAAGTCGATTCCGAGTCATAGCGACCCTATAGGACAGAGAACTGACCCATAGGGTTTCCAAGGCTGTAATCCTTAGGGATACAGGCTGTCACTTCTTTCTCCCGCAGAGCAGCTGGTGGATTTGAACCACCGACGTTTGGGTTAGCAGCAGAACACTTTAACCACTGCACCACCAGAGCTCCTTCAGTGTATTCTTACTGGTGAATACTTAAAGGGGATAGCGTAGAAGAAGGTTCTTTTCCCTTCTGCCCAGGAACCATGTAGTCATCACCTATAGGGAATCCTGTTCAGAGAAAACCTAGAGCTTCTGATGTGCCGCCTTGCTTTGCAAGCTCTCACAGCATCCACACAGCTTGCCTCACACAGCTAGATTATAAACTGAGAGCGGGGAAAATGTCTTACCATGCTTTCATCTGCCTCAGCAGTTAGCTTTCACGCATTCATTCATTCATGTAATATTTATTATATTCCTACTATGTGCCATGCACTGTTCTTGGAGATGGGAACATAGAACCGAACAAAACCCAACAGGGTCCCAACACCCATCTTGTCAGTGTGCTGCACCGTGCTGGCTCACTTGTTGCTGTGATGTTGGAAGCTATGCCACTGGTATTTCAAATACCAACAAGGTCACCATTTGTGGACAGGTGTTAGTGGGACTTCCAGACTAAGACAGACTAGGAAGAAAGGCCTGGCAACCTACTTTTGAAAATTAACCAGTGAAAACCCTATGGACCACGACAGAATATTGTCTTGTATAGCGCTGGAAGATGAGTCCCTTAGGTTGGAAAGCAGTGACTTCCGCTGCCCTCAAAGGGAGTGTAACAGGAGAAAAAGGACACAATGGCCACAATGATCAACTTGAACATACCAAAAGTCGTGAAGATGGCGCAGGACCAGGCAGCACTTCGTTCTGTTGTACACGGGGTCGCCGTGAGTCCTAGCAGTGAACAAAACCCAGCAAGGTCCTTGTCCTCATGGAACTTACTTTCTAAGTGGGTAAACAAAAATCACATAAATAAACAGAAATATAATGGGACTACGTGAAATCAAGTGCTATGAAGAGAAAAAAAGCAAGACAAAGGGAGAGAAAAGGGCCCTGGTGGCGCAGTGGTTAAGTGCTCAGATGCTAACCAAAAGGTCAGCCGTTCGAGTCCATCAGCTGCTCCTTGGAAACCCTATGGGGCAGTTCTACTCTGTCCTATAGGGTCGCTATGAGTCAGAGTTGACTTGACAGCAATGAATTTAGTTCGGTTTAAGGAGAGAGAGAGCACTAGGCGCTTGATAGATACCTAATAAATACTGACTGATGGGCTAATTAGGGGCTTTTGCTTGCAGTGGTGTCTGTGGCCCTCAGAGGGAGTGTAACAAGAGGAAAAGGACTATTTAGGTTGCGTGGGTGTCTTCATTTTCTGTGAGGCAAGATCACCTCAGGGTGGGCAATACGTAAAAAACCCACTGCCACTGTGTCGATTCCAACTCATGGCGACCCTGTAGGACAGAGGAAAACTGCCCCATAGGGTTTCCAAGGCTGTAAATCTTTTTTTATTATTATTGTACTTTAGACGAAGGTTTACAGAATAGTTTCTCATTAAACGGTTACTACACATACTCTTTTATGACATTGGTTAACAACCCCACGACATGTCAACAGTCTCCCTTCTCGACCTTGGGTTCCCTATTACCAGCTTTCCTGTCCCCTCCTGCCTTCTAGTCCTTGTCCCTGGGCTGGTGTGCCCCATTAGTCTAGTTTTGTTTCGTGGGGCTGTCTAATCTTTGGCTAACGGGTGAACCTCGGGAGTGATTTCATTACTGAGCTGAAAGGGTGTCCGGGGGCCATACTCTTAGGGTTTCTGCAGTCTCTGTCAGGCCAGTAAGTCTGGTCTTTTTTTATGAGTTAGAATTTTGTTCTACATTTTTCTCCAGCTCTGTCCAGGACCCTCTGTTGTGATCCTAGTCAGAGCAGTCAATGGTGGTAACTGGGCACCATCTAGTTGTACTGGACTCAGCCTGATGGAGGCCGTGGTAGCTGTGGTCCATTAGTCCTTTGGACTAGTCTTTCCCTTGTGTCTTTAGTTTTCTTCATTCTCCCTTGCTCCCGAAGGGGTGAGACCAGTGGAGAATCTTAGATGGCCGCTCACAGGCTTTTAAGACCCCAGATGCCACTCACCAAGGTAGACTGTAGAACATTGTCTTTATAAACTATGTTATGCCAAGGCCATACATCTTTACGGAAGCAGACTGCCACATCTTTCTCCCACGGGTTTGAACCACTGACCCTCTGGTTAGGAGCCAAGCACTTAACCATGGCGCCACCAGGGCTCCTTGGGTAATACGTATGTGTCCTATATATCCATTTCTGATATTCTTCAGCAGGGAAAGATTCAAGTGTTCCATCTACAACTGTCACAGCTGCATATTTGTACACTGCCTCTTGGTACAAGCATCTTGAGAGCACCGCCATCCTTCCTACAGCCTCCTGGCATCACCCCTTGTCATTACTGCAATGATTTCAGATGAAGGTGTTAAAATCCAAAATGTCTGTGAAAGAAATTGCCAGGCTGTTCCCTCCGAATACCCATTTGAGTTGCTGGATGAATAATAATGAAACAATGCCTGCAGAGTAGAATAATAAATTATAGCCCGTTGTTGTGAAGTAATTTCTTTTCTGTAAAACACTGCAGAGCAAAGTGGCTATGGGCTTATCACATTTCCCTCCAAGTATTCAGGCTATTTTATTTCATTCTTTTCTGTGCTTTCTTCCCTTCCAGAAGCTGGCGTGTGGTCCTACCCCATTGTTCCTCATGAAATATTAACGCTCCGGGAGCGTGGAGGGAGAGGTACCGGCAACATGGCCGCCAAGGAAGTCACAGTGAGTAGCACAGGCAATGAGTTCAGAAAGTGGCAGCTGAGAGGGAGGTGGGCACTGTGGATGTTTATTATCTTTCAGCAAAAAGAGAAGGAGCCCCGGTGGTACAATGGTTAAGCACTTGGCTGTTAACCGAAAGGTCGGCAGTTCAAACCCACCCAGTGGCTCCAAGGGAGAAAGACCAGGCAATCTGCTCCCATGAAGATTATAGCCAAGAAAACCCTATGGGGCAGTTCTACTCTGTCACGTGGGAGCACTGTGAGTAGAAATTGACTCAGCTGCATACCACAACAGCCAACAGAGACTAAGTAGCTGGATTTAAGGGCACCCATCTTGCCAGCGAAAACGAGGGAAACCCCCAATGAGATAGATCGACACAGCAGCCATAACAATGGGCTCCAACAGACCATCACGAAGATGGCACAGGACCAGTTAACGGCTCCTTCTGTTGTACACAGTGTTGCTATGAGTGCGAGCCGACTGACGGCGGTCAACAACGACAACCACCATCTTGTCCAAGGAGTCACTGGGTGGTGCTAACGGTTAATGTTCTGCTCAGCTGTTAACCAAAGAGTTGGAGGTTTGAGTTCACCCAGAGGCACCTTGGAAGAAAGGCCTGGTGATCTGCTGCTGAAGAATCAGCCCCTGAGAAGTCTAAGGAACACACTTCTATTCTGACACACATGGGGTGACCATGAGTTGGCATCGACTCGATGGCAGCTTTTTTTTTATTTTCGTTTTTTATTTATTAAGGCCTTACTAAGAGCCACTGTGAGTCAGAATCGACGTGACGGCAACAGGTTTGGTTTGGTTTTTAAGAGCCAAGCCCCCAGCTGTCTGTCTCTTTCCTTCCCAAGATTAAGATCAGGAGGTAGAGGGGGACTCTTGAAAGTGCAAACATGTTTAGTGTCCCTATTACTCTCCTCCAAAAACCCTTTGCTGTCAAGTTTATTCCGACTCATAGCGACCCTATCGGACAGAGTAGAACTGCCCCATAGGGTTTCCGAGGAGCGGCTGGTGGATTCGAACTGCTGACCTTTTGGTTGGCAGTCAGACTTTCAGCCAGTGCACCACTAGGGCTCCATATTAGTCCCAGTAAGATCCAGTAATATCAAGTTAGACTAAAGGAAAAAAACTTTATGATCTGTTTAGCGATTTCTACAGCGCTGGGAATCACACTATTTAAGTCCTTGGCCTCTCAGTGAAAGCTGCCTACGCATACTCCACTTGCCTGGGTGTTTGCTGATTGGGAATCTTTAAAGCAAGGAAATGAACTCATTTGTCTAAATGTCACCAACAGTTTTTCCCTACACCCAGAAAAAAGCATTCAATTCAAACTCGAGATCATAATTTCAACCTAATTCAAAGTCTTCTTTAGGGATTAAGATCAGTGTGTATCAGGTTTGCTAATATCAAAAACAACAGGGGTGAAAAGAATGACTATAATGATGATTAAGACAATGTCTCACATGCCTGTGAAAGCTGGACAATGAACGAGACCGAAGAAGCAGTGATGCCTTTGAATTATGGTGTCGACGAAGAATATTGAAAATACCATGGACTGCCAAGAAAACGAAGAAATCTGTCTTGGAAGGAGTACAGCCAGAATGTTCCTTAGAAGCAAGGACGGCGAGACTACGTCTCACATACTTTGGACATGTTATCAGCAGGCACCAGTCCCTGGAGAAGGACATCATGCTTGGTAAAGTAGAGGGTCAATGAAAAAGAGGAAGACCTTCAATGAGATGGATTGACACAGTGGCTGCAGCAATGGGCTCAAACATAGCAATGATCGTGAGGATGGCGCAGAACCAGGCAGTGTTTTGTTCTGTTGTACATGGGGTTGTTATGAGTTGGAACCGACCGGACGGCACCTAACACAAAGAACAGTGTGACAATGATGATTATGATGCTTACAGCTTGGTTGTATTACAATTTCTTAAGTTTCACCACTATTTCAAAAACCACTAAGATTTACCAAAATTTTTAGAAATCTTTAATTGAAGGATCTCAAGCAGTATAACTTCTTATCAACTAGATCTCCAGCTGAGATGTTCACACACTACTCTGTACAAGGCTAGAAAAACAGAAGAAAAATAAATGAATATAGATGAAAGCTTAATAAAGAAAATAAGGATGAGACCCTTTTTAATTGAGAAAAGGATCGGAAAGCATTTCGTACGCTGCACATCTGCTTACCATGCCTATCATCTTCCGCTTTTCATCTATGTCTCCTCTCTATTGATACTTTTTTTTTTTTTTTTGAGTCTGTTTCTTATCCTTCTCTTTTTCTGCAAACAACACAGTGAAGGAAACAGCCTTCTAGATAATAAACGGCATAGTAATTTGCTTCGTTTTCCGGGATTCTTATTCTGACTTAAGGTATGAAAGGAAGTTCTGGAACATAGTCAAGGAGAGCAGGTCTTTAGGAAAAAAGGAAGTCGGTGCTGCAGGTGAGGAAGCTGGAAAGCAATTTGCATTTGAGAGCAGTGCATTAGCGGTGTGTGGCCCAAGCTCTTTCATGAGAAGATAAAATGAAAATGATGTGCTTTGCTAGTGCAAAAGTCATTCCCCTAGAATAACAGGGACAAGAGGAAGCTTTTCTGATTTATTCTATTGAACTATAGCCATCAGTATCTGGAATCATTTGCTCTCATGGACCACAGGGAAAACATGAATTGACCAGAAAGAGGCTCCAGTCATTCTCTCGGCAGCACTGGGCACCCTTCTGAAATGGCTTATCCTGGCCTGGGCCCTCCCCCTCGCCCCCTGAGAACCTCAGCCCTTACCAGACAGCATGTCTGTCACACCAGCTGTCAAATGGTGCCAGACTGAGAAACTATTTCAATTCTAGAACCTCCCGGAGTACCTCTGACTAGGAAATTTGAATGTGAGAACCTTGGCGAGTAGCTCAAGGCATCCTTCTGAGTTTTCGGCTATAACTCAAAGCAAACAGAAAATAATAATAATACTAATGATTCCCACTGTGTTGCAAAGATTGAAATGAGAGCTGCTGATTCTAATTCCTCAATCCGAGAGTTCAGACGCCAATAATGATTGCCAGGAATCAACAGCCACTAAACACATCCCAGAACGTCGTTGCTTTCTTGTTATTTACTATTTACAGTCCTTGGGAGTCTGCTGGCTCTGCTGAGTTATTTAAGGAGCCAGGCCTGGGGTCCTCAGCGCTCCTGAATTGATGGCAGCAGGTGGGAAAGGCTAGGAAATCCAGAAGCCTGAATATGGAAGGTAAATCGTTTTGCTTTTCTTGCTTTTCACTGTTACCCTAGAAGCTTCAAGGGGGAGTCCCTGGGTGGAGCACAGTTCTACTCTGGTGCACGCGAGGGGACATGAGTTGGAATCAACTCAATGGCAATTGGTTTTCTCCTCGACTTCAAGGAAAGGGCGCTAGTTCCCCTTTGTTTTGGGCTCTGCGTCTATTGAGCCATCTGCCTCTACTATGAAAAACGAAGGAAGAAGGGTTTTGCAGGTGGAGGGAAGCAGAGTAGTCAAAGGAGGAAGTGCCTCGGGGGAATTAGGGATTTCCTTAAGAACTAGAAGGAGGTTAGAGGAGATGTGGGGGAGATAGTAAAAACCATGTAAACCAGTTGCCCTCCAGTCGCTGGGGGGATGGACCCCATGTGTGTCAGTGTGGAACTGTGCTCCATAGGGTTTTCAATGGCCGATTTTTTAACAGATTGCCAGGCCTTTCTTCCGAGGCACCTCTGGATAGTCTCAAGCCTCCAACCTTTATGTCAGCAGCTGAGCACATTAACCATTTGCACCACCCAGAGACTAACTGATGGAAACCCCAGAACTTGGAAATGATTCTGGGAAGGTCACTCAGAAAGGGAGGGATCCTCATATTAAAAATTTAGGTAGGTGGGTGTCTTAGTTCTCTAGTGCTGCTGTAACAGAAATACCACAAGTGGATGGCGAGGACCGGGCAATGCTTCGTTCTGTTGTTCATGGGGTCACTATGAGTCGGAACCGACTCGGTGGCACCTAAGGACAACCACAGTGGTTTTTAGCCCTCTGCCTACAGGTGGAAATTGTCATCTGTCCCAGTAGTCCCTGGCCCTGGAGTAGTACGTGACTTGGTGAGGGAGGTAGACAAGGCAGAGTTTGCCCTTTCTCTCCTTCAGAAGAACCCCCGCAAGCTTCACCAGGCAACCATTCTGAGAATGTGTGGGTGAGTCAGAAATATTTTGACCCCTTTAATTATGTCATCCAGAGCAAAAATTAAGGGCCCGTGGCAACATCCAATCACAAGCACCTGCTATCTTATGTGGGCCTGATGGCCATGTTTTTCTTCATATTGGATAGAAACGTGTTTCAAAGAGCAAGCCTGCATAGTTCTCAAAGAAAGAGTTTTAACTAAGAACCTTTCAGAACTTGTGCAATTATCCCAAAGACGCTTTCATCAGAGGAAGTGTAGGCGCTGCCTATTTTTTCTTTCATCGTCAGCTAAAACAAACAAACAAAAACCCCACACCCATTGCCGTTGAGTCGATTCTGACTCATAGTGACCCTACAGGGCGGAGTAGAACTGCCCCATAGGGTTCCCAAGGAGCGGCTGGTGGGTTTGAACTTTACTGGTTAGCAGCCGAGCTCTTAAGCACTGCGCCACCAGGGCTCCTGTCATCCATCACCTAGTCAGGGTAAAACTGGAAAGAGTCCATCGCTTGTCATTCCTTGCTTATGAGTAAGAGACAAAAGTCATGCTTGGTTAATCCCAACTGCTCCCACTGGGAGAGGAAAATCCTTACATGGGTGTCAGGGGCTCAGACCTTGTTGTTAGCTGCCATCAAGTCGGCCGCCAACTCATGGCGAACCCACACACATCAGGATCAGACCATTGTGATCCATAGGGTTTTCATAGGCTTATTTTCAGAAGTAGATCACCAGGCCTTTCTTCCTCATCTTAGTCTGGAGGCTCTGCTGAAACCTGTTCAGCATCATTGCAACACACAAGCCTCCACTGACAGACGGGTGGTGGCTGTGCATGAGGTGCATTAGCTGGGAATCCTCAGGGACTCAGGCCATAGGCCCCCTGTAACTTCCATCCTGGGCACAGTCGGGGATTACCAAATAGACAAGGTAAGCACAGGCTTACCTGTGCTTACTTACTAATCTGTAGTGAACAATTTCATATGGATTACCTTGCTTACTGAGGTGACACCCATGTGAGTCCGGGGCTGACTCCACGGCAGTTAACTAATGCATTTTTATCAAATATGTTCAGCTGCATACAGTAGAAAAAACAAATAGTGGTTTAAAAAGATAAGGGTTTTATTTTTCTCTTAGGAAAAGGGAATCTGGACAGGTTTGATGATTCTCGCTACTGTCAGAAACCAAGTCCTTCTGTCTTTATGGTTACACTCCTTAGTGTCTGACTGCTATCCTTAAGGTCAACGTTGTCTTTTGTCCACAAAATGGT
Source organism: Trichechus manatus latirostris (assembly GCF_000243295.1). Taxonomy (NCBI): domain Eukaryota; kingdom Metazoa; phylum Chordata; class Mammalia; order Sirenia; family Trichechidae; genus Trichechus; species Trichechus manatus. The sequence goes on from NW_004443961.1 coordinate 1,954,220, forward strand.
CCCTGTAGCTCCAGCTACAGAGCAATGGTTCTCAAAGAGTGGTTTCCGGACCAGCAGCATCCGCAGCACCGGGGAACTTGCCAGAAATGCAAATCATCAGGCCTCTCGGGCCCCAACCCAGACGGACTGAATCAGAAACTCTTGGGGTGGGGCCTCGTGAACCAGCTTAACAAGCCTTCCAGGTGATTCTCTTACACATTCAAGTTTAAGCTCCACTGTTCTAGGAGGCAGGAGTCCCCGGTGGTGTAAACTGTTAACACACTCAGTTGCTAACTAAAAGGTTGGAGGTTTGAACCCACCCAGAGGTGGCTTGCAAGAAAGGCCTGGCAATTCATTTCTGAAAAAATCAACCATTGAAAACCCTGTGGAGCACAGTTCTCTTCCCACCCACGAGCTGGAGTCAACTGGACAGCAACTGGTTACTGGTTCCAGGAAGCACAAGTAGGAAGACCAGGGGGTTAGGCAGATGACACCTACCGGCGGAGTCAGTTCCTGGTAAACAGATTTCCCTGAATCCTCCCTGAAGTCTTTTGGCCCCTTCTTTCTCCCCATGCTCCTTGCCCAAACAGGAAGGGCGCTTGGGCAAGGAAAGTTTTAGCTGGGCCTTTGCCAAGCCCAATGATAGGGAGATTCTTAGTAAAGAGAAGGGGTAGTAGATACTGATCACGCAAAGAGCAGGAGAATAATGTCAACAAAAGCACATTTTTGATTACTTTTTGAACCAGTCATGTTGGTGGACAAATGAACTGTTTCAGTGGGCTAATGATTTTATGCTTTCAATGTGCAATTCTGTACCGAAGTCATAATCATACCAACCACTTGTATGGATTATATATGACAAAATTCACTCCAGCCTAGTACACCTGCTCGGGGGACTATTTATTAGTAACAGGAAAAAAGAATTAGCAGCATTTTCTCTATTTTGAGCACTTTAGATGTTTTTGAGAGTAGGTAAAGTGAGTAGCTAAACTGACAGAAACTTCTAAGAGCTATTTTTGGACACCTGTGCCTGGGTGGTGCAAATGGTTAACCACTCAGCTGCTAATGGAAAGGCGCCTCGGAAGAAAGGCCTGAAGACCTATGTCTGGGAAAGTAGTCATGGTTCTCCTCTGACACACTTGGGGTCACATGAATTGGGATGACTCTACAGCAACTGTTTTTTTGTTTTGTGTTTTTTTATTCACACATAATCAAACACAATTAATATGTTTTCCATATTCTTGAATGAGCTCATTTATTGGCTCTTGAGGACTACAGATAACCATATAGAGTACAACCCTTATCTAAAGTAGCCCCATCACCCGGTTGTCCTTTGCTTTATAACACTTATCCCGCCACCCGTCTCTCAGTTTGTCTCACCATGGTGGCTTGCATGTTGTTATGATGCTGGAAACTAGTCCACCAGTATTTCAAATACCAGTAGGGTTACCCATGGTGGACAGGTTTCAGCAGAGCTTCCAGACTAACACAGACTAGGCCGAAAGGCCTGGCAATCTACCTCGAAAAATCAGCCAATGAAAACCCCGTGGATTACAATAGAACATCATCTGACACAGTGCTGAAAGATGAGCGCCCTAGGTTGGAAGGCACTCCAAATACACAGTGGCCACAGCAATGGACTCCAGCATACCAACGATCGTGAAACCCAGGCAACATTTTGTTCTGTTGTACATGAGGTCGTCGTGAATTGGAGCCGACTCAACAGCAACAACAACACTTATCACGACCTGACATTTTATTATATACATACATGGGGCCCTGGTGGCATAGTGGTTAAAGAGCTCAGCTGTTAAACAAAAGTTCAGCAGTTTGAAGCCACCAGCCGCTCCATGGAAACCCTACGGGGCAGTTCTACTCTGTCTATGCGGTCGCTGTGAGTCGGAATCGACTCAACGGCAACGGGTTTTATAGATAGATAGACAGGTATACAGATAGATAGAGTTCATTTTTGTTTTTTTGTCTATTTCCCAACTATAAAAGGAAAATCTATGAAGTCGGGCCTGGTCTGTTTGGTCAATGCTGTATCTCCCTAAAACAGAATGCCGCACACAGTAGAAATTCAGTAATATTTGGTGAATGAGTCAATGCATTCATGCAGATAAATTCTTTCTGATGAATTCACTGACGTAGAAGAGGTTAATTTTAGGCAGAAATGAAAAAGGTTAGTAATGATCTAGAGGTAGTCAGAAAAATTTAACCAGTGCAGCTCAACCCTCAACAACCAGTCATTTGCAGGTATGTTACCATGGCGACGTGCTCTCTTGCATCAGCTTTTGAAGAATATTTACAATAGCACTTTCCCTGTCCTGAACCACCTTCTGCCTTTCACATTTGGTATAGCTCCGTCTTTCCTCCTTTTTCGGGCCTCAGTCACCTTAACCAGGTCCTGTTGTTGTTGCTAGTTGCCATCAAGTCAATTCCGACTCACGGCGACCCCAAGTGTGCCAAGTAGAACTGCTCCATAAGATTTGCAAGTCTGTGGCCTTTTGGAAGCAGATCATCAGGCCTTACTTCCGAGGCCCCTCTGGGTAGTTTTGAACTGCCAACCCTGCGGTGAGTAATCCAGTGCCTAACCATTTGTATCACCAGCTCCTGTGTTGTGTTGTTAGGTGCTGTCAAGTTGGTTCTGACTCATAGCAACCCTACGTACAACAGAATGCAACACTGCCCGGTCCTGCCCCATCCTCACAATGGCTGTCATGCTCGAGCCCATTGTTGCGGCCACTGTGTCAATCCATCTCCTTGAAGGTCTTCCTCTTCTTTGCTGACCCTTTATTTTACCAAGCATGATGTCCTTCTCAAGGGGCTGGTGCCTCCTGTTAACACGTCCAAAGTATATGAGGCAGAATCTCGCCATCCTTGCTTCTAAGGAACATTTTGGCTGTACTTCTTCCGACACAGATTTGTTCATTCTTCTGGCAGTCCATGGTATATTCAGGTCCTGTAGGGAGAAACAATGAGGGTGAGTCTGCAGGTGTTGGACAGGTGTAGATCACAGCTAACATAGCCCCCATTCCCTCATCCTAGTCCAAACTTATAACAAAGTGTTGTGGATTGAAAGATGTCCTTCCAAATTATGGACTGGAATCCTTACCTCTATACCAGGGCTTCGAACTGGTTCAAACTAGTTTAGTCATGGCTAATGAAGCAAAACCGGAACAGATCTGAATTTTTACAACTCGGGTGATCCAGAACAGTAATCAGAACAGGAAAAATTATGGGTCAAAGCCCTGGAATGGGAGACTTGGAAGAGGTGCAGGGAGCCCTTTCAGGAGCCTGATATGTGAGATTGGACATTGGCAAGGCTGTGGAGAGTGACACACAGTCAAAGCCGTATGGTCAGCCCCCATCCTTGAGCAGGGCACCACTGTTTCCAACTCTGCTCCAAATCCCACGAGCAAGAGATTTGGTTGCTATGCAACACATATGCTGCCTTTGTTTTCTAAGAGGGAGATTAGGTTTCTAGCAGGGCTTTGACCTGTAAGTTTTCCTGTTCCTGTTAGCATTCTGGTTCACCAAATTTTAAAAATTTGGGTCTGTTCCAGTTTTGCTTCCTTAGCCATGACTGAACAGGGAAGAACTAGTTAGAAGCCCTGCTCTATGCCTGTGGATGTAATCCTATTTGAAAATAGGATTTTCTCTGTTAAGTTAATTAATCATGCCCCAGTAGGGTGGGTTCTAAATCTAATCACTTCTGAGTAATTAAAATAGCAGCATGAATACAGGCAGACACAAACTCGGGAAGACAGACACCATATCGTCTATAAGCCAAGGAACCAAGGAACACCTGGGGCTATCAACAAGGAAAGAATCAACACAACCGAGACCCTGATTTGGACTTCCAGCCTCCAGAACTGTGAGAAAATGAACTTCTGCTCTTTAAGCCACCCACTTGTGGTATTTCTATTACAGCAGCACTGGTAATTAAGACACAAAGTAAGGATGCTATTCAAGTCTTTTTCTTACAGGTTAACAAAAACCATATTTTTGGTTTAGAGATCATCAGGGCCAAGCAAATGACCCCAGCAGCCCTGGTCACAGGGTCATGGCCTTTTAGCTGATTGAGCTGATGTTTGTTCCTGGATGGCCAGGCCCCTTCACCACCTTGCCTTTGTTTGATGATGCCCTGAGGGCTCTTCCCAGGCCCTGGGAGGAGGATGAGTGTGGCTGGGCAGCTGAGCAGAGGGGGATGAGTGTCGGGGGGCATGGCCAGCTCCCATTTCCTGCCAGGTCAGCAAAATGCCTCTGATTTTGCTAGCTGAGGCCAGGACCTAAGAGAACAGATTTCATGAGGGATTTTGCACAACGGTTAAGAGCTTGGCTGCTAACCAAAAGGCTGGCAGTTCAAATCCACCAGCTGCTCCTTGGAAACCCTGTGGGACAGTTCTACTCTGTCCTATAGGGTTGCTATGAGTTGGAATCAACTTGACGGCAATGGGTTTGGATTTTGGTTTAACCACATACAGAATCGCCACTGGGTCCTGATTGCGAAGTGTGGCCCAATCATCATGGCCACCTCTGAGGAGCACCCCCACACCTTGGCTCCCCAAGACTCAACACCTTTGGGACCATAGGAGACAATGCCATTGGCATGGAGGCTGTCATTCCCATGATGGGCAGCAATAGCACCAATGCTGAATTTTCTTTAGGGACAACTGACCTCGACAGGGAGTCCCTGGTTGGTGCAAACAGTTACCATGCTTGACTACTAACAAAAGGTTGGAGCTTTGAGTCCACTCAGAGGCATCTCGGAAGAAAGGCGTGGTGATCTACTACCAAAAAATCAGCCATTGAAAGCCCTACGGAATTCAGTTCTTCTCTGACACACACGGGGTCACCATGAGTCAGGATAGACTTGACAGCAACTGGTAGGGTAGGTAGACCTGGCCAGGTGGTGGAGCATGAGAGAACAACAGGAAGAGGGATGTATGGCCACTGCAGGTCTCAGCCCCCATGGGCACATGGGAATACCCTTGGTGGTTTCCAGCAGTAACTGGGGAAGGAGCACTGATGATTAGCCTGAGCATCGATGGGATACAGAGGCACCGTGATTGCGGCATCAATTTAGACGTGGGCCCATTGTATTCCCAGCCAGGCGATGTGTAGGTTAAAGAGCCATTGACTTGGAGTGCCTGCAATGCAATTATCCTGGAAAAGCTACTCCTTAAAAGCTTCTGAAAAGGTGTAGTTCACATCCCAAATAGAATGCATCTGTTTGTCAGGTTATGGTTTTTTCCCCCTTTAATTCTGCAAAGAGTGATTTCCAGAATTTAAGTCGCTGAAAGCGTCAAGTTCTAACCCTGTGGAATTGAGCCAGCATCGGATTAAAGGAACCCTAACCTTCATTTGCTTGTGAGGCATCCCCCTCAGGAGGCATGAGTCCTGGGGTTTACACTGTCCTTGTTCTACTAATACCTAAAATAGGCTCCCCCTGTCTCCCCATTCTCACTTATGAAAGAGGGCTTCAGTCTGCTCTTTGCTTTTGTGATAATGGCTAATTTGCTTTGAGCTAAATGCTTATATATATCTCTTTTAATCCTTTCTCATTTAATCATAACCACCTATGATGCTTGGCTGGACCATGGTTCTCAGTGGTTTAGCGGTGATGTGATGATGTAATCACCTCCATGATGAGATCTGATAGAATGTAATCACTTCCATGATGAGATCTGCTACAAGCAGCCAATCAGTTGAAAGGAATTTTCCTTGGGGGTTTGGCCTGCATCCAATATGTATGGACTTTCTGGCAAAACTTGCTAGCTTTTGCTCGCTCTGGATCCTGTTTTCAGTTCGTCATCATCTGACCTCTGGTTCTCGGGACTTGAGCCAGCAGCTTGCCATCTGACCTGCCAATCTTGGTATCTTCAGCACCTGTAGCTGTGTGAGTCAGGAGAAGCCTCCAGCCTGACGCCTGACCCATGAACTTGGGGCTTTCCAGCCTCTATAACGGAGTGAGCCATTTCCTTGATACAAATCTCTCTCTCTCTCTATATATATATATATGTATATATATGCTTCAGAGCCCTGGTGACGTGGTGGTTAGGAGCCACGGCTGCTAACCAAAAGGTCAGCAGCTCGAATCCACCAGCCGCTCCTTGGAAACCCTATTAGGCAGTTCTACTCTGTCCTATATGGTCACTATGAGTTGGAATCAACTCTTCAGCAACAGATTTTTGGTATATACGCTCCACTGGTTTTGCTTCTCTAGAGAACCCAGCCTAAGACACCACCTGAAGAAGTTGTCATTAGTTGCCCTCTAGCCAGCTCCAACTCATGACCACCCCATGCTCAACAGAATGAAATGTTGCTTGGTCCCACACCATCTTCACCATCACTGGTATGTTTGAGTTCACATTGGTGGCAATTATGTAGTGCCTTCTAACCCGGGAGACTCACCTTCCAGCACTATATTGGACAATATTCTGTTGCATGTTGCTGTGATGCTGGAAGCTATGCCACCAGTATTTTAAATACCATCAGGATCATGCACAGTGGACAGGTTTCAGTGGAGCTTCCAGACTAAGATGGACTAGGGAGAAAGGCCTGGAGATTTACTTCTGAAAAGTAGCCAATGAAAACCTTATGGATCACAACAGAATATATATTTTTTATGCACTTACCACTTGCAAAGTAAACATGCGTCAGGATACGAATTAGAGCCTAAAGGAGTTTTGGAACACCTGCCAGGCTGCCTGCCAATCCCCCGCACAGCTCCAAGGGAATCATTTCTTATACTTCTCCAGTATAAGAGCTGTTGAAAGCCACAGCAGGCCCCTTTTTCCTAGCACTCCCCAGTCTTCCTGATACTCTGGCAGGCACCTTGATTCATCTCTGGGCTTTTATGTTGGCCCTGTCTAGAGGAAAAGAGGCAAGGCGTTTGCAAGAAAGTCAGAGTCTGCACGCGCTGTTAATTGAGCATGAGAGAGACAACAGAACCGACTTTTAATTAAGGTTGCGAAGGCTGACCAGGGAGGTGGAGGATCCCAACAGCCTGGCTTTGGGGATCTTGGTTCCCGACCTGGAGATTGGTTTGGTCTCTGCTGAGCACCTCAGACTTTGTCCATCTGCCCCATGGGCCCATGGCTTGGAAGTGAAAGCCACCAGCCCTGTGACAACCAAGTTCTGTCTTAGTTCTCTAGTGCTGCTATAACAGCAATGCCACAAGTAGGCGGCTTTAACACACAAATTTATTTTCTCACAGTTTAGGAGGCTAGAAGTCCAAATTCAGGGCACCGGCTCTAGGGGAAGGCTTTCTCTCTCTGTTAGCTCTGGAGGAAGGTCCTTGTCTCTTCAGCTTCTGCTTCCTGGCTCCTTGGAGCTCTCCGTGGGTCTTGGCATCTCTCTTCACTCATCTCTCTCTCTGCTTGTTTGTTTAATCTCTTTTATATCTCAAAAGAGATTGACTCAAGATACATCCTACACTAACCCTGTCTCATTAACATAACAAAAGCAATCCATTCCCAAATGAGATTATAACCACAGGCATAGAATTTGCATTTCTAAAATTTCCCCGGTGACGCTAATGCTGCTGGTTAGGGACCAATTCCAAGAGTCACTAGTAGAGCCATAACCAAACCCATTGCTGTGGAATTGATTACCCAATTCATAGAGACCCTGTAGGACAGAGTAGAACTGCCCCTTAGGGTTTCCAAGGAGTGACTGGTGGATTTGAACTGCTGTCCTTTTGGTTAGCAGCTGAGCTCTTAACCACTGCGCCACCAGGGCCAGAGCTTCACTAGTAGAGCAGTGGTTCTCAAATTTTATTATACATAAGAATTACCCAGGAATCTTGTTAAAATGTAGATTCTGATTCAGTATATCTGGGTGAAAATGCAAATTATCAGCAGGGGTTGAACCGGAATGAACCAGTTCCAAGCTCTGGCCACCAGTACCCTCTTAAATCAAGTTTTCTTTGCCAGAAATTCAGTTCCCAGACCTGGAATCTCTTGACTGTGTTTCAGTCTCCATAGCCTTTATTGGTATTTCATTAGCAAGTATAAAAACCCTTCAGAACGACACTCCTGTGCTTTGTAAAAACTCATCCCAAATCCTGCAGGGGCTCTAACTCATTTCTTCCTTATTAAGTTTAGAGTTGGTTCCTCTGCTTTTTTTTTTTTTTTCTCTGAGTACAGTGGAGTTTGAATTGCTAAGATGCAGCTCATGTTCTTCCTTTTGCCTGGACTATGCTCACTTGTTACCACCTCAGCCTACTCCCACCCCAAATATCTGCCTGGAGATTCCTGACTTACTCCACACATTCTTCATATTACTTCCTCAAAGCCTTCATTGAAACTCCACACCCTTGCAAATCAGGCGCCTATGGTTCTAGCAAATAGTTGGTGCTCAATTAATATGTGATTGAAAGGATGAGATAATGGATGGATGGATGGTGGATTAGATAGAAAGTTGATTGCATGGATGGATGGATGGACAGACGGAAGGATGAAGGGATGGGTAGATGGATGGATGCATGCATGGTTGATTAGATACATAGTTGATTGGATGGACAGGTGGATGGATGGATGGATGGATGGAGGCCAAGGGCCCAGGAAGGTGGTAAAATCTCACTCTGTGAAAAATTTTAGGAAATATTTAAGAACTTGGACTAGCAAATAGTAAACAGAAATATTCAGTTTCCAAGGGGAAAAGAAGTATGTTCTATGTACAATGTCCACTACTCATCTGTCAATTTGTCTTACTGTGGTGGCTTGCATGTTGCTGTGATGCTGGGAGCTATGCCATTGGTATTTCAAATACCAGCAGGGTCACTCATGGTGGAAAAGTTTCTGTGGAGCTTCCAGCCTAACACAGACTGGGAAGAAAGGCCTGGCAATCTACTTCCGAAAATTCAGCCATGGAAAACCTTGTGGATCACATTTCTACTCTGTCACACGTGGGGTTGTCATGAGTTGGTATTGACTCGACAGCGAGTGGTTTGGTTTTTTTTTTAATTTACTAAACACAAAGCATTATCCTAGGCACCATCTACTTGGCAGCCCAGGGGCATAGGAAGGCACCTGACTATCTTCTCCTCTCCAGCTTTCCAGTTCTAGGGAGGAGGGGTGAATAGCCTCACACAAATTAGAACTGTCAAAAGTATATGAAATAAGCTATGAAGATTGTGCAACATAAATCAGGACTCGATTTGTTTTCAGATGGAATATAGATCATTTCTAACAAAGAAAGAAAATTAAAACCTGCTTCTACCATGTACCCTCCTCCCTCTGCCCCCCACCCCCATTTTAATTAAGCCATCCAACCGAGGTCACCAGGGTAAAGAAAAAAACAGCACAGACCTTTCTCATTATCCATCTCTCAGAGAAGTGCAGGGATGAGAGGGGTTGGTTCTTTTGAGCCAAGAAGGCATCCAAAAGTGTGTGGTACAAACAAAATGTGGAAACAATAAAATGTCCATCAACAGATGAAGGGATAAACAAAATGTGATACATGCGTGCAATGGAAGACTACTCGGCCCTAAAGAGAAATGAAGTCCTAATGTGCGCCACGACATGGATGAACCCTGAAAACACGCTGAGCAAAATCAGTCAGCAGCAAAAGGACGAAAACTGTATGATCTCACTGACATGAAATAAGCAAATATATAGAAACCAAAGATTATTAGTGGTTACCAGGGGTGGGGAGGAGCCCTGGTGGCACAATGGTTAAGTACTCGGCTGCTCACTGAAAGATTGGTGGTTTGAAACCACCCAACTGCTTCATGGGAGAAAGACCTGGCCATCTGCTTCTGTAAAGACTACAGCCTAGGAAACCCTATGGGGCAGTTCCACTCTGTCACACAGGGTCACGATGAGTCAGAATCCACTCGATGGCCTCTCACAACAACTACAGGTGGGAGGGAGTGGGAAAAGGGGAGTTTCTGCTTAGGGGGCAGTGGTTTTATGTTAAAGGTGGTGGGATGATTTGGTAAAGGATACTGAGAATGGTAGGAGAACTTGAAGAATGTAATCGACATCCCTGAATTATCCATGTAGAAATTGTTGAGTTGGTGTCTGTTTTGCTGTGTATATTTTCACTGCAGTTTAAAAAAAAAAAAAGAAGAAATGAGGAAAAAAAAGTGTGTGGTGTCCCTGAAAACATGCTTCCTTAGCTGGGTGAATATCCCAAAGGTCGAGCGTTATGAAGAACGCAAATGTTGCTCCTTCACTGATACAGAATAATAACTCCCCCATCTCAGCAGCTGTCCCTTCTTGGATCTCTGACTCGGCTTCCAAGGAGTAAATTGTATCCAGGTGGGCTTCTGCCACCTGGATCAACCAATAGCATGCACCAGGCTTAACTGATCTCTTTGCTGCCCTGCCCCGTGTCCTTTCACTGCTCCGGGCTATTTGCCGCATATAGGCTGCAGGTAGTTGTCACATCCCCGGTGGCCTGATCCTCTGTAAGAACACGGCCAGCACACCAGGGCATGACTGCCTGGGCAGCTGCCAGATGGGAGAGATCTTGAATGGAAATATTCACACACTGAAACGGTGCCAAGTAGTAGGCAGTTTGCAAAACCAGTATGGCTTTGGAGACTCAATGGCCATGATGAGTGAGAGGCACAGTGGTATTTGGGGAAGCCCAGCTGTTGCAAACGGTGGCATTAACGTGCCTGCCTGTGGCGACAGGTGTCTGAGTTTGAGATCACTGAACTTTAATATAGGATATTCACTGTGTTCCTTCTCCTCTTTGCTGGTAAACCATGGTCTTGGGTCTCAGCTGCTGCCCTATATATCCAAAGACACTTTTTCAGTTCTACTAGCAAGAATGACCTAAATCATAGGGCCATGTGCACTTCCAAACTGGAAATTCAACTTTAGCTGGGAACTGGCCAAGCAGAAGAACAAAGTCCGTATGAAAGTTTCAAGGAAGAGGAAATGGTTCTCTCCTGTGGCTGTGGACCCATCCAGCCATGCAAGATTGCAAGATTCAGCAGGGAGCTTGAATGAAAACAAATGCCTTGGATGCCCTTGTGGGCAGTTGGGACAGAGAGCCACAAAGCGCGGGTGGGGGAAGGACTATAGATTGAGCTTTGATCTTCTGAGACCCTGTTATGCACGCTTTGAAACTCAAGCATGAAAAAGGTGATAATCAGTTACCTCTCTCAGTTCCTGTTCTCATTCTGTCTTCTCCCTGGAAAAGTGAGTTCATCTCTAAACAACCTTCCAGCCATGTCGTTGTCGTTCGCTGTGGTTGAATCAACACCCCACTTACGGCAACCCCATGTATAACAGCACCAGACCACTGTGATCCATAGGGCTTCTATGGGCTTATTTTTCAGAAGTAGATTGCCAGGCCTTTCTTTCTAGTCTGTCTTAGTCTGAACCAAAAAAAAAACCAAAAGCCCAAACCCACTGCTTTGAGTCGATTCTGACTCATAGCAACCCTGTAGGACACAGCAGAACTGCCCCATAGGGTTTCCAAGGCCGTAATCTTTACGAAAGCAGACCACCATGTGTTTTTCCTGCAGGGCAGCTGGTGGGTTCCAACCACTGACCTTTTGGTTAACAGCTGAGAGCTTAACCACTGCGTCACCAGGGCTCCTTCTTAGTTTGAAAGCTCCACTGAAACCTCGCCAGCATCACTGCAACACACAAGCCTCCACTGACAGATGGGCAGTGGCAGCGCATGAGGTGCGAATCGAACCTGGATCTCCCACATAGAAGGCGAGAATTCTACCACTGAACCACCACTCTACAAATGATTTACCCGATGCCTACCCTTGTGCTCAGCACTGTGCCAGGAGTATGAGTGCGTGCTGTTGAGACGCACTCAAACAAAGAAACACGCCCGCACGGCACAATACCTGTAACAAAGGAAGAGAGAGAGGGGAGGCGCATGTCCGGGGGATCTAGTTACGTCACTGCAATCGGTGGCAGACTCTGACTGCCATCTTTTTCTCCCTCTCGTTCTCCTTTCTTTATATGCGCTTCCTCTCTGCAGGGGAGCATGGAGGATTGGACGGCAGACACGAGGCAGGATCTGGGGAACTCCAGGCACTTGAATTCCTCTGAGCTAGTCAGTCTTCCAAATTGGTCCCAGGATCTTCAGCCAGGCATTGGCTGCTGTTGGTCACTGTCGGCGAGTCAGCTCCAACTGGAGGTGACCCCACATGTAACAGAATGAAACATTGTCCAGTCCTGCACTGTCTTCATGACTGAAGTGTGCTTGAGTCCATTGTTGTGGCCCCCGTGCATTTTTCGTGCCTTCCAACCTCGGGGGGTCATCTTCCAGGCATTGCCAGACTGTGCCCAATCAGCTTGCGGTTTTCACTGGCCTCTTGGCTCCTCCAATCTCTCAACTCCCAGACCTTTGTCCCCACATGTCCACTGTGCCCATATTGCTCCCTAGCTCTCCAAAATTACTACTGAACCGCCATTTACTGAGCTCTGCAGTATCTCATGCCCTGTACAGGCACACCACGATGTCCCAGGGAGGCAATGCCATCCCCCATTTCAAAGGGGGAAGAAAACACTCTGCCTAAATAGCCAGTAAGTGGTAGAGTCTAGATGCAAACTTGACTTGCCTCTTTGCAGAACCTGTGCTTTTTCCCTTGGAGCTTGTACAGTAGGGGTTTTTTTTGTGACATAGGGAATGACAAATGCTTAGATACCCATGGGACACATGTGGGACTTAGCCTGGTAACTTATGAAGGTTGGAAGCTTCCTTTGTAGCAATTTCTATAGCTCTCAGCTTCCCCAGTTGTTACATGAGTGGGGTGGGACTAGATGACCCTACTCTAAGCTCTGGGGGACTAATCATCTAGAAGGGGTCAGGGTGAGGCAGCCACAGCTCTTAATCCTGGGGGCTCTGACTCATAGGCTGAAGTTTTGGGGATCTGACATCTTCAAGAGGAACCCCATCTGAACAGGGAGCCCACTACGTGAGATTCTCCCAGGCTAGATCACAGTTTTGCTGCATATGCACACAAAAGCTGGACGATGAAAAAGGAAGATCAAAGAAGAACTGACACACTTGAATTGTGGTGTTGGTGAAGAATATTGAATATACCGTGGACTGCCTGAAGAACAAACCAATCACTTTTGGAGGAAGGACAGCCAGAATGTTCCTTAGAAGCAAGCTTGGCAAGATTTCGACTCCTTTACTTTGGACACGTCATCAGGAAAGACCAATTGATTGAAAAGGACATCATGTTTGGTAGAGGGTCAGTGAAAATGAGGGAAACCCTCAAAGCAATGGGTTGACATTATAGCCACAACAATGAACTCAAACATACAAAGGATGGGGAAGATGACGAGGACCGGGCAATGTTTCATTCTTGTTATACACGAGATCACCATGAGCTGGGACCGACTTGATGGTAACTAAGAACAACAACAGATCACAGTATTGCAGCCCTTTGACCCCATAAACAATTACATGCTTAAAACCAGAAAACCAAACCCCTTGCCATCAAGTGGATTCCAGTTCATAGCAACCCTATAAATTGCATGCTTGGACGTCCATGAAACCTGACCTTTGGTTTGGAAAATACAATACCTCTTACCTGTGTAAGCAGATCCCTCTCTGCAAAGGAAAAAGACCAAATTTGGGGTATATTCCCGGAGGAGAAGTGTTTGAAGAGGAGAGTTATCACAAAGCTTTAGAGAGGAAATGAAATTTAAGCAGATCATGTAGATGAGTCTCAGGCACTGCTGAAATATAAGACTCGTCGAGAAAAAGTGATTTTTATCTGATCATATGGAACAGAGGTAGAAGCAGTGACACTTTTACTGCCAAGATAGATGTCGGGGATGATGGGAAAAAAGCCAAGGGCAGACTACAGTAAGCTTGATGGATGCCATCCTGAAATCTAACTCAATATTTGAATGCTATAAATTGTGTTAAAAAATATAAGGCCAAATAAACCTTTGGGATGGGTTGTGACTGATTCAAGGTGACTGAACTTAAGCTGCCACTGATGAAATGGATGGGGGTAGAATAACAGTGTTAGCGATTTGACAAAATCCTCATAAATCAGGGATGAAGCCTAATTTAAAGTACACAGAAAGGCTTGACAGAGCACACGGGCTCGGCGTGGCTAACGTCTGTGGCTAAGATGGAAGCTGAAGTTGGAGTGTGAAATCACTACCATTCCAGACCCCGGGCACATCCCGAAGAGCTCCCATCAGTGATTCAGGAGGGCATCCGCTTGGAGTACGCTGACCATGTTTGCAAGCTTTGTATTTTTGTGACATGGTAATTACACCTGTGTACCCCATTTTATCTACTCTCTTGGTTTAGAATCACCTTATCATCCCTCAGTTACCACCTCGGATGCAAAGATTTCATCTCCATTTCGGAATGTTGTTGTTTTTTGACCCATAGCGACCCCATGTGATAGGGAAGAACCGCCTCATTGGGTTTCCTAGGCTGAAATCTTTACGGGAGCAGATCGCCAGGTCTTTCTCCTGTGGGCACTTGACCATGGCGCCACCAGGGCTCCTTCTGTTTAAGAATAGATGAGGACATTCATGTACATTCCATCTTCTAAAGGTTCTTGGAATTAGACTGCATTTAGGAGAAGTATACACATATCCACCAAAGATACATACAAAAATGTTCCTAACAGCAATATCTGTAGATACCAGACAATTGAAACAACTCATGTATCATCAACATTGTCATTAGCTGCTGTCAAGTCAGCCCTTGACTCATGCTGATGCCATGGATAAATACATTGTAGCAGATGCCATGGATAAATACATTGTAGCTGGTGCCATGGATAAATACATTGTAGCTGGTGCCATGGATAAATACATTGTAGCATAATCATACTGGGGCTCCCTGGTCCTACTGCTATAATTATCCTGAGCATGACTCCGCTTGGAGTTGCCACTGTTCGCAGGTGCTTCCTCTGGTTCTCTGGTGGGATGGAGCCCAGGTAGTTTCAAGGACCTGGCCACACCAAATAATAAGGCTTGAGTAAAATACAGTGGTCAAGGGTTGGTGGGTTAAACATGAGACACTGAAAAACATTCAGAGAGGGTCTTTCATCCTTTGTAAACTGCAAAATGAAATTATCTCCTTTCAACAGGCACTTTGGAGGCAACATAATTGGTTATTTTTTAATCTATGAAGAGCATAAAAATAGAAGGAACCCCTAGAGCTACCTTTCCTTTCATTATGCTTATTTCCTGTTCCCTCCTCCTTCCCTCTCCCACCACCCAAGCGAGACACACATAGACACACGCGCACATGCATGCACACACATGCACACACAAGTTCTTTGCCCCAAGAAGAGTTCCCTTCCTCTAGGAAGGTCATTCCCCTTGACCAGTACTGTAACTCCCCAGGGATGTACATGGCAGGGTGGGGACACAGGGGTATTGGCTGCTGGGTTGGCAAAACATAGTGGCAAGATTGGTTACACCATCCAGGGACCAACACAATGGAAAAGTCTCATGTCCTTTACTTTCATTAAGGGGATTGTTAGGTCTCCAGATAAGTTAGCAAATGTAGGTGTTTAATAAGACATTAGGGATTCCTAAACAAGGAATAAATGTGGTCACCCTTTGAACTAAACCTTGTTGTTGTTGGTGTTAGCTGCCATCAAGTTGGCCCCTGACTCATGGCGACCCCATGCACAACAGAACGAAATGCTGCCCGGTCCTGCGCCATCTCCACAATAGGTTGTAGATCGGACCGTTGTGATTCATAGGGTTTCATTGACTGATTTTTGGAAGTAGATCACCAGGCCTTTCTTCCTAGTCCATCTTAGTCTGGAAGCTCTGCTGAAACTTGCTCAGCATCACAGCAACACACAAGTCACCAGTGACAGACAGCTCATGAGGTGCATTGGTCAGGAATCAAACCCAGGTGTCAAGGTGAGAATTATACCACCAAACCACCAATGTCCTTGAGCTAAACCCTAAAGCCATTGCTGTTGAGTCAATTCTTACTATAGCGACCCTATAGGACAGAGTAGAACTGCCCCATAGGGTTTCCAAGGAGTGGCTGGTGGATTCGAACTGCTGACCTTTTGGTTAGCAGCTGAGCTCATAACCAGTTCGCCTTCAGGACCCCAAACAAAACCCTAGCACCTCTAAAATAAACACAGTTTGATGAAAGGAAACAAGTAATTTCTAAGACTGCTTGGAACATCACATTTACCTACAAATAGTTGTACAAGAGGTCTTAGCTTTCAGTAGGTCTCTGATGTTCAAGAAAACTCTAGTTTCATCGAAACAACTAGGACACAAGAGTAGACTTTATCCATGCATCCAGATGATGATAACAGAACAAAAACGTGAAACAATTACCAGCTGGATTTTCAAAGAGACTGTGAAACTTGGGGAAGCTGCCCAGGTTTTAGTGATACTGGATGTGCAAGCTGAGGATTTGCCAATAAACTGAGGGAAAGAAAGCTGGACACTTGCTGGGTTGAGTCTCCAGAAAGGTACACACAGATTTTCCTCTTTACCCTTCAGTCTTGAAGATGAAAGCCCATCATTATGTTTTATCAAACTATGAGCCAACTCATTCTTTTCTGCAAGAACTATGAAAAGATAAAACCAACAGTCTTCAATTTCTACCTGCCAAGAGTGGCTCCCTGTCCCAAGGATGCCTCCTTGCAAAGAAGTCTTAAATACTCACTTGTTCCAAGATATGCTGGGCTACTTACTTTGGGTCTCCATGGGATCTCAACACCCTCCCAGCAACTACAGGTGTATAAGGAGGTGACTGGAGTGCCTGGGGAGGAGGGAGTGCAAACGGTTGATGTGCTCGACTGCTAACTGAAAGGTCGGAGGTTCCAGTCCAGGCAGAGGCACCTTGGAATAAAGACGTGGTGATCTACTTCCCAAAAACCAGCCACTGAAGCCCGTGTGGCGCACAGTTCTACTCTGACACACATGGCATCGCCAGGAGTTGGAATCAACACGATGACAGCTGGTTAAGGGAATGACTATCACAGATTTTTGTAAAATAATTCACTAAATATGTATTGGAACCCTGGTGGTGCAGTGGTTAAGAGCTATGGCTGCTAACCAAAAGGTCAGCAGTTCAAACCCACCAGCCTCTCCTTGGAAACCTGATAGGGCCGCTCTACTCTGTCCTATAGGGTCACTATGAGCATTAAAAGCCCTGCTATAACCAAACACTGTGCTAGATTCTGAGAATAGAAAGATTGAAAAGACGCCAGTCCCTCTGCGTTTCCCACTCCTAAACAGATCATTAAAGTCTGTAGTAAACGCACAACTGGAGTCCCTGGCTAGTGCCAATGCTTAATGCCTTTGGCTGCTAACTGAAAAGTTGGTGGTTTGAGCCTACCCACAGGTGCCTCGAAAGAAAGTCCTGGCAATCTACTTCCAAAGAACCAGCCATTGAAAACATATATATTTACCACAATTATAAACAAACAAACTCTATGGAGCACAGTTCTACTCTGACATAGAAAGGGTCGCCATGATTTGGGTGGACTCGACAGTAACCAGTAAGTGCACAACAACGATATATGTAGGGAATTATGGGATGTAACAGGGGGGTCAGCTAACCAAGTCTGGGGGAGGAGGACCTGGAAGACTTCCTGGCGAAGGTGACCCAGAGGTTGAGGCTGAAAGAATGAGTAGGTGCTAGCCAGGTTCAGGTGGGGTGGGGACCGCTTGAGTCAAGTTCAACAACAAGCAGTTCATGTCGATCGATAGGCAGGAAGCCTGCTGAGATAGTCAACCCGCTCGTTTTATGGAAGAAGAAACCAAAGTCCAGAAAGGCAAAGTGACACCTCTAAGTCTAGCTGCTACTTTGTGGCACAGCTAGGACCAGAATGTAGGATATTTTCCACTGAACGCTGCCTTTCTGAGTGGAGTCCCTGAGTGGCATAAATGCTTAAACGCTCGACGACTACCCCAAAGGTGGGGACCCACCCAGAGGCGCCTCTGCAGAAAGGCCTGGCGATCCTCTTCTGAAAGTTCACAGCCTTGAAAACCCTGTGGATCACTGGTCTGCTCTGATACGTGGGGTCGCCATGAGTCAGAATCTTCTCCACAGCAGTGACAACAACAGCATGCCTTCCTGAAATGATGCCAACGGGAGGCTTGAAATTTCAGGTGCTTCCCTAGAAATCCACAGTAAAGCATACTCAAAGGCGTGCAGCCAGCTCATGACGGAAATAGCCATTTCTGCGCTGAGAACATACTCTTCCTTTATAATAGTATTAAAAAGCCCAAGTGTTGGGAAAATGGACCCTGGAAGAAAGTAATAAGAAGTAAATCCTACATAAGCGTAAGAGACAGAAGCTTTCTCCCTCTTTCTCAACCCCCGCAAGCCCTGTAATGCCTCTATTTGTAACAATATGAATACCAGGTTTGCAACAAATATGTATATGGGGGATAATAATTGAAAATATATTTTCTACAGACTTTCAATCTCCTGAGGCCTCCCATCCACTGAAGTGACGGTTGTATAAGAGCTTCAGGGAAAGGGTGAAAACCAAGCCCAACAATAAAGTAATTTCTCATCTTTGACTAGCAAATCGGATTTCTGAGTCACTAGCAAGATAATGGAAACCCTGGTGCTGTACTGGTTAAGTGCTACGGCTGCTAACCAAAAGGCTGGCAGTTCGAATCCACGAGGCTTTCCTTGGAAACTCTATAGGGCAGTCCTACTCTGTCCTATAGGGTCGCTATGACTTGCTATTGACTCGATGACAACGGGTTAGCACGATAATAGTCTCCAAAGCCAGGCGTTGAGGAGCAGAAATGAATTTCTAAATTCCTTGCGCTCCCATTAATGTATCCTGAGCCAGGACTGGTGGGCAGGCTCATAGTTTCTGTAAATCTCTGGCAGAGAACACACAGGCTGTAATGGACAGGAAGTGCAGGTTACATGGGGGAGGCAGGGATAAATCTCATCTCTTTAGGTTTGGGTATTATGGGAAGAAGAAGAGAGGACCAGGAAAGAGCCCAGATGTCAAATACATGTATTTGTGTTTTTCTTCTTTTGGGGGAATCTTGAGTGAAGCCAAGAATACTAAGGTTAGTAGCCCGCTTCCCTGGGTAGAAGTTCAGCAATGCTGTGATCCTATCCCCAGCATGGCCTGGTGGAGGCTGCAGACTTCTAGGAGAAATCTACCTGTTACCCGTTGCTGTTGAGTCAATTCCAACTCGTAGTGACCCTATAGGACAGAGTAGAACTGCCACATAGGGTTTCCAAGGAGTGGCTGGTGGATTTGAACTGCTGACCTTTTGATTGGTAGCCATAGCTCTTAACCCCTGTGCCACCAGGGCTCCAGGAGAAATCTGGTAGAGCAGTAATACGGCACCAGTTGAGGGATGAGAGGCATTGGTGGTTCATGGCAGAATTCTCACCTTCCATGCAGGAGACCCAGGTTCGTTCCCAGCCAATGCGCCTCATGTGCAGGCACCACCCATCTGTCAGTGAAGGCTTGCATGTTGCTGTGATGCTGAACAAGTTTCAGTGATGCTTCTAGACTAAGATGGACTAGGAAGAAAGGCCTGGTGATCTACTTCCAAAAATCAGCCAATGAAAATCCTATGGATCACAATAGTCTGATTCACAGCCAATTATGGGGAAGGCTCAGGACCAGATAGGGTTTCGTTCCATTGTGCATGGGACCATCATGAGTACAGGGGCTGACTCAATGGCAACTAACACCAACAACAACTTTAGCAGCCTAGAGAGGTCAGCAGTCATATGTTGTCTAGATGATGCTTCCCAGAGCGCCGTCCTCAAACTCTAGTCCTACAGCTCCTTCTTGGAGATTCCAAGGACAGCCAGAGGCTCTGGGAAGTCACGAGGGACCGATCGCCAGTGAAGGCGAGGGACACCCTCAGTGAGATGGTTGACACAGTGGGCGCAACGACAGGCTCAAAAACACCAGCAATCATGAACACGGTCCAGGACTGGGCAGTGTTTTCTTCTGTTATACATGGAAGAAAGGCCAGAGGGAAGGAGGGAAGAAAGGAAGGAAGGAGACAGGGAGGGATGGGCCGAGGGAGGGAGAGAGAGAAGCAAGGACAACAAAGGGTTAGATGATGGAGTACTGAGAAGGCAGTGAGCAGCTGAGCACGCCAAGCAGAGTGGTGAAGAATGCTTAGTGGGAGCAGGGAGAATTCCCAGATACAGGGCCACGGGCTCTGAAGCAAAAAAAAAAAAACCCAAACATACTGCTGTCGAGTCGATCCCGACTCATAGCGACGACGCTATAGGATAGAGTAGAACTGCCCCATAGGGTTTCCAAGGAGCAGCTGGTGGCTTTGAACTGCTGACATCTTGGATAGCAGCTGAACGCTTAAACAATGCGTCACCAGGATGTCAGCAGCATTTCCTGGTCTTGGAAGGACTGTCCACTGAGAGCATATGAGTGTGTGCGTACGTGTGTGTCTGTGTTCAGGCAGGTGGCAATACATGCGCCAAAGACTCTGGTGTTCTGGGGCAGTTGGTTTTATGCGACCAGATGCTAACAACTTGGCTTTCCTTTTTAAGAAAATGAATAGAAAATTACAAACACAAAGCTAGGGCTGGGGCCTCTGAAGACGCCCGCACAGTGACGGGTCCTGAAGCTTGAGGTTTCTCAGCTTCAGGTGAGTCAGCCTGGTCGGAGGGTGTCTGTGGTTAGTGCGTGTGTTTCCCGGAGCGCCTAGCAACAATCTGGGCATCTTTATTTTAAGTCTGAAAGTTTCAAATAAAGCCTCCTTTTGTGACTTCTGGTTCTTGACTCATACTTGGAAACACTCAGAAGCCCAAAAAAGAAACGCTGCAACTCTGGGGATCCAGGGAGACCTGCTGGGTCTGGCTCGGCACAGGTACAGGCACACCCAAGGCTCCTGCCGTGGACGCTCATTGCACACACAGCAGGACCCCCTCCCATGGACCCTCACTACACACATGGCAGGACCCCCCCCCCCCCCACAGATCCTAACTGCACACACAGCAGGACCCCCTCCCAAGGACCCTCACTACACACATGGCAGGACCACCCCCCCACAGACCCTCACTGCACACACAGCAGGACCCCCCATAGACCTTTGCTGCACACACAGCAGGACCGCCCCCCACAGACCCTCACTGCACACACAGCAGGATCCCCACACAGACCTTCACTGCACACACAGCAGGGCCGCCCCCCCCACAGACCCTCACTGTATACACAGCAGGACCCCCCGCAATGGATCCTCACTGCACACACAACAGGACCCCCCCCATGGACCCTCACTACACACACAGCAGGACCCCCCCACAATGGATCCTCACTGCACACACAGCGGGACCCTCACCACAGACCCTCACTGCACACACAGTGGGACCCCCAGAAATACCTGGGGGATTTAGCAAGGGGTGGAGTTCCTGTAGGAGCCATGGTGGCGCAATGGTTAAAGCACTCGGCTGCTAACTTAAAAGTTGGTGGTTCGAACCCACCAGCTGCTCCAAGGGAGAAAGATGTGGCAGTCTGCTTTTGTAAAGATGACAGCCTCAGGAACACTATGAGGCAGTTCTGCTCTGTCCTGTGGGGTCACTATGAGTCGGAATTGTCTCAGTGGTAGTGGGTTTGGTTTAGAGCTCCTGTGTGGGTAGGTGGGTGTTTGGAATCCATGAGATATGGGATCCGTGTAATGTGTCCTCAGTGGGAACCCTGAAGAGCGAGGCCTCAGACATCGGGGTTATTGCGGATGGCATGTTTGTCCCCGTACTTGATGGTGAAGTCTTTGAGGTCATGGCCCTTGTCTTAGTCATCTTCACAACTCTCCCTGCCCCCAATCACACTCGTTCCTCCTAACACAGCCCCGGTGTATGTTGTACTCACTGTGATTATATGTGTAACAAATAAATGAATAAAGGATGCATGAACAAAATACCTTGTTCAGAAGTGTGCCCACTGGCCCACTCCATCCTTCATTCTTGATCAACTCGAGCTCCTTCTCTGGGCTCTTGGTCCCTGTCTGTCTGCCATGAGAGAACGAATGGTGCTATCATAGCCTCGTTCCATCTGACATTTAGAATTATAGGACGCCAGAGCTGGAAGGGGCCTTGGAGACAGAGCCAAATGCCTCTGATGAAATCTGAGCTCCTTACAAGAAAGCCAGAGGCCGATTTCAGTAAATTCCCATTTATCTGAAATCCAAGCAAGCAGGAAGTACAAATGACTAGAATCTTTTATATATCCCATGGCATATTTTTATCTATAAACATACCTTATACTTGCAAAGGTTTTTAATGGAATATCAAGTCCTTTCATTTTCTGTATTTCATGTTGCCAGTTCATTGAGTCTTCACGATATCTTTTTTAGGTAGCCATGGATTTCCCCACTTTACAAAAGTTAGGCATTTTACAAAAGTTAGACCTCTTTAAAGTGTTTAAAAGCAAAGGTGTCACTTTGAAGACTAAAGTATGCCTGACCCAAGCCATGGTATTTTCAATCACCTCATATGCATGGGAAAGCTAGACAAGGAATAAGGAAAACCGAAGAATTGATGACCTGTGAATTATGGTGTTGACAAAGAATATTGAATATACCATGGATTGCCAGAAGAATGAACAAATCTGTCTTGGAAGAAGTGCAGCCAGAATGCTCCTTAGAAGTGAGGATGGCGAGACTTCATCTCACGTACTTTAGACATGTTATCAGGAGGGACCAGTCCCTGGAGAAAGACATCATGCCTTAAGTAGAGGGTCAGCAGAGAGGAAGACCCTCAACGAGATGGATTGACACAGTGGCTGCAGCAATGGGCTCAAACATAGCAACGATTGTGAGGATGGAGCAGGACCAGGCAGTGTTTTGTTCTGTTGTATATAGAGTTGCTATGACTCAGATCCGACTCCACGGCACCTAACAACAACAAAGGCAGTTTGCCCTGAATCATTCAGCTTGCAGCGGTGGCAGGATTCAAAGTGGTCTACAGATTCTAGTTTTAATTATCCACCACATGGTAGCTAAGCATGTCAACATTTTGTACTGCCCAGGAACTCCAATATCCATGAACAGAGGCAAAATTCTTTAGCTTGAGCCTCCACCACCTACTATATTTATGTTGATCAGTCTTTGGTATTAATTATTTTGGGGGTGGGGAGAGTCTCAGCTAGGGCCCCTCCGTGCCGTAAATGGTTTGCACTAGTCTACCAATCTAAAGGCTGGGGACTCAAACCTACCCAGCAGCGCTGCAGAAGAAAGCCCTAGCAATCTGCTTTTGTAATGATTACAGCCTAGAAAACTCTATGGAGCAGTTCTACTCTGTAAAACGTGGGATAGCCATGAGTCGGAATCAACTGGATGGCAATGGGTTTGGTTTTGGGGGTTCAGTTTGAGAGCCTTGCCTGTCTTCCTCTTCGGATTAAAACTTGTCTGCACATGCCCAGAGCGTCCATAGAGTGGTCTACCCAAGGCCCCTTTGCTTGCAAGACTCAGGAGCCTGCTGGGAAAGACTCCCCTAAGGGGGCAGGGGGCGAGTGTGTGGAAGCCCAATGCTTGGAGCACATTGGTCACTCAGATCCCCTCCTGCACCAGCCCCATGTGCTCACAGCCAAGGAAGTTCAACAGGGAGTAAAAGCCAGAAGAGCTGTTTCTTGGAAGTCTCTGGGGACATCCAGAACACAGATGAGCCCTTCCCGACTTGCCAACTCAGCGCCTCTGGTTTGGGCAGAAGCAGGTGGTGGCCCAGGGGGCTTTGCAGTGGCCCGGGGACTCCGTGGGCCTCAGCAGCAGACTTCACTGCAGGTATCTAGCAGGGGAGGAGCCCGAAGGCAGCGGCAGGAGAGCTGAAGCTCTTGAAACTGAGAAAACCAAACCAAACTTGTTACCCTGGAGTGGACTCCGTCTCCCAGCGACCCTAGAGGGCAGAGTAGAAGTGCCCCCACAGAGTTTCCAAGGAGCAGATTGTGGATGTGAACTGCTGACCTTTTGGTTAGCAGCCAAGCTCTTAATCATGAGAGTTGCAGCAAAAGCAGAGGCTACTGTGGCAGAATAATATAGTACAACATTACTGCTGGTCTTGATTTCCCAGTTATTTTCTATCTCCCTTAACCCTTGACCTTTCCTAATTCCAAGCCCAGACTCTGAGGTATTCATTACTGGGGAGAATTGATGTTATTGCAAAAACAGACAAAAGGCTTTGAGTTTCGAAAGCCTAGCTTGGGGAGGGGGTGGCATTTAAGGCATAAATAATAGATTTGGATACATACCTGGTGAGTTAGGGGAAGGCTTCTTACCTCTAGGCTAGATAAAACCCGTTACCTGGAGTCGACTCATACTTATAGCGACCCTATAGGACAGGGTAGAACTGCCCCACAGAGTTTCCAAGGAGCAGCTGGTGGATTCAGACTGCTGACCTTTTGGTGAGCAGCCGAGCTCTTAACCACTGCGCCACTTTCTCCCTAGCAGGGTGTTAATGAATAGGGTGGTGACAAGGCCAGGTGGTGGCAACAGACAAGGCACCAAGAAAGTTTAAGTGAAAAATAGCTCATTTGGGCCCTATATTGGGAACAGATATTCAACTAGCTCAATAAAGATTCCCTGAATTCTGGGGATGGGGAAGTGGAAAAGTCCCTGGGTGGTGGAAAAGGTTTGCACTCGTCTGCCAACCTAAAAGCTGGCCATTTGAACTTACTCAGTAGTATGGTGGAAGAAAGTCCTGGCAATCTGCTTCTGGAAAGATTACAGCCAAGAAAGCCCCATGGAGCAGTTCTACTCTGTCACATGGGGTTGCCAAAAGTCACAATGAACTTCATGGCAACAGGTTTCATTTTGGGGAGGGGAAGGGAGGGGGAGTGAGAGAGATAGGGAGGAAGACAGGAATAGGTGTATGTGATGGGTTGAGGGTGGACATGGGGACGTGTTCTCCTCACCCCGTCGCTAACCTGCGGGGCGGCGATTGCACCTCCAGTTTGATCTGGGAAATGCGTGAGCAAAGAGGCCTTGAGCCTCCCTGTCCTAAGCAGTGCCCCAGGGAAAGGGCCAGGGTCTAGAGAAGTTGGGTGTGGTTAGGGCCACGGGCCCCACACAGTCTGCCGGGTCGCACTACGGCTCAGCACGGTGGCGGAGCCCCAGAATTGCTCCCTGCCCTTGGCCCAGCTGGGCTGTAGTTGCCAGAACTGCACCCAAGAGGCCTTTCGGTGGGGATGAGGGACAGCCCAGTAACTGCTTTTGTTAAAAATAGTCAAAACTCACTGAAATTTGAATATAACGTTTATTCTGAGCAGTTATTCTATATGCATATAGGGCGACCATTTTGGTTCCAGAAAAAGCAAATGGCTCAAAGAAGCTAGGTACAATGAGGCTTATAAAGAGGAGAACCCAAAACCCATTGCTGGTGAGTCAATTCCAACTCACAGCAACCCTATAGGACAGAGAACTACCCCATAGGGTTTCCAAGGAGCAGCTGGTGGATTAGAACGGCCGACCTTTTGGTTAGCAGCCAAGCTCTTAAGCACTGCGCTACCCCAGAGAGGTGGAGACCTCTAGATCAACCACTGGCTAATCTTAATGTGACTGATCGAACCCTGCCCTCCTCATTTACCGATATCAGGTTACTTCTGGCCTGGCTGCTAATAATTGCGCCTTCCACCCACCTGCAGCCCTGAGACTTTTGGAGATTCAAATTAGGAGGTAATGGTTGGATGGCTATCCTTTTCTAGTGGGATTAAAACAAATTACATTTACATTGCTGTAGAGCAGTTTCTGGCAGGCTTTTGCAGTTTGGATCAGGCTTTTTTATGGTTACTATTTGGTTTCGTGGATAAGAGAAACCTTAACATCAAAGGAAGATGTTTGTTGTTAATTCCCTATTCAACATTTTGGTGGACAAATGAAGATCAGATGGGAATGGACCATCTCAGCAAAGAGATGATGAACCCGAGGGCCAAGTGTCCCATTTTTACAATGATACCATTTGAACCCCCTCCCCAAACTTACACACAACCCCAGGGAAAGGGGGATCCCAACATAGATTGTGATTAAATCTGTGCTATGAGTTGGAATCGACTCGACGGCTGGGTTTTTGTTTTGTTTTGTTTTGTTTTTTAATTCTGACATAGGAGTCAGAATGAACTCAGTGACAATGGGTATCTAAGAGAGAGAGAGACGTGTAGGTTTTAACTGTGCCATGAAGCATAAGTAAAGCATTGTGATACCTGTCTACCTGTTGCCGTTGAGTCGATTCCGACTCCCATAGGGTTTTCCAGACTGTAACCCTTACGGGGAGCCCTGGTGGTGCAGTGGCTAAGAGCTTGGCTGCTAACCAAAAGGTCAGCAGTTCAAATCTACCAGCTGCTCCTCAGAAACCCTATGGGACAGTTCTACTCTGCCCTATAGGGTCACTGTGAGTTGGAATCAGGTTTGGTTTTTTTCATTTTAATATTTACAGAAGCGGGCTACCACATCTTTCTCCTGTCGAGCAGCTGGAGGGTTCGAACCACTGACCTTTCATTTACCAGCTGAGCACTTAGCCACTGCACAACCAGGGCTCCTCTGCATTTAAGGTAATGGGCTTCAAACCAGGATTAAGCAAATCCCAGGGGACACCTGGGCAATGACTGGAGTTCCCAGGTCCTCTTTCCAGTTGCCGTCAAGTCTATTCCGACTTACAGTGACCCCATGTGTGCCAGAGTAGAACTGCACTCCACGGGGTTTTCAGAGGCTGATTTTTCAGAAGTAGATCTCCAGGCCTTTCTTTCTTTCTGGCTTTGACAAACAGAAATTTATTCTCTCACAGTGTAGGAAGCTAGAAGTCTGAATTCAGGGCGCCAACTCTGGGGGAAGGCTTTCTCTGTGGGCTCTACAGGAAGGTCCTTGTCATCAATCTTCCCCTGGTCTAGGAGCTTCTCAGCGCAGGGATCCCTGGTCCAAAGGACAGGCTCTGCTCCCAGCTCTGCTTTATTGGTGGTAGGAGGTCCCCCACCAGGGCTTTCTTTCGTGGTGCCTCTCAGTGGACTGAAACCTCCAACCTTTCAGTTAGCAGCTGAGTGCATTAACTGTTTGTACCACCAGGGTCTCCAGGTCCTCTTTACTCCTCAGAGTTTGGAAGACATGGAGGGCAGGAGAGGTTTTATAGTTGACAGTAGCTTTTCACATGGGGCTTCTCACTTGATTCTCAAGACAATTTTCTGAGATGGGTGTTATTTCACCCTTTTTGGAACTGAAGAAACAGTGTTTTAGAGGTGTTAAATAATTAGCTCAAGATCCAACAGTGAATAGGTTCCCCAAAGAGGAAATGAACCTAGCCTTGTACTTTAAATCAAATGTCTTTTTTTTTTCAATATACCCACTGGTCCTGGTGAGAACCAAAAAAAAACCCAAACCCGTTGCCGTCGAGTCAATTCCAACACCTAGTGACCCTATAGGACAGAGTAGGACTGCCCCATAAGGTTTCCAAGGAGTGGCTGGTGGATTCGAACTGCCAACCTTGTAGTTAGTAGCTGAGCTCTTAACCAGTGTGCCACCAGGGCTCTGGTCCAGGTGAAGGTGGCCAGTTAATCACAGCTTTAAGAAATAAAGAAGTTTCTGTATTGGTCAGGATGGGTGAAGTTATGCTGTGTGACAAGAGAAAAAAGGTCCTCTCTAGAGGTGACAGAAGGTTGAAAGCCTGGGACTTGGGAGGGACATGCGACAAAGCAGCTGCCAGGGCAGTGGGAGGAGCCCCCAGGCTGGCTCCCCGACATCCGCAGTTCTCAGCCTACACCACCATTCTTTCTTGTTGTTAGCTGCTGTGATGGTTAAGGTTTTGTCTCACCTTGGCTAGGCCGTGGTTCTCAGTGGTTTGGCAGATGTTATGTAATCATTCTCCGTTTTGTGATCTGATGTGAGCAGCCAATCAGTTGGAAGGGGAGTTTCGTTGGAGGTGTGGCCTACATCCAATATATATGGATGTTCTGGCAAAGTTTGCTCTCTCATCCTGCATCTGACTCTTCATCATCTGACCTCCATTTCTTGGGACATGAGCCAGCAGCTTGCCCCTGGTCTGCCAATTTTGGGATTTGCCAGCTCCTGCAACCCTGTGAGCCAGAAACCTGACCTGCCGATTTGGGGTTCGTCAACCCCTCCAAACACGTGAGTCAGGGAAAGCCTCATCCTGACGTCTGACCCACAGATGTGGGACTTGCTAGCTTCCACAACTGCATAAGCCATTTCCTTGAAATAAATCTCTCTATATATTTATATATATGCTTCTGTGGTTTTGCTCCTCTAGAGAACCCAGCCTAAGACAGTTGCCATTGTGTCAGCCCTGAGTCATCGCGACCCCATGTACAACAGAGCAAAATGTTGCCCTGTCTTGAGCTATCTTCATGATTGATCGTTGACATGCTCGAGTCCATTGTCTCAGCCACTGTGTATTTTGAGTGCCTTCTACCCTAGGGGGCTCATCTTCCAGCTCTATATCAGACACGATTCTGCTGTGATCCGTAGCATTTTTTTTTTCACAGCTGTCTATAATTTGTTATATATTACAGTATTGAATGTTAAACTACATTACAATTAAAAATAATAAAATAAACCTTCAAGAAAGAGCAACAGAACAAGAAAATATTCGTGATAAATATGATGAAGAGAATTCACACCTCTGATACATAAAGAAGTGGTTAGGATTTGGTGCTCTCCCTGCCGCGGCCCACATTTGATTCCTGGTCAGGGAAACCTTTCTTCCTGGGGTCCTGGTGGCCAGTGATTAGGAGCTTGGCTGCTAACCAGAAGGTCAGCAGTTCAAATCCACCAGCCTCTCCTTGGAAACCCTATGGGGCAGTTCTTCTCTGTCCTGTAGGGTCACTATGAATCAGAATCAACTCGACAGCAACGGGTTTTTTTTAAACACATAAAGAGTTTTAATATTTATAAAAATACAAAGATCTCGAATAGCTAAATTGGCAAAGATGATTCATACAAGAGGAAAATAAGTATAGATAAATAATTCCATACTAGTCAGCCACATGTGGAATGTTACAAGTGTTTATTTAAGCTAATTTTATTAAAAAGGGGCTATAGAAAAATTAAAATATGTTAGAGAGACCAGTTAGAAAGAGCAGAGTTTCTCAGCAATTTCACATGAGGAATGGTGAGCAGTGAGGCTATCGGGGAAAGAGGAGTCAGGGATCCCTAGGGTTTTCATTGGCTAATTTTCAGAGGTAAACAGACAGACCTTTCTTCCTACTCTGTCTTAGTCTGGAAGCTCTGCTGAAACCTGTCCACCATGGATGATTCTGCTGGTATTTGAAATACCAGTGGCATAGCTTCCAGCATCACAGCAACATGCAAGCCACCACAGTATGACAGACTGACAGACAGGTGGTCTGTCTTCATATTGTAATCTGTGAAGTATCTCTGGAAAGGCAGCTTTGGCTTGCTGTGCTTACTAACAACCCGTGTGTCCCCTGAGTCATATCTGCTTCCTCTCCCATGTGACTGTTGGCCTCAGAGGCAGTGAGCCAAGGAGAGCAAGCATCTCCCGAGCGCTGAGCTTCAGTTCCTCCCTGAGCTGACTTCCAGGGGCCCAGCTGGTCCTGGGCAGGTAAGGCAGGGGACGGGAGCCTATTGCCAGGAGAAAAGGATGCTGGGCTCTCAGATCTAAAAGTGAATCCAATTCAATCCCAGTGTCACAAAGGCAGAGCCCTCCTGGGCTGGGAGCACGGCCGCCCTCAGGCTCACGGAGGCCTCAGCCGTGTGGTGTCTCTAAGTGCAATTACCCAGAAGTCACAGAGGCGGCTGACAGGCTGCATGTCTGTTATGCAGCTCTAACCTGCATCCTATTTCTGCCACACTGCCTGTGGTGCCTGGCGAACAAAAAACATACAGAAATCCTGGGACTATCTTGAAAATAGCACAGATCTGTGCATTCTGTTAAATTTTTTTTAATGCAGTTATTTTCCCCAATTTTGTTACCTTCTCTGGACGTTTCTTCATTTCACTTCAGTGTCCTGGAGCACCAAAATCTGAAATGGGTCTTTTGTAGCTTCTGAAGGTCTTGTCCAGCCTTC
This sequence comes from Trichechus manatus latirostris, assembly GCF_000243295.1. NCBI lineage: Eukaryota > Metazoa > Chordata > Mammalia > Sirenia > Trichechidae > Trichechus > Trichechus manatus. The sequence continues at coordinate 1,984,137 of NW_004443961.1, forward strand.
TTAATGTTGTAAGAGACCGAGGCCCAAGAATAGGGCATCGTTTCATAAACCATTGATTCACTCAGCTCCTGGATTCAATTTACCTTCTCTCAGCCGCATCGAGAAATGGCTTACTAAGCTGTCTGTACCCCTCCAGGGGGGCTTAGGAATTGAGGCCGTGAGAACTGTTCACTCCAATGTGCAGGTGATGGGCACAAGGCTGGCTTTCCTTTTAAACTATTTGGATAATTACAGCAATTTGCCTTTAAATGGCAGTAAATAAATAAATTATACACACACATATCACTATGAAAATATATGACATTGAATAAAATGATTGCACATTTTAGCAATCATACACACAATTAGCTTTGGCTATTTTTAAAAAATAATGCACAATGGATTATATGTGCATGAATATTTCTCACACTTCTTTTATATTTTATCTGTTTTCCAGGCCTGCTGCTGTCAAGTCGATTCTGACTCATAGCAACCCTCTAGGACAGAGTAGAACTGCTCCATATGTTTCCAAGGAGCAGCGGGCGGATTCGAACTGCCAGTCTTGGCTAGCAGCCGAGTTCTTAACCACTGCACCACTAGGGCTTTTTTGTGTATGCGTGTGTGTTTATTTTCCAGCTGACAGCTGCATCGTTTGATCATTTAACTGTGGAGCACATGCTTTGCAGGTTCAGTTCAGAATTCATGGATCCAATAATGACACTGAGTCAGGTGGTACCATATCTGGGTGCCCACACGTAGGTGACTGTGGTGGCTATCGGTGGTCTTCCCTCGCTTTTTCAAGAGCTCCACTTCCAGGCACTTCCTGTCTTTGTTATGGTTGGGAGGGCCCCTGTGACATGCTCTGGCTAACGATTTACTAGTCCAAGTGTTATGGATTGAGTGGTACCCCCCGGAAAAATACGTGTTGGATGTGATCCCATATGGGAACAGTGTTTTCTTTGTTACGTTAATGAGGCCATATCAGTGGAGGGTGTCTTTTAAGCCAATAACTTTTGAGATATGAAAGGAGCAGATTAGGCACAGATTAGGCGCAGAAGCACTCATGCATTCCTGTTGTTATTGTTATGTGCCGTCCAGTCGATTGCAACTCATAGCGACCCTATAGGACAGAGTAGAACTGCCCCAGAGGGTTTCCAAGGAGTGGGTGGTGGATTCAAACTGCCGACCTTTTGGTTAGCAGCAGAGCTCTTAACCGCTGTGCCACCAGGGCTCCTTTTTTTTTTTTTTGGTTATTTTCCAGCCAACATCTGCATCATTTGATTGTTTAACTGTGGAACATGTAGGGTTTCCAAGGAGCAGCTGGTGGATTTGAACTGCTGACCTTTTGGTTAGCAGTCGAGCTCTTAACCACTGTACCACCAGGACTCCTTCCGTAAAGATGTGTGGCCTAGGAAATCCTATGGGGCAGTTCTACTCTGTCTTATCGGGTCACTATGAGTTGGAATCGACTCAACGGCAACAAGTTTGTGTTAAGGCACTGAGATTTTTTTTTTTTTTTCTGCACAGTGTATCCTCGTTCATCATGACTGATAGAGAATATGCTATATTTCTTTAAAAAAGCATTTTAAATCACTTAGGTTGTTTTCCAGTCTGACAAGATTATACCATCCTAAATTTCTTTCCATATATTTTGGTCTCTGTTGCAATCAGGAAGATCATATAACTAACACTAACAGAAAGCTTTCTCTTATGGGCAGAAATAAGCATATTTCTACCTACATTTGAACGCGTCTCATCAATATTCGAGTTGTGCCCACATTTTATCAGCATTTCGCTTGTTTTTAAACTGAATGCCTCAGCTTCCCGTCAGAGGTGTTATGGATTGAGTGATGCCCCCGCAAAAAAATACGTATTGGAATCCTAACCCCTATACCTGTGGATGTGATCCCATTTGGAAACAGGCTTTTCTTTGTTGTGTTAATGAGGCGATATCAATGTAGGGTGTGTTTTAAGCCAATCACTTTTGAGATAGGAAAGGAGCAGATTCAGCACAGAAACAAGGAAGCAGATGGGGGAAGATAGATGTCACACCACACGAAGATCGCCAAGGAACCGAGGAACAGAGGCTGAAAAGAGACAAGGACTTTCCTTGAGAGCCAACAGAGAGAAAGCCTTCCCCTAGAGCTGGTGTCATGAGTTTGGACTTCTGACCTTCTAAACTGTGATAAAATAAGTTTCTGTTCATTAAAGCCACCCACTTGTGCTATTTCTGTTAAAGCAGCACTAAGAAGCGAAGATATGAAGTAAGGGTGGGAGATGGAAGGGTTTTATGGGACAGGGCAGGTGAGTTTGACTCTGGGCCCCTCCACCCTGGCCTCTCACTGTGACCAGAGAGGCAGGTCAGCCAAGTCTACATATTGGGCTTCTGCATAAACTTTGGTTGAAGAGAGGTTTCTGGCATGTGAAATAATCCCAGAATGTGAAATGAAGTTTGTTCTCTTTCTTGCTGATGACTTCACCAGTTATAATTCTGAATCTTCCACTTATAGAATATCCTGAGAAGCACATCGTGAATTGAGGAACAAGAGAGTATAGTGGAGTTTTATATACCTGGGATCAAATTCCAGCTACTCAACTGACTAGCTGTGAGAATTTGGGCAAGCAGCTTAATCCTTCTGCTCTGATTCTGACAGCTGTTAATGGGGATAATGAGATGCTGTGGTGATGACTAAATGAAATGTATGGAAACTGCTCAACACACAGGATAAGTGTTTAATAAGAGATTGTGATGGTAATTTTATGTGTCAGCTTGGTTAGTCTATGGTTGCTATTTGTTTGGCTGAATGCTAGTCTGGTTGCTGTCATGGAGTTGTTATGTGTGATTAGATCAGTTGGCCTTGGGTAGAGTAGATTGCCTTCTGTAATGAAATGAACTAAACGAGTCAGAATCGACTCGATGGCAATGGGTTTAATGTGAACATAAAGTAACATAATTACCTTGCATGTAATGTAACGTGATGTAATCACTTTCTAGCATGTAATCTAATGTAATGCAATCAATCAGGTGAGGTCATACCAGTGTAGGGTGGATCCTAAATCTAATCACTTCTGAGTTATAAAAAGACCAGAAAGGACAGAGAGACACACACAGGGGAAGACAGATGACATGTGGCGATCGCCTATAAGCAAAGGAACGCAAAGGGTTACCAGTAGTCACCAGAAAGAGAAGAGAAGCTCACAGAAGGAGTAGATACTGCCAAGATCCTGATTTGTACTTTTAGCTTTCGTAACTGTGAGAAAATAAATATCTGTCCTTTAAAGCTGCCCACTTGCATTTCTGCTGAGGCAGCATTAGGTAACTCAGGCAGCTGTAGTAGTTGCTGCTGTTACTATTATTACTTGAGAGACTCATGAAATGGAAGCAGTTCTAAGGTAGAAAAATTATTTCCAGAGAAGAAAGGACCAGAGCTTGGGTCAAATGTAAACCTACTTGCTATGGAGTGATTGAGATTTCCAATATCAGCACTGGGGGGGGATGGGGGGTGGGAGGTGGGGGTAGGGAGTGGGAGGTGGGCGTGGGGATGTAACACTGCAATACAATTTTCTGCGATGAAATTGCTTGTTTGAGCCAGAGGGTTGGGAAAAAAAAGGAATGAAGCTGTGTTTGCTCTTCTATTACATCCAAGGCAATACAGATTTGTTGAGCACAAAGTGGGAAGGGGCAGTGTGGTTGAGGGAGGGAGGTGCACAGAATTTAGAAACAGGCAGGGCTCAGGTTGAGTTCTCACCTTCTTCCAAGCTGCATCAAGTGGAAGAAGATAGTTATTCTCTCTTCACCTCAGTAACCCTCATCCGTAAGAAGGTGTTGGCAGTCAAACCAGAGTGCATCCCTGCAATTTAGCTACCGGGCTGTTCTGAGTAATAAGAATAAAAGGCAACACTGAATAAGTACTTATTAAGTACTTACATCTACCACCCATCTGTCAGTTTGCCATACTGTGGGTGGCTTGTGTGTTGCTGTGATGCTGGAAGCTGTGCCACTAGTATTTCAAAATATCAGCAGGGTCACCCATGGAGGGCAGGTTTCAGCGGAGCTTCCAGACTAAGGCAGACTAGGAAGAAAGGTCTGATGATCTACTTCTGAAAACCAGCCATTAAAAACCCTGTGGATCACAACAGGACATTGTCCAACTTGCTTGCTTTGGACATATCATCAGGAGGGATTAATCACCAGAGGAGGCCATCATGTTTGGTAAAATAAAGGGCCAGTGAGGATGAGGGAGACCCTCGATGAGATGGATTGGAACGATAGCTGCAATGATGGACTCGAGCATGATGATCATGGGAGTGACGCAGGACTGGACAACATATTGTTCTGCTGTATGTAAGGTCTCCATGGGTTGGAGCTCACGCAGTGGTGGCTGTCTATGTCTGTGTATGCAATCTCCACACCAGAAGCTCTGATTGGCTCTTGACTTCATAGACATTTGCGAGACATGAATGATGAGCATCCCCGACAGAGTTATGGGAGCCAGGGTTAGGTAGTGATGATGCCTGGACAGCATGATTTCAGGACAGGTTAACTTGGTCAATACCCCAAATGAAGAGAAAGGGCAGTATATGAGTTTCCTTGGCTGCCATAACAAACTACCAAAAATTGGGTGGCTTATAAGAACATGGAAGCAGCAGTCAAGAAGTCAAATGACATATTGCACTGGGCAAATCTGCTGCATCTAACAACAACAATGTGAGCGGGAACCGACTCGACAGCACCTAACAAAAATAACAACACAAGAACCGAAATATATTGTCTCACCCTTCTGGAGGCCAAAAGTCCAAATCGGGCTAACCGCCATGTTGATTTCTTCTGAGGACTCTAAGAGAGAATCTGTCCCATGCCTCCTGTCTTAGTTATCTAGTGCTGCTATAACAGAAATACCTCAAGTGGATGGCTTTAAGAAAGAGAAATTTATTCTCTCACAGTTTAGGAGGCTAAAAGTCCAAATTTAAAGTGCCAGCTCCAGGGAAAGGCTTTCTCTCTCTGTCTGCTCTGGGGGAAGGTTCTTATCATGAATCTTCCCCTGGTCTAGGAGCTTTTCAGCATAGGGACCCTGGGTACCAAGGATGTGCTCTGCTCCTGGCACTTCTTTCTTGGTAGTGTGAGGTCCCTCTCCTCTCTCCTCGATTCTCTCTTCTATATCTCAAAAGAGAATGACTCAAGGTGCAACATAATCTTGTACATTGAGTCCTGCCTCAGTAACATAAGTGCTTCTAATCCTGCCTCATTAACATCACAGAGGTTAGGACTTACAATACATAGGATAATCACAACAGGTCATATAATGGTGGACAATCACACAATACTGGGAATCATGGCCTAGCCAAGTTGATACACATTTTGGGGGGATATGATTCAATCCATAACACCTCCTTCCTATTTTCTGATTACAGTCGACAATCTTTGGCATGCCTTGTCTTGTCCAAACCAACCAACCAACTCATTGCCATCGAGTTGATTCCAACTCATAGTGACCCTATAGGACAGAGTAGAACTGCCTCATAGGGTTTCCAAGGCTGTAATTTTTATGGAAGCAAACTGCCACATCTTCTCCTGCAGAGCGGCTGGTAGGTTAGCAGCTGAGCGCTTAACCACTGCACCACCAGAGCTCTTCCTTGCCTTGTGTTATTGTTGTTAGGTGCCATCAAGTCTGTTCCGACTCATAGCAACCCTGTGTACAACAGAAAGAAACACTGCCCTGTCCTGTGCCATCTTCACAATCGTTGTTATGCCTAAGCCCATTGTTGCAGCCACTGCATCAATCCATTTCATTAAGGGTCTTCCTCTTTTTCCCTGACCCTCTACTTTACCAAGCATGATGTCCTCCAGGGACTGAACCCTCCTGATAACATGTCCAAAGTATGTAAGATGTAGACTCGCTATCCTTACTTCTAAGGAGCATTCTGGTTGTACTTCTTCCAAGACAGACCTGTTCGTTCTTTTGTTAGTCCACGGTATATTCAATATTCTTTGCCAACACCACAATTCAAAGGTGTCAGTTCTTCTTTAAACTTCCTTATTTATTGTCCAGCTTTACCATGCATATGATGCGATTGAAAATACTACAGCTTGGATCAGGCACAGCTTAGTCTTCAAGGTGACATCTTTCCTTTTCAATACTTTAAAGAGATCTTTTGCTGTAGATTTGCCCAACGCAATGCGTCTTTTGATTTTTTTGACTGCTGATTCCACGGGTGTTGATTGTGTATCCAAGTAAAATGAAATCCTTGACAACTTCAATCTTTTCTCCATTTATCATGATATTGCTTATTGGTCCAGTTGTGAGTGTTCTTGTTTTCTCTATGTTGAGGTGTAATCCATACTGAAAGCTGTGGTCTTTGACTTTCATCAGTAAGTGCTTCAAGTCTTCTTCACTTTCACCAAGCAAGGTTGTGTCATCTGCATAACACAGGTTGTTAATGAGTCTTCCTCCAATCTTGATGCCCTGTTCTTCTTCATATAGTCCAGCTTCTTGGATTATTTGCTCAGCATACAGATTGAATAGGTATGGTGAAAGAATACAACCCTGACGCACACTTTTCCTGACTTTAAACCATGCAGTATTCCCTTGTTCTGTCCAAACAACTGCCTCTTGAAATATGTACAAGTTCCTCATGAGCACAATGAAGTGTTCTGGAATTCCCATTCTTCACAATCTTATCCATAATTTGTTATGATCCACACAGTCAAATACTTTTGCATGGTCAATAAAGCACAGGTAAACATCTTTCTGGTATTCTCTGCTTTCAGCCAGGATCCATCTGACATTAGCAATGATATCCCTGGTTCCACATCCTCTTCTGAATCCAGCCTGAATTTCTGGCAGCTCCCTGTCGATACACTGCTGCAGCCACTTTTGAATGATCTTTGGCAAAATTTTACTTGCGTGTGATATTAGTGATATTGTTTGATAATTTCCACATTCAGTTGAATCACCTTTCTTGGCAATAGGCATAAACATGGATCTCTTCCAGTCTGTTGGCCAGGTAGCTGTCTTCCAAATTTCTTGGCATAGATGAGTGAGCACTTTCAGCGCTGCATCTGTTTGTTGAAACATCTCAATTGATATTCTGTCTATTCCTGGAGACTTGTTTTTCACCAATGCCTTCATTGCAGCTTGGACTTCTTCCTCCAGTACCATTGGTTCCTGATCATATGCCACCTCTTGAAATGGTTGAACATTGACCAATTCTTTTTGGCATAATGACTCTGTGTATTCCTTCCATCTTCTTTTGTTGCTTTCTGCATCATTTAATATTTTCCCCATAGAGGAACATCTAGCTCAATTGGCATAACACAGTTTATAAAGACAATGTTCTACATTCTACCTTAGTGAGTAGCGTCTGGTGTCTTAAAAGCCTGTGAGCAGCCATCTAAGATACTCCACTGGTCTCATCCCTTCGGGAGCAAGGGAGAGTGAAGAGAACAGGATACAAGGGAAAGATTAGTCCGAAGGACGAATGGACCACAGCTACCAAGGCCTTCACCAGACTGAGTCCAGTACAGCTAGATGGTGCCCGGCTAACACCACTGAATGCTCTGACCGGGATCACAACAGAGGGTTCTGGACAGAGCTGGAGAAGGATCTAGAACAAAATCCTAACTCACGAAGAAAAAAGACCAGATTTACTAGCCTAAAGGAGACTGGAGAAACCCCGAGAGTATGGTCCCCAGACACCCTTTTAGCTCAGTGGTGAAGTCACTTCCGAGGTTCACCGTTCAGCCATCGTCATAGGGCAACATGTGTACTAACTGTTTAATGAGAAACTATTTTGTTCTGTAAACCTTCATCTGAAGTGAGAATAACAGCACAGTTGTAAGAGCGCAGTCGATGTCACTGAGCTGTGCATGTGGAAATTTTTGAAATGGTGTATCTTTGGCTATGTATATTTTCACCAAAAAAAAGGTGGAGAAGGGAGAGGGTTAACATGTTGTGGGGTTGTTAACCAATGTCATAAAACAATATGTGTACTGCTGTTTCATGAGAAACTATTTGTTCTGTAAACCTTCACCTGAAGTAGAATAAAAAAAATTAAAAAAAAAATAATAATATTTTCCCCATAGAATCCTTCACTATTGCAACTCAAGGCTTGGATTTTTCCTTCAGTTCTTTCACTTGAGAAATGGCGAGTGTGTTCTTCCCTTTTGGTTTTCTATCTCCAGGTCTTTGCACATTTCATTATAATACTTTACTTTGTCTTCTCGAGCCACCCTTTGAAATCTTCTGTTCAGCTCTTTTACTTCATCATTTCTTCCTTTTGCTTTAGCTACTCGACTTTCAAGAGCAAGTTTCAGAGTCTCTCCTGACATCCATTTTGGTCTTTTCTTTCTTTCCTGTCTTTTTAATGACCTCTTGCTTTGTTCATGTATGATGTCCTTGATGTCATTCCACAACTCATCTGGTCTTCGGTCATTAGCGTTCAACGTGTCAAATCTATTCTTGAGATGGTTTCTAAATTCAGGTGGGATATTCTCAAGGTCATACTTTGGCTCTTGTGGACTTGCTCTAATTTTCTTCAGTTGAACTTACATATAAGCAATTGATGACCTGTTCCGCAATCAGCCCCTTGCCTTGTTCTGACTGATGATATTGAACTTTTCCATTGTCTCTTTCCACCGATGTAGTCCATTTGATTCCTGTGTATTCCATCTGATGAGGTACACGTGTATAGTCACTGTTTATGTTGGTGAAAAAAGGTATTTGCAATGAAGAAGTCGTTGGTCTTGCAAAATTCTATCATGTAATCTCCAACATTATTTCTATCACCAAGGCCAATATTTTCCAACTACCAATCCTTTTTCTTTGCTTCCAGCTTTTGCATTCCAATCACCAGTAATTATCAATGCATCCTGATTGCATGTTTGATCAATTTCAGACTGCAGAAGCTGGTAAAAATCTTCAGTTTCTTCATCTTTGGCCTCCGTGGTTGATGTGTAAATTTGAATAATAGTCGTATTAACTGGCCTTCCTTGTAGGCGTATGGATATTATCCTATCACTGACAGCATTGTACTTCAGGATAGATCTTGAAATGTTCTTTTTGACTATGAACACAATGCCATTCCTCTTCAAGTTGTCATTCCCGGCATAGTAGACCATATGATTGTCTGATTCAAAATGTCCAATACCAATCCATTTCAGCTCATGCCTAGGATATTGATGTTTTTGTGTTCCATTTCATTTTTGACAGTTTCCAGTTTTCCTAGATTCATACTTTGTACATTCCACATTCGTGTTATTAATGGGTATTTGCAGCTGTTTCTTCTCACTTTGAGTCATGCCACATCAGCAAATGAAAGTCCTGAAAGCTTGACTCCATCCACGTCATTAAGGTCAACTCTACTTTGTGGAGGCACCTCTTCCCCAGTCATCTTTTGAGTGCCTTCCAGCTGGAGGGGCTCATCTTCCGGCACTGTATCAGACAGTGTTCCACTGCTATTCATAAGGTTTTCACTGGCTAATTCTTTTCAGAAGTAGACCACCAGGTCCTTCTTCCTAGTCTGTCTTAGTCTGGAAGCTCAGCTGGTATCTGAATACCGATGGCATAGCTTCCAGCAACACAGCAACACGCAAGCCCCCACAGTACGACAAAATGACAGATGGGGGACCTTGCCTTGTGCACCCCAATCTCTGCCTCCATCGTCACATGGTCGTCTTTGCTCTGTGTGTCTCTTTGTATCTCTTCTCTTGTATAACACTACTCATATTGAATTGGGACCCACCCTGCTCCTGGATGACCTCATGTTGACTGATAACATCCTTAAAGCCCCCGTTTCCAGACATCACATTCCCAGGTACCGGAGGTCAGGACTTCACCATATCTTTTGGGGGACACAATTCAATCCGTAGCAGACAGTGGATACAGTTCAGTGTCAGTTTGCCTATTTGCCTTACAGCTCTGTCGGGGTTTCACTGATTTCAAAATGCGTTACCACTTCTTTGGTAATTATAGATCCTTACTGAAAATTGGAATCATTAATTGTATATTTCTCCCATCCCAGAGTTCCATTCTCTTCCTTCCTCTGTCTGCTCTTGCCTTGAGAGGCCGACCCCAGCAGACTGCCCCACCTGGACACCCTTGTTCTTGGGATTCTAGTTGAGTTGGTGTTAAGTAGAGCCAGCAGAATACTGGAGGGTGAGAGGAGAGAACACCGTGACATTTATTGCTCATTACCACCCCCACCCCCAGCTTCTTTGATGTCATTCTGCAAGTAACTATTTCCATCTTTGACCCCATGTGTGTCAGAGTAGAACCGTCCTCCACAGGGTTTTCAATGGCTAATTTTTCGGGAGTAGATCGCCAGGCCTTCTTCCTGGGTGGACTCAAACCGCCAAACTTTTGGTTAGTAGCTGAGCATATTAACCCTTTGCACAACCCAGGGACTTCAAAATGATTGGTTGTCCCTTTCTCCTCTGGAAAACAGATTTAGTACCTTCTGAGATTATTGTGAAGGGTAAGTGACATAATGTCTAGAATATTTGTAGCACAGTGCCGGGCACACAGTAAGGTTTGCAGTCATGATCGTAATAGGATTACGTCTGTGGTCCCACTTGACTCATACACACAGATACACACACACACTGACTCACTTAGCCACACACATATTAATCATATAGACACGCGCCACCAGGGACACACTTATTAATCATAACAAATACACTATGCCTGACTTTCACTTTTAAAAATTAAAATATTGTCTCATGACACATAAATGCATACTTACTGCAAATATTTAAGCAATGATATAAACATAAAAATGCCTCTTCCCTTAAATATACCTTCCATATCTACTCCATTTCTCTGATGTGATGTAGTCATTATTAATATTAGCTTGAACCATAGGACACTGCCATTTTTGTAGGTCAAAAATCATCAAATATTGCAACGCCATACGGTTCTGTCTAATGGCTTCATATGCGTTCTTCTCATCTTGCTGCATGCGTTTGTACACAATTACATGCACGTACACATGTCATTTTAAAACATAAATGAGCACCGTGGCTGCTCTGTTTCCTGACAGCGTGCCTTGCAGATCCTTCCATGTCTACCTCATTCTCTTTAAGATTTTCATAGTATTCTATTTTTTGAGTAAACCAATATTTATGTAGGCTATTTTTTTTTATTGATATGCATTTTTGGTGTTTTCCTTTTTTGTTTTGTTATATGTGAACTATGCTGCAATCACCACCTGTTATATAAATATTTGTGCACATGGGTGAGTATTTCTGTAGAATGGAATCCTAGGGTAGAATTGCTGGGTCAAAGGGTTGTTGTTAGCTGCTATTGAGTCAACCCTCAACTCATAGCCACCACAAGGGAAGGAAATGCTGCCCTGTCCTGCGCCATCCCCATGATCCGTTGTAAATCTGGCCATCGTGATCCACAGAGTTTTCATTGGTTGGTTTTTGGAAGTAGATGGCCAGGCCTTTCTTCCTAGTCCATCTTAGTCTGGAAGCTCCACTGAAATCTGTTCAGCATCATAGAAACATGCAAGCCTCCGCTGACAGACGGATGGAGGCTGAGCATGAGGTGCATTGGCCGGAAATTGAACCCGGGTCTCCCAAATGGAAGGTGAGAATTCTGTCATTGAACCACCACTGCCTTCATGGTTCAAAGTTTATGCACATTGAAAAACGGTTACATGACCTTTCCAAAGGCTTTACCAGTTTACCTCTTACTGAATTGAATAAGGAGCCCTGGTGGTACAGTGGTTAAGAGCTTGGCTGCTAAACAAAAGGTGGGCAGTTTGAATCTGCCAGCTGCTCCTTGGAAACCCTATGGGGCAGTTCTACTCTGTCCTATAGGTTCACTATGAGTCAGAGTCAACGCGAAGGCAACGGGTTGGTTTGGAGGTGAACAAGTGTGCCAAGTTCCTCACTTCTTCACCACTACTAAATTGCCAAGTTTTTAAATGGTTGCAAATGTGCTGAAGAGGGAAAAATAGCTCATTATACTTTTAATTTGCATATCCCTAATTACTGGTAAGGGTGAACATCTTTTCATATGTTTACTGGGTTTTTGCTTTTCTGTAAATTGCTGTTGGTATCATGAGTCTATTTCTTTACTGAGTTATTTGTCTTCTTCATATCAGTTGGTAGGAGCTCTTTGTACGTTCTGGGTATAAACCCTTTGTTTGTTATAACACATTGCAAATATCCTTGTTTGTCACTTATCTTTTTCACTTTGTTTATGGTGTCTTCCATCACTCAGAATTTCTGATTTTACATAATCAAATTTGTCAGCTTTTTCCTTGTCAGCTCTCGGGTTTTTCTGACTGACTTCAGGAATGCGGAAGCATTGTACCTGAGATACCCTTAAGTCAGACTGCGCAGACCACCTTGAACAGGATACCTGTGGTTGGCTTATTTACTTGTTTCCCTCCATGTTGGATGTTCACCTAGGGAAAAAAGAATACTATGTACGTGCAAAACCAAAACTCAGAGCAGTACTACTTGTACACACCAACACAAAACAGAAAAAGAATGGAGACTTCTCAAGGAGCTCTGGTGGCGCAATGGTTAACTACTCGGCTCGTAACTGAAAGGTTGGCAGTTTGAACCCACCCAGCAGCTCCGCAGGAGAAAGACCAGGCGATCTGCCCCCATGAAGATTACAGCCTCGAAAACCCTATGGGGCAGTTCTACTCTGTCACATGGGGTTTCTATGATTCAGAATTGACTCAACGGCACTTAAAACAGTCCCACAGCAGACAGTCTCATTTAAAAAAACAACAGAGTTCCCTGTGAATGTAAACATATGAGTAAGGAAGAGCAAAAGGAAGACCAGTGTGAACGGAGTGGAAGCGTTTATACACAAATCTGTTTCTTACAAGCCAGGCCCTTGAAGTTTACTCCGTGCTCTGTAGCAAGCCATCATAAGCAACTGTTTAAAAACTTCAGTCCGTGGAGAGACTTTGTGATTATTTTGTATTATTCTTACTCTAAGGCATGAAACTATAGCCCAATGATAGTGAATAACTTTCCAAGAGTCGCATAGCTGGTAAGTGGCAAAACCAGAACTGGAATGCAGGTCTCTGGCACCAAGCCCAGGGCCCTTCTCGTTATTCTATACCAGTTACCATTGAGTTGATTCCAACTCCTGGCAACCCCCTGTGTGTCAGAGTAGAACTATGCTCCATAGGGTTTTCAGTGGCCGATTTTTTGGAAGTGGATCCCAAGCCTTTTTTTCCGAGGCGCCTCTGGGTGGACTCGAACCTCAAACCTTCAGTTAGTAGCTGAGTATGTTAACCCTAAGCACCATCCATGGACTTCAAACGCTCAATGTTGTTGTCGTTAGGTGTTGTCAAGTCGGTTCCGACTCATAGCGACCCCACGTACAACAGAACGAAACACTGCCTGGTCCTGCACCATCCTCACAATTGTTGCTATGTTTGAGCCCATCGTTGAAGCCACTGTGTCAATCCATCTCACTGAGGGTCTCCCTCTTTTTCGCTGACCCTCTACCTTACCAAGCATGACTGGTCCCTCCTGATAACATGCCCAAAGTATGTGAGATGAAGTCTGTCCATCCAAGAAGCATTCTGGCCGTACTTCTTCCAAGACAGACTTCTTCATTCTTCTGGCCATCCATGGTATATTCAATATTCTTTGTGAACACTAAAATTCAAAGGCATCAATTCTTCTTCAGTCTTCCTTATTCATTGTCTAGCTTTCGCATGCATATGAGGCGATTGAAAACACCATGGCTTGGGTCAGTCACACCTGGAAAACACTCATTAGATGTTGCTATTATGTTCATGCAACTCATGCAGTATTTGCAAAGAGCACTGAATTAGGGGTCAAGACACGTGGGTTCTGGTCCCATCTCCCTCACTAGCTGTGTGACCTTAGCCCAATACTTTCTCTTTCTAATTTGCTTAGTTATTAATAAAAAATGGGGTCGGCTTAATAACCCCTCATTTCCTTACGTCTATGATTCTATGTCAAGAGAGTCTATAAACAAGCCTCCATGGGTTAGGTTTGTGAACAGATTGGATCTGTAGAAATAGTGCTGCTCCAGGGATGACCTTGAGCCAGCAAACAATGACTTCTAATGACAGGCCAGAAAAAATAAGAAGGTCTTAGAGGAAATAAAACCGGGACGCTCCTTAGAAGCGAGGAAGGCAAAGCTTCAGCTCCCTTGCTTTGGACACGTCATCGGGAAAGACCAATCACTGGAAAAGAACATCATGGTTGGTAAAGGAGAGGGTCAGTAAAAATGAGGGAAAACTTCATGAGATGGATTGACATGATAGCAGCAACAATGCACTTGAACATACCAGTGATCATTAAGATGGTGCAGACCAGGCAATGCTTCGTTCTGTTATACGTGAGGTTGCCACAAGTTGACTCTGACTGGTGGGCAACTAACAACGACAACAATAAATGACTGGCAGGGGGCTCCGCACCTGAGAGCCCCTCACTGAAAGACTGAAGCCACCATCGATGACCTGAGAGAGGCGCTAGACAGCCGAATGTGAGAACTGGAGAGGCTACGCTGAATTGGGAAGACCTCCCGATACACTGTTCGTTGGTTACCTTGAATTGTCTAAGTAGATCATCATATCATCTGCAAATAATTACTGCTTTGTCATTTTCTCCCCACTATTTATGCCTTTTTAGAGTCATATTGTCTAGGGACTTTGGTACACTTTTAAATAATTATGGTTACAGTAGGCAAACTTGTCTAACCTAGATGAAGATGCCTGTGCTTCAACGTTAAGAAGGCTGCTTATGAAACATTGCAGTAGATGCCCTTTACTAAACTGATGAAGGGTGATTCCAGTTCTAATTAACTGAGAGGGTTTTTCCTTTTCTTTGTTTCTTGTTATTGTTTTTAAATTAGGAAAGGGAATTGAATTTTATCAAATGTGTTATTGGCATGGATCTTATGGTTTCCTCCTCTGTTGATGTATTTAATTTTATTAACAGGTTTTTTTGAATGCTAGACTATCCTTGCATTCTTAAGAGAAATTGTGCCACTTTTCACCCACTTCTTGTTGTTAGGTGCTGTTGAGTCAGTTCCAACTCATAGCGAACTACCCTATGTACAAAAAAGAAACACCACCCGGTCCTGCACCGTCATCATAATCATTGCTATGCTTGAGACCATCATTGCAGCCACTGTGTCAACCCATCTCACTGAGGGTCTTCCTCTTTTTTGCTGACACTCTACTGTACCAAGCATGATGTCCTTCTCCAGGGACTGGTCCCTCCTGATAACATGTCCAAAGTATGTGAGATGAAGTTTTGCCATCCTCGATTCCAAGGAGTATTCTGGCTGTACTGCTTCCAAGACAGATTTGTTCATTCTTTTGGCAGTCCATAGTATATTCCATATTCGCCAACACCATGATTCAAAGGCATCAATTCTTCTTCAGTCTTCCTTATTCATCGTTCAGTTTTCACGTGCATATGAGGCAATTGAAAATACCATGGCTTGGGTCAGCTGCACCTTAGTCCTCAAAGTGACATCTTTGGTTTTCAACACTTTAAAGAGGTCTTTTGCAGCAGATTTTCCCAATGCAATATGTCGTTTGATTTCCTGACAGCTGCTTCCATGGGCGTTGATTGTGGATCCAAGGAAAATGAAATTCTTGACAGCTTCAGTATTTTCTCCATTTATCATGATGTTGCTTATTGGTCCAGTTATGAGGATTTTTGTTTTCTTTATGTTGAAGTGTAATCCATATTGAAGGCTATAGTCTTTGATCTTCATCAGTAAGTGCTACAAGTCCTTTTCGATTTTAGCAAGGTCGTGTTATCTGCATATCACAGGTTGTTAATGAGTCTTCCTCCAATCCTGATGCCCTGTTCTTCTTCATATAGTCTAACGTCTCGAATTATTTGCTCAGCATACAGATTGAATAAGTATGGGGAAAGGATACAACCCTGACACACCTTTTCTGATTTTAAACCACACAGTATCCCCTTGTTCTGTTCGAATGACTAGATTCCTCCAAATTTTTTTTTTTTTTAAATATTTTGTTGTGTTTTCGGTGAAGGTATGCACAGCAGTTTAGGTTCTTATTCAACAATTTCTTTTTTTTTTTTTTT
>NW_004443961.1:2000356-2002086 GCF_000243295.1 Trichechus manatus latirostris
GCCCCATTAGTCTCGTTTTGTTTTATGGGGCTGTCTAATCTTTGGCTGAACGGTGAACATTGAGAGTGACTTCATTACTGAGCTAAAAGAGTGTCTGGGGGCCATACTGTCTGGGTTTCTCCAGTCTCTGTCAGATCAGTAAGTCTGGTCTTTTTTGTGAGTTAGAATTTTGTTCTACATTTTTCTCCAGCTCTGTCTGGGACCCTTTATTGTGATCCCAGTCAGAGCAGTCAGTAGTGGTAGCCGGGCACCATCTAGCTGTACTGGACTCAGTCTGGTGGAGGCTGTGGTAGTTGTGGTCCATTAGTCCTTTGGACTAATTTTTCCCTTGTATCTGGTTTTCTTCATTCTCCCTTGCTCCCAAAGGGGTGAAACCAGTGGAGAATCTTAGATGGCTGCTCACAGGCTTTTAAGACCCCAGACACTACTCACCAAAGTAGAATGTAGAACATTGTCTTTATAAACTGCATTATGCCAATTAAGCTAGATGTTCCCCGAGACCATGGTCCCCACAGCCCCCCACCCAGCAATTCAGTCCCTCAGGGAGTTAAGATGTCTCTATGGAGCTTCCATGACCTTTCCTTGTACAAGTTGTGCTGGCTTCCCCAGTATTGTATACTGTCTTACCCTTCACCAAAGTTACTACTTATCTATTATTGTCCATTTAATTTCCCCTGCCCCATCCCTTGTAACCAACAAAGATTGTTTCTTTTTGTGTGTAAACTTTTTCATGAGTTTTTACAGTAGAGGTCTCATACAATATTTGTCCTTCTGTGATTGATTTATTTCACTCAGCATAATGTCCTCCAGTTTGATCCATGTTATGAGATGCTTCACAGATTCATCACTGTGCTTTATCATTGCATAATACTCCATTGTATGTACCATAGTTTGTTTATCCATTCATCTGGTGATGGGCATCTAGGTTGTTTCCATCTTTTTGCTATCGTGAACGATGCTGCAGTGAACATGGGTGTGCATATGTCTATTCATGCGATGACTCTTATTTCTCTAGGATATATTCCAAGGAGTGAGATTGCTGGATCGTATGATATTTCTATTTCTAGCTTTCTAAGGAAGCACCATATAGTTTTCCAAAATGGTTGTACCATTTTGCATTCCCACCAGCAGTGCGTAAGAGTTCCAATCCCCCCACAGCCTCTCCAACGTTTGTTATTTCCAGTGTTTTTGATTCATGCCAATAATGCTGGGATGAGATGGTATCTCATTGTGGTTTTAATTAGCGTTTCTCTAATGGTTAGTGATAGTGAGCGTTTCCTTGTGTGTCTGTTGGCCACTTGAATGTCTTCTTTGGTGAAGTGTCTGTCCATTTCCTTTGCCCATTTTTTAATTGGATTATTTGTCTTTTTGTTGTAGAGGTGTTGGATTTTCTTGGAGATGATAGAGATTAGACCTATGTCTGACATGTAATGTCCAAAATTTTTTTCCCAGTCTGTAGGTTCTCTTTTTACTCTTCCGGTGAAGTCTTTTGATAAGCATAAGTATTTGATTTTTAGAAGATCCCAGTTATCTAGCTTATCTTCTGGAGTCTGTGTATTGTTGATTATGCTTTGTATCCTGTTAATGCCATGTATTAGGGCCTATAGCGTTGATCCTATTTTTTCTTCTATGAACTTTATAGTTTGTGGCTTTATATTTAGGTCTTTGATCAATTTTGAATTAGTTTTTGTATACGGTGTGAGGTATGGGTCCTGTTTCATTTTTTTGCA
>NW_004443961.1:2003383-2034476 GCF_000243295.1 Trichechus manatus latirostris
TTGCTATAAATTGTCCTCTGAGGACTGCCTTTGCTGTGTCCCAAAGGTTTTGGTATGAAGTGTTTTCATTCTCATTTGATTCTTGGAATTTGCTGATTCCATCTCTGATTTCTTCTATTACCCAGTGGTTTGTAAGCAAGGTGTTATTCAGTTTCCATGTAATTGATTTTTTTTCCTTGCTCTTCTTGTTGTTAATTTCTACCTTGATGGTGTTGTAGTCAGAGAATATACTTTGTATTATCTCAGTGTTTTGGATCTTGTTGAGGGTTGCTCTGTGGCCTAAGATGTGGTCTATTCTGGAGAAGGTTCCATGTTCATTCAACAATTTCTATACAAGTTTTTTAGTGGCATTGGTTATATTCTTCACAATGCATGAACATTCTCATTATTTCTGTTCTGGTTGTTCCTTGTCCATTAATCTAGTTTCCCTGCCTCCTTACCTGATTGTTATAAACTGTGTCACCCAAAAAATATGTGTTGTAAATCCTAACCTCTATGACTGTGGTTATAATTCCATTTGGGAATGGATTGTCTTCATTATGTTAATGAGATACAATTAGTGTAGGGTATATCTTGAGTCAACCTCTTTTGAGATATAAAAGAGATTAAATGCAAACTAACAAGCAGAGATGGGGGAAGAGAGATGTCAAGCCACATAAAGATCGCCTAGGAGAAGAAGCTAAAAGAGACAAGGACCTTCCCCTAAAGCCAAGGGAGAGAGAGAGAAAGCCTTCCCCTAGAGCTGACACCCTGAATTTGTACTTCTAGCCCCCTAAACTGTGAGAAAATAAATTTCTGTTTGTTAAAGCCACCTATTTGCGGTATTTCTGTTATAGCAGCACTAGAAAACTAAGACACTTCTCATCTTTGTTTTAAAGTAATTTTTGAGCATTTGGTCTTATGGTGATGTTCATTCTTTTTGAGCCAATTTGTTATTTAGCTATAAGGTGACCTCAGCGGTTAGTTTGGGTTCCAGGTTTGAAGAGTGTCTCAGGGCAATAGTCTTGGGGAGTCCTCCAGTCTCAACTGGTCCAGTAGGGCTGATTTTTCTTTTTTTTAGGAATTTGAGGTTCTGATCTACATTTTACTCCTGTTCTATCAGGGTCCATCTATTGTGGCCCTGATTAGAACAGTTGGTAGTGATAGCTGGGAACTATCTAGTTCTGGTCTCAGGGTAGATGAGGTGATTTCTAAATTTTTTTTAAAAAATTAAAATCAAAATATTGGATATTGGGACATAGGTATTGGTATGGATACTGGGACATGGGTGTAAATAGGCAAAGACTTTGGGAATAATTTGATGGCATCTCTAAAAATAAACCTTTTGACCTAACATTTCTGTTTTTTTTCTCTTTGCATGCATACTTGTACATATAAGCAAAGAGACTTGTGCAAAGATGTTCATTATAGCATTGTACGTGGAGTGAAGAAGTGGAAACAATCAAAATGTCATTAGGAGGGGAATGCTTGAATTAACAATGATACATGTAAGAAATACTGGCAGCAGTCAAAAAAGAGTATGTTAGATCTGTGTATATGTGCTTATATCTCTAAGACATATTGGTAGTTTTTTAAAAAGACAAGTTGCAGAATAAACACAAAATTACATCATTTATCTTAAAAAAAATCTAATTTCCATATGTCCATTGTGATATAAATGCAAAGAAAATTATTTAAATGATTCCTGTCACACTGATAATAATAGTTACTTCTGGTGGGATGTCAGCAGGGAGAACTGATTTATCTGTATTATTTGCATTTTTCACGATAAGACTACAAAATTACTTGTATAATTAAAATTTAATATTAAAAATTATAAATATACAAGATATCTTGTCCTCATCTCAAATATTAAAATTCAGTCTTGAATCCGGATATATTAACTGTGTACATTAAAATACACATTACAATAGTCATTTACATAACATTTTAAATTTATATCAAAAAATAAAATAACCAAGTAATTACAATATTATTTTAATCTACAACATACAATGTCCAATCTCTGGACAAAAAGTACAGGTATTTTATATAAAGTCTGATAATGGTGCTTTGATAAGAATTTTTTTCCAAGCTTGGATAACACCAGTAGATAAGAGGACTAATTTGGGCTCACATTATAGTAATTTGAAAAGCAAAGATACATTGCTCGTTCATAAAATATTAGCAATGTTACAAAACAATGCCCAGCACACTAGGTACCGTGACTCAGTATTTCACAGCAATAACCAAGGAGAGAGAGAAAGTACTAACAACAATATGATTTAAATAACATGGTTTCATATAAAAAACTAACGAACAAGTAGAATTATTTCCTTATGATTTCATTACAAAGTCCTCTGGGCCATTAAGAGCTGAAAATTTTCTTCTAGTATTTTCATTACAATGATTTAATAACTTATATAGCTTCTATGGGAATGTTTCTTGCTTTTGAGACAAAATAAACCAGACCTGTTGCCATCAAGTCAATTCTGACTCATAGCGACCCTATGCGACACAGTACAACCTCTCCGTAGGGTTTCCAAGGAGCAGCTCGTGGATTCGAACTGCCGACCTGTTTGTTAGCAGCTTGAGTTCTTGAGACAAACTTGAATATACAAAAATAATCTCCCATCTGCGTGATCCTTATATATGAGTTTCAGCTTTTTTTTTTTTTTAATAGAGAAGAGAAAACAGCCGCCTTGCCTTGCTGTTGAGGGCTCCTTTCTCAAGAGAATAAACTATTCCCACCAGCTAGATGCTTGGCCCTGTGACAGTGACCCAGGTCTGACCGGAAGGAGGTCTCTATTGAGCTGGAATATGATCTCTCTACATCTTTATGGTGCTGAGTGTGTGCCTTCACCCTGGGTTTTCATAGTCAGGAATGTCCTTCATAACCTTCATTTTATGTCTCCTTGTCCAAGCGCCCGAGCACAGCAGGCTTCACCGGCTCTGTGCAGCCACATACAGTAACCAGTTGCCGTCGACTCAGTCCCAGCTCGTGGCGACCTCATGTCTGTCAGAGTAGAACTGTGCTCCGCAGGGTCTTCAGGGGCTGATTTTTTGGAAGTAGATCACCGGCCTTTCTTCTGACGTGCCTCTGGGTAGACTCGAATCTCCAACCTTTCGGTCAGCAGCTGAGCATGTGGACTGTTTACACCATTCCAGGATCCTTCTTTACTCCCCAGTAAGCCGAAGGTAGAGAGTGTCAGTAGAAGTGTGTGTATCAAGAAGTGAAATGAAAACAGTTGAGTCAGCTGTGTGTAGTGTGTTCACTGTTCTGGGAAGCGTGAAATCCACGTGCATGCACAAGCTTCAGAATATGAATTGTGTGATTCTGGTGAGTCTGCCTTTGAGTTAAACGCTCTTAAATTTGCATTTAGATCTGACACTGCATAATATAAAGATGAATGGTAAAATTCATACTAATAATTAAAAATTTAAATTTTTCTTTTATTAGAAGGACATTAAATAGCCAATAAAAAAACATCGGGGCAAGTCTAGAAAGGGAGACTGAGAGAGAAAGGAAAACTCTTTAACGGTATGCTTTTTGTGTTTTTTGAACAAAGGGCCCAGATTTTCATTTTGCACGGGGCCCTGAAAATTCTGTAGCCAGCTCTGGACCAAATACTTCCTTCCCACTAACGTGGTCTTTGATTCTTCCTACTCCCCATTCAAAATTAATTGTTCCCTGCTTTTCACTTCTAATTATTTTTAAACTTGTATTTATTTTGCCCACACTGTTTGGAATTATAGCTACTGTGTACTTTCCTATAGCTGTTGTTGTTAATTGCTATCCAGTTGGCTCCAACTCATGGCAACCTTATGCATAATAGAACTAAGCGCTGCCTGGTCCTGCACCATCTTCATGATCTTTGGTTTGAGTCCTTTGGTGGGGCTATTGTGTCAGTCCATCTCATTGAGGGTCTCTCCCTCGTTTTCGTTGGCCATCTACTTTACCAGCCATGGTGTCCTCTTCTACTGATTGGTTTTTCCTGATGATGACATGTCCAAACTAAGTGAGTTGAAGTCTCACCATCCTCACTTGTAAGAAGCATTCTGGTTGTATTTCTTTAAGATTGATTTGTTTGTTCTCCTGGGAGTCCATGGTATATTCAATATTCTTTACCAGCACCATGGTTTGAATGCATCATTCTTCTCTGTCTTCCTTTTTCATCATTAGTGTTTGCACGCATACTGCTGGAGTGGTGTAATTTCACCCAAGTGTCACCTGTGGATCACCTATATCAAAAACACCAGGAAGTGGTACCTGGGGGCTCTCATACGAGCCTCCTCATGTTGGAGAACCGTTGATATGGTGCAGTGGTTCTGCAAGGGTAGTCTGAGGACCCGCAGCTTCAATCTCACTTGGAATCTTATTAAGAATGCAAATTCTTGGGCCCCACCCCAGTCTTCCAGGGCATTCTGAGGCAGCTACAGTTTGAGAGTCACTGATAAGAGTAGAAAGAGCTTGAGTTCTCGAGGAAGCTGTACTTGGGTTTGAGTCTAGCGGGTCGCCTTCCTAATGCTCCGACCTTGAGCAAGCCCAGTCTCCCAGCAGGCAGGCTAAGAACCTGAAGCAAGGGAAGAAAACTGATGATACCTGCTGATACCCAACAAAGCCATTTTGATTCTCCTGGAATCCAGATTTCTGGGTTCATGGAATTGGGGTGACCCACCCAGGCCATCTGCCCTTAGGTGTCCTTTTGAACCTTGAGGCTTTAAGGAACTGGTTCCCTGGGTTCGCCTTCAGATCAGACAATAGCCTAGTAAGTAGCTTAGTAGAGAACATTTTGCCGTAGGTAATGGGTTCTTTTGGAAAATTATGTATGTGCAGCCAGCTAAAAGCAGGAACTCTAGGGTCTGGCTAGAGGCTATGTTTGAGGATATATGGTGTGTCCTTAGTGACTCTGTAAGGGACTGACTGAAACCCTGCTCACGCTTTGATGTTATCTCCTGATAAATTAACATAACAATGACCTATCTAACCTGATTTCACACTCCGCTCTTCCAGCGAGCGCCTTTCCAAATACTTTAGGTTTAGACACTGCCCGCTGCCTGATTTGAATCCTCTGAACTCACAATAAATACATTCTGTCATACTAATTTTTGGTGTTTTCTGTGTGCATTTAGATTTTTGACATGTCCTATAAAAAAGTCTGTGGAGCCCTAGCAGCCCGGTGGTTAAGAGCTTGGCTGCTAACCAAAAGGTCGGCAGTTCGAATCCCCCAGCCGCTCCTTGGAAATCCTATGGGGCAGTTCTGCTCTGTCCTATGGGGTCGCTATGAGTCAGAATCAACCAGACAGCAATGAGTTTGGGGTTTTTTGGCTTATAAAAAAGTCTCTTTGTTTAGAAACTGCTTATTTTCCTTCTATGTTATTGTTGAAGAATAAGGAGAAACCTAACCCAAATGGGCTAAAAGAATTGTTATTAGATATTTCATGGACCCCCAGGGTCCCCATGAAAGTAAGAGAAAAGTTTAGAACACTGCCCTTCTTGAATGCGGGCCTGAGTCGCTCTGCAGAGATTTGGCTGCGAGGAGGGAAACTTTCTCTGAGGTCTGCACCCAATGAGCCAGTCCCGCCCAGAGGCCCTGAACTGAAGAAGGAAGAATCCCAGCTTCAGGCAGAGGGAAACCCATGCTGTCTGGATTCTGCTTGCACTGCATTTATAAAAACAAAACGTCTGGTGAGTCTCTGTTGGCCAGTCTGTATCTCCGGGCGCCCAGCATTTCCTATTTCATCGTGGTGCAAGGGAAACCAAAATATAGTTCGACTCAGACTGGGGGGCCGGCTCTAATTTTGATAAGAGCCTCATACAACATTTAATTTAATGAAATGGTTGAAATTTAAATATAAAGGGGAAAAGATTCAGACAACTTGTATCTTTAAGTTTGTGCGTCAGGTTGGCTGGGCCATGATTCTCAGTGGTTTGGCCGTTATGACGTAGTTTGGCAGTTGTGTGATGATGTGATCTCTTCCATGATGAGATCTGATATAATGTGATCACCTCCATGTTGGGATCTGCTGTGCATAGCCAATCCGTTGAAAGAGAGTTTCCTTTGAAAGGGTAAAATGATGGATTAGACAAGATCCTATCACAGGATTGTGAAGTTACCACTAAACCAAAGCAATGTCAAGGGTGGAGGAATGAGGGGGCCAGCAGGGAGGAGGGGGAGGTTGTGAAAGACAGACAACAGCACATAGGGTAGAACTAGTCAGATGAGAAGATAAACAAAGCCAGAGGAGCCCTGGGAAAATGCCGATGTGGGAGATTCCCGCCAGCCTACAATCCCTGCTGTTCTCCGACCAAGGCCACTTACCTAGGGTGAAGGCCGGTGATTGAGATGCTGGCCGTAACTCAGAGCATAGGAGCTTCGGAAATGGTTTCACAGCATCTCTGGGTCCCCTCGGTAAATTGGCTGTCCATCTTCTTAACCTGGCTGGCCACTGTCCATAATTATGAAGAGCAGGAGAAGTGACCCAGAGGTGCTTTGGTACACTGTGGCTCCCTCCACCTTCAGTCACTTATTGCCACTTTATTCACCTAAACCATGAATAAAGGCTGGGCTATGCTTTGAGGTTGAGGAGTGTTTACCTCTGCCGCAGTGACAGATGGGGACAGTGATGGGCAAGGTCATACTTAGACTCATCAAATGCCTCCATAAAGGGTATTTGGAGCCTAGCTCAGTGCTTCTCAAATTTTAGTATACACATGAATCGCCCGGGAATCTTGTGAAAAATCCAGGTGCTGACTCAGCAGGTGTGTGGGAGGAGGCCAGATCCTGACGCTCTAACAAGGCCCCAGGTGACACCGGTGATGTTGGTGCAGGACCGCATCTTCAGTAGCAAGGGCCTAGGAAATGCTCCCTGTGCCAACGCAGCAGGCTTTCTCTCTGCTTTTGTTGTTAGCTGCTGTCAAGTTGGCCCGACTCATGGGGGCCCCATGCACAGTGGAACAAAATGCTGCCCAGTCCTGTGCCATCCCCAAGATTGGTTGTAGATCAGACCATTGTGACCCATAGGGTATTCACTGGGCCATTTTCAGAAGTAGGCTTCTCTTCCTCATCTGTCTTAGTCTGGACCCATTGTCATCAAGTTGATTCCAACTCATAGCAATGCTATAGGACAGGGTGGAACTGCCCCATAGGGTTTCTAATAAGTGGCTGGTGGTTTAGAACTGCTGACCTTTTGATTAGCAGCCAAATGCTTAATCTGTCTGCTAAAACTTGTTCATGCAAGCCTCCACTGCCAGATGGGTGGTGGCTGTGCATGAGGTGCATTAGCTGGGAATCGAACCCAGGTCTCCTGCATGGAAGGTGAGAATTCTACCACTGAACCACCACGGCCTCATCATCTCTGTTTTTACCAGCTGTCGTTGAGTTAATTCTGACCCACAGCAACCACATGTCAGAGGAGAATTGTGCTCCATAGAGTTTTCAATGTCTAATTTTTGGTGGAAGTAGATTGCTAGGACTTTCTTCCAAGGCATCTCTGGGTAGACTTGAACCTCCAGCCTTTTGGTTAGCAGTCAAGCTCATTAACTGTTTGCTTCACCCAGAGATTCCTGTCTCTGCTTTACTTATAGCCAAATAGTGTCTTAGAGCTGTCCCTGGCTCTGAGTGCAGCCCCATAATGGACCTGGCCTAAGCTTATCTGACCACAACCACATGAGTCTAGGCCTAAGGAAATTTGTGAGTGCAATTTCCCCCTCAGTCCTAATGGCCTGCGAAAGCAGGACTGGTGCTCCTGGGATCCATCCACGCAGCACGCAGAGTAGACGGGCCCACAGAGAAATCAAATTTCCAAATGACTCTTGCTGATGACCTGATTTAAGTCTCTGCAAAGAGCAAAGGAAATGGCTTGTTCTTCCAATCCCAGCCCTACTTCCTTGCTGGATGAACTTGGTTTAAGGGAAAAGAAATGAAAAACAAAAGACTCAAGGATTACTGCAACGTTGACTTGACTAGCAAAAGTGATGAAGGCAGAAGATTTCTAGAATGTTTATATTTAGGTTCTGCCTGGGGGGAGCCCTTTTTATCACCTGAAAGTGTCACTTCAATTTGATAAACAGCAGGAGAAGAGAGACCGGCATTGATAAATGCTTAAAACATTGCATGTGGCTCAGCTAGCTCTGTACAATGCACTCCTGTGAGAAAGAAGTGTTACTGGCAGTCCTGCCGTGCCGGCTGTATTCAGTTGGGCAAACACGCGTTGAGCACCTATTAGAGAGCAGGTGTGGGGCTTAGTGCTGGGTTCTAGGTGCTGAGCAGACAGCAGGGAATGAGGAATGCTCCCTATCCTTGAGGGGCACTCAGCACAGCATGGGGGCCTGGGATTTACCATTAAGTTTACCCAAAGAATTTGGTCTTTGTTCTTGGTTCTGGAGAGTGAACCTCTAAAACCTTGGCATTTCCCCAGCAGTTGACGTATCTTTGATGAGGCTTCCAGACCACACCTGAGGGTTTATGCTATTGACATGACTCAGGTGGGAGCTGACCAGAAAGACCCATCAATGTGATATCAGTTGACCTCAGGGGAAGGGGAGGCTGGAGGATGATCCCATCAATCCAAACTACTTAATGAGGCCCAAAAAAGGCTCTGGACATGGAAGTCCATGGGCTTCCTGGTTGGTGATAGACATCAGTGCACATGAGAAGTTGCATTCCTTTTTGGGACATGGAAGCTTCATATCGGGAACTCTCTCAGACCTTACCCTGTGTGTCTCTTAATTTGTATCCTTTTTGCTATAATAAAATGATAATCGCAAGGATAATGTTTTCCTAAGTTCTGTGAGTCGTTCTAGTGATTATTGAACCCAAGGGAATAGTGGGAGCAAACAGGTCAGAAGTGAGGGATGCTTATGGCTAACATCCTAAGGGAGTAGTGAGAAACCCCCAAATTTGTAGCCAGCTAGTCAGAAGTGAGAGTGTCATGGAGACCTCCAAGCTTGTGGAAGACGTCTGAAGTCTTGGGAAGACTGACCTCTTTAGCTTGAGATCTGGCCTCCTTCTGTGGCTGGGTCAGAGGAAGAAGTGCTGCCTGTGCAGCTGAATCGCAGTGGATCCTCACAGTTGGTGTCAGAGGAGTGGGGACATAGGGGGACAGACAAGTGGAGAGAGAATGTCCATGCAGCAACTGAGGTGAGCACGGGTCCAGAGCACACACGGGGTCTCCTCACCCAGTTTTGAGGTGGGGGGCATGGAGCAGGAGGCTTCTCTGGGTAGGTAACACCTGAGCTGAATCTGGAAGCTTGAGCAGGAATTAGGCAGGTGAAGATGTTTCACAAAGACTCCAGTCACTAACACTGTTTACTGAATACTCCTGGTTCTTCCCCTGTTATGTGAACTTTATGTGTCAACTTGGCTGGGTGACAGTGCCCAGTTGTTGGGTCAAACACTAGTCTAGATGTTGCTGTGAAGGTATTTTGTAGATCAGTTCGTTCTAGTTCGAACCCCTGCTGAGAATTCGCATGTCAAACAAGTTCCCAGGTGATGCTAATGCTGCTGGTTAGGGACCAATTCTGACCACTAATAGAGCAGGGTTCTCAAAATTTATCATGCATAAGAATCACCTGGGAATCTTGTTAAACTGTAGATTCTGATTCAGTATATCTGGGGTGGAAATGCAAATTCTCAGCAGGAGTTCCAACCAGAAGGAACCGGCTGGAAGCCCTGTGTAGGCATGATTAACATTTACAATCAGCACTTCAAAGAAACGAGAGTACTCTGGATAATGTGGAATCATCCAGTCGTAAAGCTCATGAGATCAGCCTTCTGAGCAAACACAGGATTCCCAGAGAAGGAGAAGAAGGAGTTCTGCCTCAAGACGGCAACGTCAACTCTTGCCTGATTTTCCAAGCTGCCCCACAGATTTCGGACTTGCCAACCTTCAGAATTGTGAGTCATTTCCTTAAACCAAATCTCATATGCCCACATATCAGATTTCCAAGTGACTTTTGCGTATACCAAAATAACCAAAACCAAACCCGTTGCCATCGAGTCGACTCCAACTCATAGTGACCCTACAGGACAGAGTAGAACTGCCGCGTAGGGTTTCCAAGGAGTACCTTGGTGGATTTGAACTACCAACCTTTTGGTTAGCAGCTGAGCTCTTAACCACTGTGCCACAATGGCTCCACTTTTGCATATAACCTGATTGAAGTCTCTGCAAAGACTGAACGAAATGAGTTGCTCTTCCAGTCCAGGCCCTACTCACTTACTATTGGTTCTGTTTCTCAGGAGAACCCTGGCTGATAACATCCCTCCTCCAGGCACACAACTGGAGGGCATGTCCCTGTTCCCTTGAATTTGGGTATGGTCACATGAACTGCTTAAGCCAATGAAATGTGCATGACAGTGACACAGGTCACTTCTGGGTAGAAGTTTTAAAGCCCAGTGTATGATATGCCACCCTCCCGTCCACTGCTGAGGAGCCCTGGTGGTTCAGTGGTTAAAGCAATCAGCTGCTAACCAGAAGGTCGGCGATTCGAACCCACCAGCCATTCAGAGGGAAAACATGTGGCAGTCTGTTTCTGTAAAGATTATAGCCTTGGGAGCCCTATAGGGTAGTTCTACTCTGTCCTACAGTGTCGTATGAGTCCAAATCGACGTGACGGCAACGGGTTTTTCCATTGGTGCAGGAATTGTGGAAGCATATGTGAAGATGAAGCCTCTGTCAGCCCAGGTCTTTGCGTGACTGCAAAGAGCAGAAATAGGCCTCTGTTGCTTTAAGTCCTGAAATTTTGGAGTCGTTGGTGTTGCAGCGTAAGCCAGCCTGTCCTGGCTGATAGGGAAGGACATCTGGACAGGAAAATGTGTCTACAAAGGCTGGGAGACATGCTGGACCTTTCATCCGGGAGGTGTAAACAAATGGTTAATAGCCCCAGAATATGTAATGTGGAGTGTGGTAGAGGGGGGGTGGGCCGGGGGCAGGGGGCGGATTGGAGTGATGCTCTGGGTCTCTGGGGCTAATAGAGGCTTAGTTGATTCAAGTTAAGGGCTGGCTAAGCTCTCGAGTTGCCCCCTAACTAAGTGTCTTTGATTTTACAAAATCAAATGCGTTTTATGAGCATTTCCTCTGGAAAACACCTTTTGCAAAATTCCTAGACATGGCTGGATTTCCTTCTCTGGGAATATATACTTTTTTTTTTTCTTACACATATTAACGTGCTAAGTACTCTGTGAAATGTTTTTTTGTCCTCTTCGCTAGACAGAAAACTATTTGATGTCTAGAACACTTATTCTTCCGATTGTGTGTCCAAGTGCTCCTTACTGTTGTTGTTAGGTGCTGCTGACTCGATTCTGACTCAAAGTGACCTGCGTACAACAGAAGGAGACACTGCCCGCTCCTGCGCCATCCTCACAATCGTTGTCATGCTTGAGCCCATTGTTCCAGCCACTGTGTCAGTCCCCCTCGTTGAGGATCTTCCTCTTTTTCTCAGATCCTGTACTTTACCAAGCATGAGGGCCTTCTCCAGGGTCTCAACCCTCGTGATAACATGTGCAAAGTATGTGAGACGAAGTCTCGCCATTCTCCCTTCTAATGAGTATGCTGGCTGTATTTCTTTCAAGACAGATTTCTTCGTTCTTCTGTCAGTCCATGGTATCTGCAATATTCTTCAACAACACCATAATTCAAAGGCATCGATTTTTCTTCGGTCTTCCTTATTTATTGTCCGGCTTTCACATGCTTACAAGGTGATTGAAAACATCATGGCTTGGGTCAGGCGTACCTTAGTCCTTACAGTGACAACTTTGCTTTTTAACACTTTAAAGAAATCTTTTGTAGCAAGTTTGCCCAACACAATGCATCTTCTGATTTCTTGACCGCTGCTTCCATGGGCGTTGAATGTGGATCCAAGTAAAATGAAATCCTTGACAACCTCTATCTTTTCTCCGTTTATCATGATATTGTTTACAGGTCCAGCTGTGAGGATTTTTGTTTTACGTTGAGGTGTAATTCATACTGAAGGCTGTGGTCTTTGATCTTCATCAGTAAGTGCTTCCAGTCCGCTTCACTTCCAGCAAGCAAGGTTGTGTCATCTGCATATCACAGGTTATTAATGAATCTTCCTCTAATCCTGATGCCTTGATCTTCTCAAATAGTCCAGCTTCTCTGATTTTTTGCTCTGCGTATAGATTAAGTATGGTGAAAGGACACAACCCTGAGACACACTTTCCTGAGTTTAAACCACACTGTATCCCCTTGCTGTGTTCGAAAGACTGCCTTTTTGTCTATGTACAAGTTCCTCATGAGCGCAATAAAGTGTTCTGGAATTCCCAGTCTATGCAATATTATCCATAATTTGTTATGATCCACATAGTCAAATGCCTTTGCACAGTCAATAAAACACAGGTAAACATCTTTCTGGTATTCTCTGCTTTCACCCATGATCCATCTGCCACCAGCAATGATATCCTTCCTTCCACGTCCTCTTCTGAATCCCGCTTGAATTTCTGGTAATTCCCTGTCAATATACTGCTGCAGCTGCTTTTGAATGATCTTCAGTGGAATTTTCCTTTCGTGTGATATTAATGATACTGTTCTATAATTTCCGCATTCTGTCAGACCACTTTTCTTTGGAATGGGCACAGATTTGGATCTCTTCCAGCCAGTTGGCCAGGTAGCTGTCTTCCAAATTTCTTAGCATAGATGAATGAGGACTTCCAGTGCCACATCCATTTGTTGAAACATCTCAGTTGGTATTTCGTCAGTTCCTGGGGCCTTATTTTTCACCAATGCCTTCACTGCAGCTTGGACCTCTTTCTTCAGTACCATTGGTTCCTGATCATATGCTACCTCCTGAAATGGTTAATATGGACCAGTTCTTTTTGCTACAGTGACTCTGTGTATTCCTTCCATCTTCTTTTGATGCTTCCTGCATTGTTTAATATTTTCCCTGTAGAATCCTTCAATATTGCAACTCGAGCATTGAATTTTTTCTTCAGTTCTTCCAGCTTGAGAAATGCCAGTTGTGTTCTTCCCTTTTGGTTTTCCACCTCCAGGTCTTTGCACATTTCATTATAATACTTTACTTTGTCTTCTCGAGCTGCCCATTGAAATCTTCTGCTCAGCTCTTTTACTTCATCATTTCTTCCTTTTGCTTTAGCTACTCGACATTCAAGAGCAAGTTTCAGAGTCTCTTCTGACATCCATTTTGGTCTTTTCTTTCTTCCCTGTCTTTTTAATGACCTCTTGCTTTCTTCATGTACAATGTCCTTGATGTCATTCCACAACTCACCTGGTCTTTGGTCATTAGTGTTCAATGCGTCAAATTTATTCTTGAGATGGTCTCTAAATTCAAGTGGGATATACTCAAGGTTGTGCTTTGGCTCTCGTGGACTTGTTCTAATTTTCTTCAGCTTCAATTTGAACTTGTATATGAGCAGTTGATGGTCTGTTCTGCAGTCGGCCCCTGGCCTTATTCTGACTAATGATACTGAGCTTTTCCATTGTCTCTTTCCACAGATGTAGTCGATTTGATTCCTGTGTGTTCCATCTGGAGAGGTCCACGTGTAGAGCTGCTGTTCATGTTGGTGAAAAAAGGTATTTGCAATGATGAAGTCATTGGTCTTTTAAAATTCTACCATGTGAGCTCTGGCATCGTTTCTACCACCAAGGCTATATTTTCCTACTACCAATGCTTCTCCATCTCCAACTTTTGCATTCCAACCACCAGTAATTATCACTGCATCCCGATTGTCTGTTTGATCCATTTCAGACTGCAGAAGTTGGTAAAAATCTTCAATTTCTTCCTGTTTGGCCTTAGTGGTTGGTGTGTAAATTTGAATAATAGTTGTATTAACTGGTCTTCCCTGTAGGCGTATGGATATTATCCTATCACTGACAGCATTGTACTTCAGGATAGATCTTGAAATGTTCTTTTTAACGATGAACGTGACACCATTCCTCTTCAATTTGTCATTCCCAGCATAGTAGACCATATGACTGTCTGATTCAAAATGGCCAGTATCAGTCTATTTCAGCTGACTAATGCCTAGGATATCCATATTTATGTGTTCCATTTAGTTTTTGACGATTTCCAATTTTCCTAGATTCGTACTTCATACATTCCACATTCCTATCATTAATGGATATTTCTAGCTGTTTCTTCTTATTTTGAGTCAAGCTATATTAGCAAATGAAGATCCCGAAAGCTTGACTCCATCCATATCACACACTGCCTAGGAGAATAATAAATGCCTCTTGAGTCAGTAAGAATACTCTGTTTCTATATGGAAGATATCTTGTGCACCTTCTTATATCCCTTTGACCTCACCTGTCTCTCAGGTGAGGAGTTGTGGCCAGTTGATTCCTTGTAAGGTCATTTGGTTCCTACCAGCCACAGAGCCTCTGGTTCCACCTGCCACTTCCAAACGGTGATGAAGTACAAACTACAGGGATTCCCAAGTAGCTGCTGAAAATTTGAAGAAAGACAACTCAGAAGTCAGTTTTTGGGGCAGAGTTTTACCATTGGGAGATAGGAGGAGGCTGTAGGAATTTACTTCTTTCCTTTCCCACAGTGGGCTGTTCTGAAGCATAGTCCCTATGGAGGTGTAAGTCACGGCATCACCCCCATGGATGTGTACCTCATGGCATTGTCCCTGTGGACGTGTACCTCATGACTGAAGAGGTGTCACTGTGAGGGATTGGGCTCATTGTGAGCCAGTGGCCAGGTGTAACACGTCACCTTCCTTGCCTCCCGTTCTTCTGTGCCTCAACTCTATTTTCCATTACTCTCACTGCCCTCTGGGCTCCAAAAAAAAAAAAAAAAAAAAAAGGCACTCACGCTCAATCCTTGGCTCAGACTCTATTTTCTAAGGAACTTGCACTAACTGAAACAATTGGTTTCTGAAGTGGTTCTTGAAAGCAGACCCTCAGAATAACATGCAGTTGGGTTGCCCATCTATCTGAAAGCAATAGGGACTGCCTTTCTGATGGGATGCGGATTGGTAATGCACCCTGAGGTGCAATGACTTCAAAACTACTTAAGCTTCTACCAGTGCTTGATTGAAATGAGATACATATAGAGGGCAAGGTGTTGAGGAAGCAAATAACTGGTATGTCATAAGTATGAGGACAATGAGAGTTTATTGTATTTTGGAGTAACATGCTGCTTTTGACTGCACTGGACTCCTTGAAAAAAGAAAATGGTACCTCAGGCCAGGTAATTGTACACTGTGGAAGTCTCTGTTGAGCATCTTTAAAGAAGACTCTGATCTTTAGAGTTTCAGGGCAGATGGTGCTGAAAATCAAGCCTAGGATCTAATTACACATGAAGTGAGAGCCCTGCAAAGTAGACTGTTATATACATAGCCTGGACCATCAGCTTATGCGAAAATTAAGGTGCTGATAGAGAAAGTGAGGCTTGGGGACATGGAATGGGGACATCCGTATGAATGAACCAGAGAATTTCAAACCGAAGAATTCCTTTACCCCTTCATCTTCTTTACCCCTTCATCTTCCACTGGAGAACAGCCCACCTTGCCTGTTGTTGTTAGTTGCTGGTGAGTCAGCTCCGACTCATAGTGACCTTAAGTACAACAGAAGAAAAGAGTGTCTGGTTTTGGGTCATCTTCACGATCGTTGTTTGAGTCCATTTTTGTGGCTACTGTATCAATCCATGAACTAAATACCATGTGATGATTTCACCTGTTAAAAAATAATCAAAACTCAAAGTAATTGAAACATAAGGTTTATTCCAAGCGTTCGTTCTGTGTGCATGCAGGGAGATCATTTTACTTCTAAAAACAAGTTGTTCAAAGTAGGCAAATTACAACTGTAGACTATAAACCTTTGAATTGGCTCAAAACAATAACAATATTTGATTGTTTCCTAATGTAATAAACAATTTGTTTAGCCATGCTGCAAAGTCAATTAGCAACTTTGGGTGAAAAAATAAAATGAAAAAACAGGGCAGCGAAGCTGCAGGCAAGATCATTTTGCAGTCAGGTGTTTTTACAGTTAAGTTTTGGTTTTGAGGGCAAGAAAAATCCCTTAAAATCAAAGTAAGATGTCTGTTATTAATTTCTTTCTTCCATACACCTGAAGCAAGTGTCTTAACAGATGATGCTTATTCTTCTTAATATCTGCCACCCCTTCCCCTCCTACCTCTCATTGCATCCAGGCCAACAAACAGTCAGTGGTCTGCACAGACAAGTGGGGAAGTATAAACTCTGCTTCAGGAAAAAAAAAAATCTGTATGACAAAGGAACTGTGTTACCTGGCTGCCGTACACTGATAGCGTCCAGATGAACATGAGTGGGAACGGATCCTGAGGGTGTTGGACTAGGAGAAGGATGGAGGGCATGGAATACATGCTGGATAGTGAACATTGTAAGTCAATAGGGACAGAACTAATGACACTTTATTTACCTACTGTAAGTGCTGGTTTTCTTTTGGTTATTCAGTTTTTCAGGTCAAATCATAGCTTTTATTTTTTTCTCTTCCTACCATGCAGAGACCAACATCATGCTTTGCATTTAGCAGGTATTAATAAATATTCGTTAAACTAATTAATGACCAATATCACACTCTGGGGAGTCCCAGTGGTGCAGTGGTTAAGCATTTGGTGGCTAACCAAAACGTCAGCAGTTCAAATCCACCAGCCGCTCCTTGGAAACCCTATGGGGCAGTTCTACGCTGTCCTATAGGGTCACTATGAGTCGGAATCGACTCGATGGCAATGGGTTTGTTTTGTTGGGTTTTTGGTCATACTCTGAGTTATGACTTCTCCTTAGATTGACTTGAGAAGATCCATTCAAGCCAAGTGTTAACATCTAGAGCCAAAAAGGACAAAGTACAGCTTAATTTCATGTATCTTCTGAATTTCGATTACCTGGAAATTTAAGATTTCTAAGCATAATTGTTGGTTTACATCAAAATTTGATCACTGAAATTCCTCAGCTGCATTGTGAGTCTACCATATGACGGAATTGTGTCCCCCCCAAAAATGTGTGTCAACTTGGCTATACCATGATTCCCAGTATTGTGTGGTTGTCCTCCATTTTGTGATCTGATATGATTATCCTATGTGTTGTAAATCCTAACCTCTGTAATGTTAATGAGGCAGAACACAATATGCACAATTAGGTTGTAACTTGAGTCAATCTCTTTTGAGATATAAAAGAAAGCAGCAAGCAGAGAGAGAGTAGAGACCTCCTACCACCAAGAAAGATGAGCAGGGAGCAGAGCGTATCCTTTGGACCTGGGGTCCCTGTGCTGAGAAGCTCCTAGCCCAGGGGAAGATTGATGACAAGGACCTTCCTCCAGAGCTGACAGAGAGAGAAAGATTTCCCCTGGAGCTGATGCCCTGAATTTGTACTTTCAGCCTCCTAAACTGTGAGAGAATAAGTTTTTGTTTGTTAAAGCCATCCACTTGTGGTATTTCTATTAAAGCAGCACTAGATAACTAAGACAACTGTCTTCCAGAAGAGCAGCACAAGACCAGGTCTGGTGGTTCACAATTATTAGAGAAGTTTAGTGTACGAAAGGTGTATGGCCTCAGGAACAACAAGCAATTTATCACTATTTAGAGCTTTTAGGTTCTCTTTCCTTTATGATGGCACTCTGTCAGGAAACATGATTCTGGAACTTTGTTGAGAAGACGGAACATTTGCCAGCAATGACGCCTATCGTTAGGTACTAGAAGACCAGGGGAAGGACATGGACGTTCATTGAGTGCCTTCTCTGCATCATTAGCTGTAGATACATTCTTTCCTGCCCTCCTCTCCGTAATGGCCCTGTGAGGTAATAATAAGTGATATTTACTGAGAGCTTATTTGGGGGGCCAGCCCTTTACAAGCGTCATCACAATAATCCTCAGAACAACCCAGGAGGTGCTATTCTATGCATTTCAGAGATGAGGCTTCAGGGGTTAAATAACTTGCCCACAGTCAAATGGCTACTTAGAGATGGAACCAGTGTTCAAAAGTTCTTAGACTGACCCGTACCCCTCCCCCCGCCCCCCTTTCCCCCACCCATCAGTTTGTTGTACTGTGGTGGCTGGTTGCTGGAAGCTGTGCCACTGGTATTTCAAATACGAGCAGGGTCACCCATGTTGGATAGATTTCAGTGGCGCATCTAGACTAAGACAGACCGGGAAGAAAGGGGTCCCTGGGCCAGGAGAGGCCCCCAGGGCTGTGACAAGTTGGAATAACTCTGCCAACTTTAAAAATTGGTGAAAGGTTCCTGCAGGACCCTCGCAGTGGCCCTGAGGCAGCGGTTAGTTATTGCCAACACCCTCTCCATCACGCCAGGGCAGGGCCGGGCTCCTGTTTCTCTCGTCGGACAGTGTCAATGGTTTGGAGCCTGTCTGAGTCGGTTGAGCTCAGCTGGTGCACGGCAAATGAGATTCGGGGAGAGAGAAGATGGAGGAAAGGAGAAAAGAAGTAATGAGCGAGCAGTAAATCTCTTGGCCCTAGCCCTCCGGCATACTTTGAAACTGTATTATAGGCTGATTTTAATTAGAACTTTCTATCTTGAGGAGGGAACTGAATACAATTTCTAAAAACCATAACCTTTTCCAAATGACATTCTTCTCACGGCCCTTCCGCAAACAAGTTTCCACCCATTTACTATTATCAGACTGGAGATATTTACTATTTTTTCCCCTCATCAGTGTCAATTTGGATTTTTTTCACGTTTCCTTTAAGTTCTGTGTCCCAGGGCCCTCTTACCATGCAAAAACAGGTGTGTCCCTGTGCATGTGGACGAGAAATGAAGGAAAATTAATAAACTAGCAAGAGAATTGGAGGGCAAGCCATGCGCGGAGGGCAAGGAACTAATTTCTATAACCCAGAAAGAGAGAAGTCTCTGGAGAATCTCCAGCAAGCCACACTTCACAGGAGCAGATCAATGAAGGGAGGGAATTAGAGTCTCGGAAGATGGTGGGACAGAAGGGCTGGCCCCAATCCAGGGCTGGGGAAGGAAGTCGTGTTGGATAATAAAGGCGAGGGACTAGACAGAGCTGTTGATGTGGGGAGGGCAGCTACCAGCTTCCGGCTCATGTTGATGGGTGTGGGGCACCAAGCAGTGTCAGAGGGTCAGCTGAGCAGTTCCACGGGGCTCTTCCACACGACGGCTCCCTCCCGGGCTGGGAGTCTCCTGCTCCGTAGGGTCAGTGGGAACAGGGAAGGGGTGGGGTTTCTCCAGTATGGACCACGTTTCGCTGGAAGTAATTTTTAAAGGACCCAACTTCCATCCCTAAACGCAGAGATAATTGCAAGCATCCTAACACTCTAGCGGCTTGTGTTCATTTTTATATTCTGTCTTGCTCCGTTAACTTTTGAGCATTCAGAGCTATTTTAATGCTTGTGAAGTTTTAAGTTTAGCCAAAAACATGTGGATGTCCCTTTTACCCTGAGCATGCTAGCATGGACGTCGCTGACTGGTTACCAGAGCTCAGAGGCCTTCAGGCATGGATGTGAATGAAGGCTGGAGGTCAAGCTTCCACTTCTTACTCCCATTTTTGCTCCTGGTGTCCGTGTGTTTCCCAGGTGATTGTCTCACTGATCCTCCTCACCCTTTGGGATTGTAGGGCAGGCACAAGCATTACTCTCCTGCATGGAGACCCAGCCTGGAAGTCCCCCCATAGATCACTCTAAAGGCCACCAATGTCCCAAGGTAGGAGTACAATGCGGTCTCCAGCAGCAGTTGGATTTCTCAGCACATCCCGGCTCCAGGGAGCGGCTGGTTTAAAGCCATCTTACTCTTGAGGTTTATACGTTGCTGCATTGGGACTAACATTCTACATCATTATCATGGAAGTGCCTTGCAATACAGACAATAACTACATTGTACTTTGCCTTTATATAAACCCATTACCGCCAAGCCGATTCCGACTCATAGAGACCCTATAGGGCAGAGTAAAACTGCCCCCAGAGATTTTCCAAGGAGCAGCTGGTGGATTCAAACTGCTGACCTTTTGGTTAGCAGCTGATCTGGTGACCACTGAGCCACCAGTCCTCCCAGCCTTTATATAGTGTTTTTTAAATCTCTCCTTTGAGAGCAAGCGCAGAGATCTGAGTTTAGAAAGAGATGTATCATAGAGTTTCATCAAGCCTTAAATGACCTGACCTCACAGACATCACAGGGAGTCCCTGGTGGTATAAGTGGTTAACGCAGTCCTTAGGTCAGGGTTCGAACCCACCAGCTGCTCTGCAAGAGAAAAGACCTGACCATCCGCTCCCATAAAGATTACGGCTTAGGAAACCCTATGGGGCAGTTCTACTCTGTCACATGAGGTCGCTATGAGTTGGAATTGACTCGACTGCATACAACAATAACAACAACTGGGTAGTGTAAGGGGTTAATGCACTCAGCTGCTAACCAAAAGGTTGGAGGTTTGAGTCCACCTAGAGGCACCTCAGAAGAAAGGTCTGGCGATCTACTTGAAAAAAATCAGCCCTTGAAAACCCTAAGGAGCACAGTTCTGCTCTGACACACACAGGGTCACCATGAGTCAAAGTCAACTAGACGGCAACTGGTTTTACAATATCATTGAAACGTCAAATCCAGGATAAAGAAAGCATACTTGTTTGGAATATTTAATTGCTTAATGTTAGCTCTGAGAGATCCATGTTTTTTTTTTTCTTCCAATGTGCTAACCGTTTTGAAAAGGTTCCTGTTATTTTCAAGGCCACTATTTGATCATCAAATGCCTGGCAATTTCCAAAGAAAGCATTTGAATTTTGCAAATTATGCAGGAAATCACCTCAAGTCTCTCCCCACTTTGTGTCTACGGATGAATCCAAAATGTTTCTTTTCTGTAATCAGAGGAAGGAAAAGAAACCTGTGTGTTTATTCACCAGGGAGCCATCAAACCAGGCGCTCTCTCTATCGGCACTGAAAAGCAGTTCAGACAGCATCTATTTAGATAGAAGACCAATTAGATAATTATCAAAAGCATCAGGAAGACAGGAAGGAGAAGACTCAGAGGAGCACACGGAGTCTGGCAGGCAGGCAGGGTTGCTGTTTTGAATTTTTTCCCTCACTCTCTGTGTATTATACCAGGAGCTTCCACTGACCTCGGCATATCAGCCAGGTCCTGGGGCAACTCGTTTGAATGCACCAATCTCCCAAAGCACATAGGAGTTTCCTGGTGTTTTGCAAGCTTAGATGGGGATGCAATTTTTTTCCGGCTAAACTGCCAGGCCAGTCAAGCTTGCACAAATGAGCACTTGGTTCAGGATCAAGTGACTCCTGCATTCTTACCGCCAGTGGCCAAGGGGCCAGCCCTTCACGCCCCTGAATCCTGTCCAGCTCACTGACTTGCCCAGCCCAACGTGGCCGTCATCCCCAGGACACTCAGCTAGAGCGGTCGATTCAGAGCCTTGTTTTCCGTGGATAATTTATTGCTTCCCTTTGACTCTTTTTCATTCTGTCTGCTTCTGCTTTGCTCAAAGAAGCAGACCCAGGAAAATACAGACAAGCCCCTTCTGACAATGAACTGAAAGCAACCTCCTCCATCCCGTGTTCCCGGCCGGGGACCTGCAGGAGGGCTGTCCCCAGGGCTGCCTACCTCTAGCCACCTCCTCTCTACTGAGGCAGAAGTAAGGCCCAGGGCAGCCTGGCTGCGGCAGACAAGCCCCATGCACTCATCCTCGCTGGAAAACACGTGGTCAGCAACTGGTCTATTCGGATTGAGTTTGGAACTCATCATCCATCTCAGAAAAGGAAAAATCTCTGAGGTGGCTCAGCACAAAAGGATGCAAATGGTACAAGGTCAACGGCAGATGCCACATAACGGGGTGAGAACAAACAGCATTCATGGGCTTCGTGTGTTTTGCGTGTCTCTCAATGGTGCCTCATTCCTCCCACGACATTTTGAATTTCAGCTGTCTTCTTGTCGTGTCCAGGGGAGCCACGCAGGGGGCATCTGGACTGATCGCCACTGGAGGCTCTCTACCCTTGCATCCATGGGGCCTCTTGAGTTTCTTTGCAGAATGGGGACCTGCGTCTGCAAAGCTTTGTAACAGCCGCCCCTTCTGCCCCATGCCACAGAGATGGTTATATTTTCCTGTTGAAGGGATTGCAATGCATGTAAAGTTTGCAGAGCCACTTAAAACCCTAAGTGAAGAAAACATGGGCTTGCCAGAGTGGTCACTGACGTTGAGCTTGACAAAGTAAGACAAAGTATTAGATTTGTAATCTTTATTAAAATCGGACTACTTTCTGGTGTCAGCAACCAACGGGCAAATGTGTCCAAAGACACAGCTACATCTCTCCGCCCTGCACATGTGAGGTGGAGGCCAGGGTTGCTGGAGGGGAGCCCTGCCTTGGGTTTGTAACACAACACTCAAAGCAATGACACTCGAGTAGTTCAGAATGCACATGCAGCTATAATGACATTGAAGTCAAATCAAACCCCAGCAGGAGGTGTCTTAGTCATCTAGTGCTGCTTATAACCACCCCACCGGACAGAGTAGAACTGCCCCATAGGGTTTCCAAGGAGCACCTGGGGGATTTGAATTGCAGACCTTTTGGTTAGCAGATGAGCTCTTAACCACTGTGCCACCAGGGTTCCCACTACGGCACCCACCCTTTTTAGAAGGCAGTGGTAATACTATATACCATTCCCCGCCCTCCTCAGTTACACACACAAGAGGAATTTGGGGATCAGAGAAGCTAAGTAACTAGGAGACTGTGACCCAGAGCCCAGTTTGTCTGGTTCTGAAATCACCCCCGTGCAAGTGATATTAAGTTGGAGCAAGTGACAAAGCCCTGTCTTATGACTGTGCACAATTTGTTCAGCTGTATGAGGCAGCCTTTTAGGTTAGTGGAATTCACAGATGTACTCTGAAGTGCATTTGAAAATAATTCATATACCAGCAATAGGGGTGGGAAGCTTCACTGCCAAGCTCATTATAAATATCTCCCATAGACAAGTATGATGATAATGCCGTCAATGGCTGATGCGTGACAAGAAGCTCTTGCGGGGTCCTCAATGAAAGGCAGGAGATCCATACTTGCTGAAGTCCTGTGGATCCTGAGGATGGGAGGAGCCCAGCCCGACAGGGTTGACTGTTCTGACAAAACCTTTGGGAACTGAGGCATAGTGACCTTCAAAGCAAAGACTGGATACATTCCCAGGGTGTTAAGACATTATGCACAATTTTCAGAGAAAACAGCCTGCTGCTGCTCCTTCCTCTTGTCCCCCAAAGAGCACAAGGAAGCTAAGTTTCGCCGCCAGTCACTGATGTAGTGTAGTCTAATCCTGGCTGGGAATTCACGTTCAAGATCGATAACTTAGTACGCGGCACTTCCTGGACGTGACTGGTTTCTGGGCGGCCTGCTATGTTGCTCTGGGTTGATTTCATCTATGTTCTTGACCGGTTGCCGTGTCAAAGCAATCTTATACAAGATGGTGGCTGCTAAGACAAAAATCAGTTCCTGTTTGCTGGGCAGAAAGTGAAGCAAACAGCATGAAGGTGCTTGGTTATCAGACAGTGGCCGGTAACTCCTGATATGTATGGAGAAGAGAATTCAGTTCTATTTGACGAAACAAGGGTTGTGCCTGTGCACTGGCCTCATTCAGGAGGTATTCAGGTTTGACTTTGGATGCAAACTAGATATGAGATGGAGTCCCAAGTTTAGTAATAGAGTCAGGCCTGGCTCTGGAAACCTCTGAAGTATAACGTATCCAAAAGTA
Source organism: Trichechus manatus latirostris (assembly GCF_000243295.1). NCBI lineage: Eukaryota > Metazoa > Chordata > Mammalia > Sirenia > Trichechidae > Trichechus > Trichechus manatus. The sequence goes on from NW_004443961.1 coordinate 2,027,016, forward strand.
CAACAACTAACAGAAGGGCCCTCCCAACAGGCTTTTCTCTTTTTGGAGAATTGTTGGGGTCTGGTTAACTTCAGTTAACCATTAACATGACCCCATGGTTGAGCAGCCAATACAACCTAGAGCAGAGGGGTGGAGTAGAGATGGGTTTCCTGGGACAAGAAAGTTCAGAGAAAGGAGCTACCAAGAAAGGCATGGAATGAGAGATATTAAGAGAAACTTGAGGGGTAGGGCAGACAGAAATGTGAGTAGGAGAGAGGAAAAGGGTGGGGAGGAGAATAGACGAGAAAATGGACTGAAAATGAGTTATTTTCTCCTCCTTTTTTGTTGGTACCGTCATTGTACAAATAATATATGTTCATGGTAAATAAGAAAAAAAATTAAAAAGCAGGAGCCACAAATGAGCAAAAGAAGAAAACATGAATCACATAAGTCTGGGTTCTCCAAAGTTATACTCATCGATTACGTTTTGTGTTCATTGTGAAGGAATCTTAAAAATACCTCCATTTCTCCAGAAAAGGGTAAATACCACCAACAAATCTTGATAGATTTATTAAGACCCCAGTCTGGTTTGGGTTACTTATGCAAGATATCACGTATGACCATTGTCCTTGTCTTGAAGTCAAGGGAGCAAAAAAAGTAGAGTTGTTTTCAAAGCTACAGCAGTCACAAATACAATGCAATCCCAATCCAAATACCAACAACAGTGTTTAAAGAGATGGAAAAACTAATCATTAACTTTATATGGAAAGGGAAGAAGCCCCGAATAAGTAAAGCACTACTGAACAAGAAGAATAAAGCTGGAGGACTCACACTACCTAACTTCAGAACCTACTATACAGCTACGGTAGTCAAAACAGCCTAGTACTGGTACAACGACAGATGCATTGACCAATGGAACAGAATTGAGAACCCAAATGTAAATCCATCCACCTACGGTCACTTGATCTTCCACAAGGGCCCAAAGTCCATCAAATGGGGAAAAGACAGTCTTTTTAACAAATGGTGCTGGTAAAACTGGATGTCCATCTCCAAAAAAAATGAAACAGGACCCATATCTCACACCATACACAAAAACTAATTCAAAATGGATCACAGAGCTAAATATAAAATCTAAAACGATAAAAATCAGAGAAGAAAAAATAGGATCAACACTAGAGGCCCTAATACATAACATTAACAGGATACAAAATATAACCAACAACATACAAACTCCATAAGATAAGCTAGATAACCGAGATCTTCTAAAAATGAAACACTTACGCTCATCAAAAGACTTCACCAAAAGAGTAAAGAGAACCTACAGACTGGGAAAAAATTTTTCACCGTTACAAATCAGACAAAGCTCTAATCTGTAAAATCTACAAGAAAATCCAACACCTCTACAACAAAAAGACAAATAATCCTATTAAAAAATGGACAAAGGAAATGAACAGACACTTCACCAAAGAGGGCATTCAAGCAGCCAACAGACACATTAAGAAATGCCCATGATCACTAACCATTAGAGAACTGCAAATCAAAACCACAATGAGATACCATCTCATCCCGGCATCACTGGTATGAATCAAAAAAACAGAAAATAACAAATGTTGGAGAGGCTGTGGGAAAATTGAAACTCTTATACACTGCTGGTGGGAAGGCAAAATGGTACAACCATTTTGGAAAATGATATGGCACTTCCTTAGAAAGCTAGCAATAGGAATACCATACGGTCCAGCAATCCCATTCCTAGGAATATATCCTAGAGAAATAAGAGCCGTCACATGAAGAGACATATGCACACCCATGTTCACTGCAGCATTGTTCACAATAGCAAAAAGATGGAAACAACCTAGATGCCCATCAACAGAAGAATGGATAAACAAACTATGGTACATAGACACAATGGAATACTAACCAAAGATAAAGAACAATGAGGAATCTGTGAAGCATCTCACAACATAGATGAATCTGGAGGGCATTATGCTGAGTGAAATAAGTCAATCACAAAAGGACAAATGTTGTATGAGACCATTACTATAAAAACTCCTGAAAAGTACCACGAAAAGAAACAATCTTTGATGGTTACGAGAGATGGGAAGGGTAGGGGTGGAAAAACACTAAATAGACAATAGATAAGTGGCAACCTTGGCGAAGGGTAAGAGAGAACGCAATACTGGGAAGCCAGCACAACTTGACCAAAGGCAAGGAAAGAAAAAGAAAAGCTACAGTGGTCATAGAGTCAGCAATTTGAGAAAGTTCCCTTCTTCCTCCCATCTCCTCACTCTCCACCCTCTCCCCGCCTCCCCTGCCTCTCCCATCCGTAAACCTTCTGGAGAACCTAAGAGTTGCTGCCCTTTCACACCTTAGAGGTGTTTAGGCATTTTTGTTTGTTTCGGTTTTAATCAGACGAAAGCAAAAAGTACATAATCACATTCCCACGTCGGAAGTGGAATTTTTTACTTGAGGGCGCAAGGTATTTATTTTCACTGATATTTAAGAGGGAAGTCTCTGTTCCAGCCTCTTCTAATGTCCAGAATTCAATCTTGAATTTTCCACACCTAATTTCAGACACACACACACACACACACACACACACACACACACACACACACTCGTCGCTGAATTGTTTAAGCAACATTAAATAATTGCTAATTTTTTTAAAAAATTACATTGTTCTGGATATAAACATTCATTATTTAAACAGATTGGAAAATAAAGTAAACATGAGAAAAAAAATAAAAATCACCCACAATCCTACCACCTAGAGATGATCATTACTTAACATTTTGGTATATTTTCTTCTAAACTTGCCTATATCCACGCGTATGCTTTTGATCACAGTGTACACGTGATTTTATGGCTGCATAGTTTTTCCTCAGATAGTAACAATTGTTATGAAAGCTACTATTTTCATAGAAATCAGAGTCAGCTACATTTTTTAAAAAATCTGCCTCACTAAATGTTACTATTTTTTTCATCAGTTTATTCCCATACTGATCAACTTTATTTGATTGTTCTTAGCTGCCTCATCCTAGCTTGCAGCCCAAACCCCAGAGTTTGCAGATAGGGTTTCGAAGACCTCAGCAGATTACTGTTCCCACCTCCCAGCTGCAGGCTTTGAAATTTTTTTTTTTTTGCTTTGCTTTTTGGCAGCACCGGCTAATTAAAGGAAAAATATGTGCTTGTGTTTACAGGAGTCCTATGAAACTTCTAGTTCTAAAATGGACTTTTTTTCCTTCCCTGCAAGATTGCAAAGTCTGTGGGAAGTCTAACTCGTCTTTGTTCTCTTCATCTCTCAACTGTCTATTTTATATCTTAACACATTTTCTTGAGCACCTATGAAGTGCAAACGGGGGCAGTGGTAGGATTTTCACCTTCCATGAGGGGGGCCCAGGTTCGATTTCTGGCTAATGCCCCTCACGCACAGCTACCACCCATCTGTCAGTGGAGTCTCGCGTGTTGCTAATGATGCTGAACAGGTTTCAGTGGAGCTTCCAGACTAAGGGAGACTAAGAAGAAAGGCCTGGTGATCTACTTCCAAAACTCAGCCAATGAAAACCCTATGATCACGATGAGTCCAATCCACAACCTGTCATGGGGATAGTGCAGGAGCAGGCAACATTTCATTCCATTGTGTGTGGGGGCGCCAGGAGTCGGAGGCCGACTTGACAGCAGCTAACAATAGCAACATGAAGTGCAAGCTTTGTTCTAGGTGCTGGGCCACAGGACTAAACAAGACCCCAACTAGCTCAGCGCCTCCTTCCGGAAGGCCATTCTGCTAATTCTACTGTAATCTGCTTACGAGCAATGCCTGTTCCTTCAGCTCCCAGCAAAATGCCTCTGTCACAGCAGTAACTTAATGGTGCAGCCATTTACCAAATGAAGGAATGAAAAGCAAATTGCTTCAGAAACTACATCAGTTTTGCCACAATCTTTGCAGATTTATTTCTTTGAGGGTCAGCCAGTCCTAGTAAAATTACAGATATATCTCTAAGGGATGACATATGAAAGCCCTCTCAGCCACTAACAGGTTAGTGGGAAACAATTTTCCAACCAACTGAGTCCAGGCTGAATTGGAAGAAGAAAGGGAGGGAAAACCTACTTTGGACCGGGAAGCCAGGCATGAGACTACTCTGAGGCACCCGGGGACCAAAAGGTGGTGCTCGTGAGAGATACCAGCCGCCTGTCCGTTTGTCTTGCTGGGGGGGGGGGGCTGGCATGTCGCTGTGATGCTGGAGGCTATGTCACCGGTATTTCCAATACCAGTAGGGTCACCCATGTTGGATAGGTTTCAGTGGAGCTTTCAACCTAAGACAGGAAGGAAGGCCTGGCAATCCACGTCCAACAGTGAGCCCTTGAAAACCCCACGGATCACAAAAGAACATTGTCTGACTCGCTTGCTTTGGACACGTCATTAGGAGGGATCCATTGCTGGAGGGGTTATCGTGTTTGGTGAACTAGAGGGCCAACGAGGGCCTGGGAAACCCTCGGTGAGAAGAACTGGAACAATAGCCTCAAGGATGGATTTGCACATGTCGGCAGTTGTGAGGATGATGCAGGGCCAGGCAACGCTTCTGCCTGTTGTGCAGTTTTCCGTGAGTTGGAGTCCATTCAACGGCAGCCATCTAGGAGAGCCTAAATGAGTGGGAGAAAAACTCTGACGACCAGCTCTGCTTATTTCACAATCACATCCTACTCAAAATTCTCACTAAGACAAAGAGACCCAACCAAGAGAATACTAAATATGTCTACAAAGAGCCTGCAGGAGAAACCTTGGAAGTGACAGATCGTAGGCCTGGCCCCGTTTGGGAGCTGGGAGACTAAGACAGAACGAGGTTCCCTCCCCCACATCGCATTGTAGAGAGAGACCCTGCCCTGCAAACATACACACTCACACTGTGATTTGTTTTCAGATTTATAGAAAGCAACCTAGTGGGACACTTTCTTTTAAGCAACGTTCAGCCGCTTAGAGTCTTGGTTTTGTGAAGGAATATCAGCAAACTCAGAAATATGAGTGTTGAGGGTAAAAGCCTCAGCGTGGAGCTAAGCTAAAATGTGCCATCTCTGTAAATAAGCCCCATAAATTCTCCTCCATTGAGATCCTATTTGTTAATCATTCATGTAAACCTTAATGGCAAACAGATGCAGAATCAATTTGCGAGCTCTAGCATTCATTTAAAAATTTATAAAGGTGCACTTACAATAGCGACAAAAACACAGAGCTACCCACTCTAAATCTCTCTCTCTCTCTCATTGGGAGCTGCACTGGCATGAGAATGAAGAGGACGAAAAGAACCAGACAGAACAAATTTCAGGCAGGATTTGGTGAATCTGCATAGGATTTATTGACTTGCCAACTGGAAAGTTAGGTGTCTTCAGTTTTATTTATTTATTTTTGGAAGTCTCTCACGCGGTGTCTTTGGCTGGATTGTAGCCTTGCATTCCAAGTGGCCTTAACTCAGTGTCTGAAGAAAAAGAACATCTAGATTTTTCTAGAAAGACACACATGTATATTCACACAAGTACTGACAGACAAGCACACAAAGAAATAGTTTCGTCTTGCATTTATTAAAATTCCATGGTCTAGTTAAGTAGGGTATCTATTTAGAGAATCAGACTAACTCTCTAAAATTTAAAAATTTAATTACTTCATTTCTCAACTTAAAAATCTTCCAGGGATCACTATTGGCCTTGGACTAAAGTTTAAATTCTTGATATATCATATGCTGTATAATCTGCTCTTTAGCCTTAACTCCCAGGCAATCACATTTTCCACCCTGGGCCCTAGCTGCCTGCCTTTTCCTCGTGCCAAGAATACTCTGGAAAGTCTACCCTGAATCTCCATGTAGGGCCAAGTAGCCTCTCTAAAGTCCCATTCAGCCTCTGCACAGCTCTGTCTTATCATCCACCTGCCAGTCTCCCTGAAATGCATACCCACAAAGGGCATGGATACTGTCAACATCATCTCTGTAGCTTGAGCAGCTACCTCAACACACTATATGTTCAAACTAATTGCTTGTTAAACTGAACAGAAGAGCATTTACTAAAACACTGTATGTGTTGCTGTTAGGTGCGTTCAGTCGGTTCCAACTCCTAGTGACCCCACATAAAAGAAATGAAATACCACCTGGTCCTGGGCCATCCGAGCAATAGTTGCTATGCTTGAGCCCACTGTTGCAACTACAGGGTCTGTTCACTTGTTGACAGTCTTCCTCTTTTTCGCTGACCTGTCCCTTTTACCAAGCATGATGTCCTTCTCCAGGGACTGGTCCCTACTGATAACTTGTCCAAAGTACATGAGAGGAAGTCTGGCCATCCTCACTTCTGAGCAGCACTCTGGTTGTACTTCTTCCAAGACAGATTTGTTTGTTCTTCTGGCAGTCCCTGGTGTATTCAATATTCTTCACCAACATCATAATTCAGAGGCATCAATTCTTTTTTGGTCTTCCTTATTCATCGTCTGGCTTTATATGTATACGTGGCAATTAAAAATACCACGGTTTGGGTCGGGCATACCCTAGTCCTCAAAGTGACATCTTTGCTTTCTAATATTTTAAAGAGGTATTTTGCAACAGATTTGCCCAATGCAATGCGTCCTTTGATTTCTTTTTTTATTTTTTCCCATACAAAAACTTATACCTACATTGTTATGTGACTCTAATTGCTCTCCCCCTACTGTGACAGCACACTCCTCCTTTCCACCCCTGATTTCCCATGTCCATTCAACCAGTTCCTAACCCTCTCTGCCTTCCCATCTCACCTCCGGACAGAAGCTGCCTCTTTAGTCTCTTGTATCTACTTGAGCTAAGAGGCACACTCATCACGAGTATCACTTTATGTCCCACAGTCCAGTGCAATCCCAGACCGAAGAGTTGGCCTTGGAAATTGTTTTAGTTCTGGGCTGATAGAGAATCCAGGGGCCATGCTTTCTGGGGTATCTCCAGTCTCAGACCATTAAGTTTGGTCTTACTGGAATTTCAGTTCTGCACCCCACCTTACTACTGCTCCATCAGGGATGCTTTGTTGTGTTCCCTGTCAGGGCGGTCATTGGTGATAGCTGGGTACCATCTAGTTCTTCTGGTCTCAGGTTGATGAAGTCTCTGGTTTATGTGGCCCTTTCTGTCCCTTGGGCTAATACTTTTCTTGTGTCTTTGGTGTTCTTTACTCTCCTTTACTCCAGGTGGTTAGGACCAATTGATGCATCTTAGATGGCCACTTGCAAGCTTTTAAGACCCCATATGCCACTCACCAAAGTAGGATGCAGAACATTTTCTTAATAAGCTTTGTTGTGACAATTGACCTAGATGTCCCCTGAAAGCATGGCCCCAGACCCCTGTCGCTGCTACTCTGTCCCTCAAAGTGTTTGACTGTATTCAGGAAATTTCTTAGCTTTGGTTTAGTCCAGTTGTGCTGACTTCCCCTGTAGTGTGTGCTGTCCTTCCCTTCACCTAAGATAATTCTTATCTACTATCTAGTAGT